>NC_138940.1:6447500-6892500 GCF_965226115.1 Aulonocara stuartgranti
CTGCTGCCTGACTGTGGGGCGCCGCGAGTTGTTCGGCGATCCAGTCCTAACGGCAGGAATGGCAACAGTGGGTGGCGATGGCTGCAATGCACGACAGGGCAGGGATGCCCCTCTGCCTGCATCTGACGGCGAGACGAGGGAGGCCGTGTTCAGGTGTGGAGTGGGGCGGGACTGTGCGGCGACGCGCTGTCAGGAGGAGACAGGTCTGCGATAGGAGCCCCCTCCCTGGTCTGTTGCTGACGAGTTTTACCATACTGGAAGAGAAGTTCCTCTCCTGTCCCTTTCATATAAGGACCATTCGCCCATGTGTGGCTGGACTGTGGGATTATGGGACTATGGGAGAGTAATTTTAGTATATAGAACACATGTTTTAGCCTTGTTTTAATAGTGTATAGTTATTTCTGCCGGCAGGGTTTTTAGCGGGTTGCAACACTATTTTTATTGTATACGGGGAATTTTGTCTTGTATTTGTGACTCTGGCTGTGTTTTTTTTTTTATGGAAATAAATGGTGTTTGAAGCCAGCTAAGTTTCTGTGCCCTGAGCGCTGACCCACCCACTCCCCTTTTTCGCTTGTATGTATACCAGACGTGGTGGTGAAGATTTAGGTCCACCAGTTTAGCGACTACATGTACAGGTTTGACTCTGACTGCAGGTAATAATTTGCTCCTCTTTTTTGTTCATCTGATATATCAGCTTTTGTTAAATATAGTTGTGGAGTTCATAATTTGTTTTATAATTCATACTTATCTTATATGCACACCAGCCATAACTTATCACAACAATATGCAAGCTCATTCTGCCATCATTATCACTGCTGCAGAATTGATATATCAGAATTACATAGGACTTCAAACACAAAAAGTAGGGGAGCTGTTCATGTAAAAATTCATTACCCTAACAGCCTTTTCCTTCATCTGTAAACAATACCTTTAACCAAGTTGTCTGCAGGGAATGCTTGTCATTAAATCAAGAAGCAGCTCTACAGAGGTCTTTACTTTTAATGGTTACAATGATAAATGGTGGTGTTAGGACAGGTTGTTGAGGTCAGGCAAGGCTCTCAGTCTGAAAGCACCTCTGAAGTCTTCACAAGAAACCTTCCCCAGCAAATTTTCAGTTGTTTTTTTTTTTTTTTTTTTTTTTGCCATGAAAAGTTAAGTTGCTGTAATCATATGCAGTAATAGCCATTGTACGCTTTCTGCAGAAACATCTTGGCAAGCTTGCATGAAATAAAGGTTATTGCTGGGGAAACAAAGTGCAGCAGTGGCTTTAGGCTCTACATTGATTTCATGCTTGCTGGCCAAATTAATGTAATACTTTAAAAACCAACCTCCAGTGTGCAAGCATCTGCAATTAGTCTGAAAAATTACACTCTTTGTTTTGTTGCTTTGGAGATCTTGAATTGTATAACAGATCACATGACTTTTAAATGTGCACATTCCCACATCATTTCTCATTCCCCACAGCCATTGTAGCTATTGCTTTTCTAAACTTTTATCACCAATATCTGTGCTGTTCCTAGGTTACAGTTTACTTTAATCTACATTAAACCCCACTGTGTTAAAAAAGACATTCAATATAAAAGCTCACAACACAATGGCTGTGAGTCATCCAGAAGGCATATGTTCACTTACAACTCACTCATCAGTATTTTTACAGGGAGTGCAGAATTATTAGGCAAGTTGTATTTTTGAGGAATAATTTTATTATTGAACAACAACCATGTTCTCAATGAACCCAAAAAACTCATTAATATCAAAGCTGAATGTTTTTGGAAGTAGTTTTTAAGTTTGTTTTTAGTTTTAGCTATTTTAGGGGGATATCTGTGTGTGCAGGTGACTATTACTGTGCATAATTATTAGGCAACTTAACAAAAAACAAATATATACCCATTTCAATTATTTATTTTTACCAGTGAAACCAATATAACATCTCCACATTCACAAATATACATTTCTGACATTCAAAAACAAAACAAAAACAAATCAGCGACCAATATAGCCACCTTTCTTTGCAAGGACACTCAAAAGCCTGCCATCCATGGATTCTGTCAGTGTTTTGATCTGTTCACCATCAACATTGCGTGCAGCAGCAACCACAGCCTCCCAGACACTGTTCAGAGAGGTGTACTGTTTTCCCTCCTTGTAAATCTCACATTTGATGATGGACCACAGGTTCTCAATGGGGTTCAGATCAGGTGAACAAGGAGGCCATGTCATTAGTTTTTCTTCTTTTATACCCTTTCTTGCCAGCCACGCTGTGGAGTACTTGGACGGGTGTGATGGAGCATTGTCCTGCATGAAAATCATGTTTTTCTTGAAGGATGCAGACTTCTTCCTGTACCACTGCTTGAAGAAGGTGTCTTCCAGGACTGGAAGTTGAGCTTGACTCCATCCTCAACCTGAAAAGGCCCCACAAGCTCATCTTTGATGATACCAGCCCAAACCAGTACTCCACTTCCACCTTGCTGGTGTCTGAGTCGGACTGGAGCTCTCTGCCCTTTACCAATCCAGCCACGGGCCCATCCATCTGGCCCATCAAGACTCACTCTCATTTCATCAGTCCATAAAACCTTAGAAAAACCAGTCTTGAGATATTTCTTGGCCCAGTCTTGACGTTTCAGCTTGTGTGTCTTGTTCAGTGGTGGTCGTCTTTCAGCCTTTCTTACCTTGGCCATGTCTCTGAGTATTGCACACCTTGTGCTTTTGGGCACTCCAGTGATGTTGCATCTCTGAAATATGGCCAAACTGGTGGCAAGTGGCATCTTGGCAGCTGCACGCTTGACTTTTCTCAGTTCATGGGCAGTTATTTTGCGCCTTGGTTTTTCTACAGGCTTCTTGCGACCCCGTTGACTATTTTGAATGAAATGCTTGATTGTTTGATTATCACGCTTCAGAAGCTTTGCAATTTTGAGACTGCTGCATCCCTCTGCAAGATATCTCACTATTTTTGACTTTTCTGAGCCTGTCAAGTCCTTCTCTTGACCCATTTTGCCAAAGGAAAGGACGTTGCCTAATAATTATGCACACCTGATATAGGGTGTTGATGTCATTAGACCACACCCCTTCTCATTACAGAGATGCACATCACCTAATATGCTTAATTGGTAGTAGGCTTTCGAGCCTATACAGCTTGGAGTAAGACAACATGCATGAAGAGGATGATGTGGACAAAATACTCATTTGCCTAATAATTCTGCACTCCCTGTATATACATACATATATATCTACACTCAACAAAAATATAAACGCAACACCTTTGTTACTGCTCCCATTCCCCATGGGATGGACGTAGAGACCTAAAATTCATTCCAGATACACAATATAACCATCCCTCCCAAACAGTGGTCACAAATCAGTCCAAATGTGTGGTAGTGGGCACATCTGCTATATTGAGATAATCCATCCCACCTCACAGGTGTGCCACATCAGGATGCTGATCTGACATCATGAGTAGTGCACAGGTGTACCTCAGACTGCCCACAACAAAAGGCCACCCTGGAATGTGCAGTTTTTTGCGCTATTGGGGGTCTGGGGACCCAGAACCGGTCAGTATCTGGTGTGACCACCATTTGCCTCATGCAGTGCAACACATCGTCGCATGGAGTCTATCAGATTGTCAATTGTGGCCTGTGGAATGTTGGTCCACTCCACTTCAATGGCTGTGCGAGGTTGTTGGATATTCGTGGGAACTGGTACACGCTGTCGTATACGCCGGTCAAGCACATCCCGAACATGCTCAATGGGTGACATGTCCGGTGAGTATGCTGGCCATGCAAGAACTGGGACATTCTCAGCTGCCATCTGCCCTGAACAATGTGAACCATGATTCATCCGTGAAGCGCACACCTCTCCAACGTGCCAGACGCCATCGAATGTGAGCATTTGCCCACACAAGTCAGTTACGACGACGAGCTGGAGTCAGGTCAAGACCCCGATGAGGACGACGGGCATGCAGTTGAGCGTCCCTGAGACGGTTTCTGACAGTTTGTGCAGCAATTGTTTGGTTGTGCAAACCAATTGTTCCAGCAGCTGTCTGGGTGGCTGGTCTCAGACGATCTTGGAGGTGAACCTGCTGGATGTGGAGGTCCTGGGCTGGTGTGGTTACACGAGGTCTGCGGTTGTGAGGCCGGTTGGATGTGCTGCCATATTCTCTGAAACGCCTGTGGAGACGGCTTATGGTTGAGAAATGAACATTCAATGCACGGGCGACAGATCTGGTTGACATTCCTGCTGTCAGCATGCCAATTGCACGCTCCCTCATTGCTTGTGGCATCTGTGGCATTTTGCTGTGAGACAAAACTGCACATTCCAGGGTGGCCTTTTGTTGTGGGCAGTCTGAGGTACACCTGTGCACTACTCGTGATGTCAGATCAGCATCCTGATGTGGCACACCTGTGAGGTGGGATGGATTATCTCAATATAGCAGATGTGCCCACTACCACACATTTGGACTGATGTGTGACCACTGTTTGGGAGGGATGGTTATATTGTGTATCTGGAATGAATTTTAGGTCTCTACGTCCATCCTATGGGGAATGGGAGCAGTAACAAAGGTGTTGCGTTTATATTTTTGTTGAGTGTATATATCACTGTATAAAATTTGTTTTACACAGTCTTAAATTACACTTCTGTTGACAAACTCACTGTTTGCCTACATGGACAGGATTGCATTTAGTTTTGCACCTGTTATGCATTCTGGCCCAAACATATGAGATATATTTATCAAACAGACCCACTGGGCTGGAGTTCCAACTTGCTTGTCTTGTCAGTTTCATTGCATTTTTCCTCTTTTTAACATATGGGCTATTCAGTACCAATTCACCTCACTCCAGTTCATGTCAAGGATTTTGCTGAATGTCATGTAAAAAAAAAGAAAGAAAGAAAAGAAAAACTTCTATTAAGTTCACTGGACCTTGCAAAATCCCAAAGATCTAAACCAAATACTTTTTTTAGTCATACATTTTTTAAGTTGGGGCCTCCAGAGCAAAATTTCATTAAAAAATATTTTTAAGCTTCACTAATTGCATATTTTACTATGGATTTGGTTGAAATTTTTATTGAACATTCAACAAAGCCTAAGATAAATTTGAACTAAATCGCTGTTACTTAATGTTTTACAGTGATCAAAAATTAATCATTTTAAATAAATGTTCTACCAAAACAAAGAGTTATTCTAAAAATCAATATCTTCTCTAGCTTTCCTTTTTTCTTATAACTGAATTATATGTAATATTAATATATTGTTATCTTATCAACAAGTTATTTGAACTGACATTAAAAAAACCAGCTGTTTCATCAGTCTAAAGGAGAATGTGCTACTTTGTTTATGAAACTTTGCAAACTTAAGCTGTGCTGATCTTTTTAGAGACGACTGGTTTTCCCTGCCAACTCATGAACTTTAACATTTAGAATCAGAATCAGAATCAGAAAGGGGTTTATTGCCAAATGTTGAGCAGGTTTACAACATTAGGAAATTGCTGCGGTGCTTCAGTGCAAACATACTGTCATAAATAGCACTTAAATAGTGTCATAAATAGCACTTAAATAGACATGAAAAAATAAAAGTAGGTATAAGAATTAAAAGTGCTACGTAGAAAGATATGTGCATGAGCTATACATGGGATATATACATGAGAATAAGAATTAAGAGTGCTACGTAGAAAGATATATACATGAGTGCAGGTGGTGATCAGTGCCAAACATGGAATGATGCAGTGAACACAGCGTAGGGTCATGTGTTAGTGGCGGGAACAGTCATATGGTTATTGTTCATGTGTCCAACAGCAGAGGGGAAGAAACTGTTCTTATGGCGAGAGGTTCTGGTGCGAATGGACCGGAGCCTCCTGCCTGAGGGGAGCAGGTCAAACAGACTGTGTCCAGGGTGAGAAGGGTCAGCTGAGATCCGAGCTGCACGCCGCAATGTCCTGGAGGTGTACAGGTCCTGCAGAGATGGGAGTCTGCAGCCAATCACCTTCTCAGCAGAGCGCACAACACGCTGCAGTCTCTGTTTGTCCCTGATAGTGGCTCCAGCGTACCACACGGTGATGGAGGAGGTGAGGATGGACTCGATGATTGCAGTGTAGAACTGCATCATCGTCCGTGTTGGCAGGTTGAATTTCTTCAGCTGCCTCAGGAAGTACATCCTCTGCTGGGCTTTCTTGATGACGGAGGTGATGGTGGGCTCCCACTTCAGGTCCTGGGTGATGGTGGTACCCAGGAAGCGGAATGAGTCCACAGAGGTGATGGGGGTGTCAGTCAGGATGATGAGGGGGAGTGGGGCTGTGTGCTTCCTGAAGTCCACAATAATCTCCACTGTCTTCTGGGCATTCAGCACCAGGTTGTTGTGGCTGCACCAGGACACCAGACGTTCAACCTCCCTCCTGTAGGCAGACTCATCCCCGTCCGAGATGAGTCCAATAACGGTGGTGTCATCTGCAAACTTGATTAGCTTGACAGACTGGTGGGTGGAGGTGCAGCAGTTAGTATACAGGGAGAAGAGCAGAGGAGAGAGAACACAGCCCTGAGGGGAGCCGGTGCTGATGGTCCGGGAGTCCGAGACATTCTTTCCCAGCCTCACATGCTGCTTCCTGTCCGTCAGGAAGTCAGTGATCCACCGGCAGATGGGATCAGGCACATTCATCTGGGAAAGCTTGTCTCGGAGATGGTCTGGAAGGATGGTGTTGAAGGCAGAGCTGAAGTCCACAAACAGGATCCTGGCATAGGTTCCTGGGGAGTCCAGATGCTGCAGGATGAAGTGTAGGGCCATGTTGATGACGTCGTCTACAGACCTGTTGGCTCTATATGCAAACTGCAGGGGGTCCAGGAGGGGGGCCGTGAGGGTCCTGAGATGGGAGAGAACTAGGCGCTCAAAAGACTTCATGACCACAGATGTCAGAGCCACGGGTCTGTAGTCATTTAATGGAAGCCTTTAGAGTCTGATATATGGCTTTGGGTTTTTTTTTTTTCCTTTCTTTGAGCACTGCATTGTTTGAATCTGCTGGGAGTTTACAAGGACATCCACTCCTGGGGAAGACTGTGACATTGTTTCACATGCTTTTCTGGAGGTAGCCACACTTGCCAATGATCTGCAAGACCTAGATACTAATTACTGTCTTACCTCCTGTGATAGCAGCAAAGTGTACTTAATTTGTCACAGGGCTTCAGAGTCTTGGATGTGAAGTTTGCTGCTTTGGACTCCATTCATTGAGAACATTTTCTGTTTTCTGTCAGTTGATTTAAAGATTAACTGAGAAATGTTATTGTGCCAGTGTTTTACACAAACTGAATAAATGGTAACAAGTCACAAAAATGCACCAAGTAGGAAACGGTACATTATTAGCATTTAGAATTTAGTGCTGAAGTTTGGCTTTAATTTTTGTTTTATTTGTTGGCCTAAGTTTGTTTATTCAGTAAGGCTTTGTGTTTCATGGAACAGTCTAGAAACATGTCTCCTTTGTGATCTTGTTTTCTTCTGTTTTTCCATCTTCTTGTTCTCCAAGGAACAATTGTGCATTATGATATCATTAAAGTTAAATGCATGGGGGAAATAGCTTGGAGCCTTTTTGTCACACTGTTATTTTTTATGTTTATTAACTTTTAATATTTATTTTGACTCTTTTATGTTAATACACAGTGAAGAAATAAACCCATGTGCGGCACTTCCTGACAAAATGTGCTGCATCACATTTTGTTTAATCATGGAAAAAGAAATGAGCGTCATACTTTTTAAACCTGTATCCTCCATAACTGAATACAGACCATTGGTTTGTAACCAAGGTGTGCAGTAAGCAATCCTTTTATCCAACATTATCATTATACAAACAAAAAGTTATCTAAATGGAACGTAGAAAATTTTATTATGACCCCAGTTCAAAGCCATCTGTCTGTTGCAGTTGCTGCTATTTTGAGGCATTCATGGGGAGGAAAATTAGAATGACCTGTCAAAAGACAAGAACTGAATCCCCCTGGGTCCACTACTCGGCATGTTTCAAGAAATCTAAACAGATGGATGGATAATTGTAAAAGAAAAAAAATGAGTTAGAGATGTGCTTATTACTGATAGTTTTCAAAGGAAAACAACTTGGACAATAATGAACCTTCAGGATATGTTTTCAGCTACATTGTGGATCTAAGGAGCTTGGTCTTTGGGATGACCCTCTTGGGACACTCCCATAGGGCTTAAAATCTGGGTCTCTCCACCAATTGCCCTTAGAACTGAAGAAGCTTCTCTGATGAGAGGTGAAACTTCTTCAAGAAAACTTAAAGAAGTCCAGATGCCTTTCTTTCCAAGCTCCTTAGACTATGATGACCTGGATGACTGAGAACCTTCACAGACCTACATTTTGGACCTGCATAAGATAAGATAAGATAAGATAGAACTTTATTAATCCCTCGGGTGGGTTCCTCTGGGAAATTCGATTTCAAAAAAGCACAGCACCGACAGAAGTTACAGAGTTACAGAGCATGTGGTCTAGAGCAATGTTTCCAAACCTTTTGGAGCCAAGGCACATATTTCACATTAGAAAAATCACACGGTACACCACCAAACAAAAATGTCACAAAAAGACATTGCTTTTCAACAACGCTTCAACAGAATTATTTAAAAAATAAATGCATGGAACAGGCCTGGACAAAAATAATGGTACCCAAAATTTAATATTTTGTTGCACAACCTTTTGAGGCAATGTCTGACTTTTATTGGTTAACATTCATAGATTTTTTTATTTTATTTATTATTACTTTTGTCAGATTAAAGTTATTTCTGTGACCAGTTATTTCTGTGGCTCAAACGATCCTCCAACCTCAGCCTCCCAGTAGCTTGGATGACAGGCACATGAGTTTTTCTTTCCTTGACCGAAGGGTACCAATTTTGTCCACGTCTGTATTTATCTATTGCTATTACACACTGTGTTGTCTCATTAACTGCATCACTATCCGGTCGTTAAGTGATGACGTGACGAATCCTACTTCCGGGCCTAAAGTAGTCTGCGTTTAATATGGTTTTTGTGTTGTTAACATGTTTAATGTTTTGTATTTTCTTCTGTTTAATCTCAAAAAGCTCCTAAAGCAGTCAGTGATCCCTGTTGACCTCCCTCGGCTTTTATTACCACTAATCATTTATTTAAGCTCAGTTTTTAAAACCTTAGGATGTAACTACAGCCCAGCCCATGCAGCAGTATATGAATGACTAACCTCGTATTGTGGATGGATTATCTCAGTTGTTCTCCTGGCTGAAGTTTGGTCCTTTTACAGCATCCTGCCACGCGATTACATTTGTTCCTGACCACTGAGAACACTCACGTTAACTTTTATCGAGTGGAAAAAAAGTTAGCTTGTTTATATTATGCTAACATAGCTGTGTCGCTAGCGGTCACGTAGCACATCATTATATACCAGCTAGCCAAACTTCAGTAACCCTACAAACGTCACTACTGTTTAGTTTTCTGTCTTAATTTATGTTGGAAGTGATAACAGAGCTGTACGTTTTAATTTGTTTCCAAAAGGACATGCTATATTGTATTTAGATAGAAGCTGGCGAGCTAACTTCCTGCTAACTTCTAACTCCGTTAAATGTCATAAATTCCGTTTTCATGGATGCCTGGATGTTAAACTCAATTGTTACACCTGGTAGAACAGAACTCTGATCATTTTATTAAAGATGAAAGACTTTAGACAGTTTTTCAACTCTCAGTAATGCCATAGTGATCGTTTGATATATGGACCTACAGCGGAGTTTAGGCCCACACACGGCTAGTGACGTCAGACTTAACGACCGGATTATGTAATTTCTTCTTCGTCTTCTTCTGTTTTACTGGCAGTTGGCAACCCAGTTAATTGGAGCAGGTAGTTGTACTGCCCTCCAGTGGAAGAGAATGCAGTTGTTCTGCCCATTACTAACACCAGTCGCTTAGAGTACTAATCAGGTCCACGGCACACCTGATCATTTCTCACCACATCTGTTAGTTTAATGTGTAGATAAATGCCCTGAGCAAGTGACTAAATACATAATTACAATACTAAATACAATACATAATTAAACAATGTTGGAATAAATGAAATGTAGCATTACACTGACATATTACAGAATACACGTACAACTACTGTGTTAGTGCTTGGTTGGAACTCCGTTTTACCTTCAGAACTACCTTCATTCTTCATTCAGAAAAAGGCTGAAAATATTTCTCAGAGATCCAAATTCATATCACATAGTTTGTCTGCTGCATGTCCATGATGTGAATATCCTGTTCCACCACATCCATAAGGTATTTTATTGGATTGACATCTAGTGACTATTGAGGCCATATAAGTACAGTGACTTGAACCTCACTGTGATAATTATTACATTATATGCTTAAAACAACCATCAAAATATGTTAAAAGGGATATGATCAGCAAAAATATTCTGCCCGTTTTTCTCTGATCTCTGGCATCAATAAGGCATTTTCAAACAATTTTCTGTAAACCCCAGAGATGGTTGTGTAGGAAAATCCTAGTAGAATCAGCAGTTTCTCAAATACTAGCATTCTGATGAATATTGAGTGTCCGCAGGGTGTGTATGTATGAATATATTAAGCTGCTGCTTAATGAAGTATTCAGTTAATTATGTCAGTTTTTTTTTAAATTTTGCCCTTTTTTTGTCATTGTTTGTTTTTGTCTGTTGGCTAGTTTGCTAGTGATTTAGAATTATCAACTGCATAGGAAACATGTATCTGTCAACATCACAGCTAAACGATACTTTTGCATACAGCATTTTGAAGCCTGAAAGTTAGTGTTTTGGACTTTGATTTTTTTGTTTGTTTGTTTATTTGACGTATTTGAACAACAGGGTGAAGTGCTAACTTCTAAGCTAATGCTAGGTAGCTTGGTTAGCAAGCTACATCTATAAAATCTATGGAATGCAACATACAGACATCTAAACTAGACACACCTGCTAGTGTTACTAGTGTTAGTGCTATGTGATTCACTAATAAAATACAATTTATCTTTACCAGAAACTCTTATTGTGTATTTTTAATCCATTTTAAAATAGAGATTCATCAGTTCAGTTATCTCAAGTTCTGACTGACAGCAATACCAGTACCTCGGCTTCTTTATATTTAAATGAACATCCTGTGTAAATGATAAATAGCTTCCTAACTTGATCAAATTAATTGTGACAAATAAACACATTTAATAATAAATAATAATATATTTTTACCCAATTCATATTTATTGGTAAAATAATAATTGGTATATTAAATAACTGCCCCAAGATAGATGCAGTGAAAATTCAAAACTGTGTGGCATCTAATTTATTTTCATTAGTGTCATAAAGGACATAAAGGAGGTGTTTTATGACTCTATAAGGTGAACTGTATCATTCATGCATTAAAATAGGCTAGGTTCCTAGTTTTTCCATAGGTAGGTTTGTTGAAACACTGATAAGCTTAAACATTTACTTCAAACTGTTTTCATAGAGAAAGTAGTTTTAAAGTGTTTTCCCTGTTAGTGTGTCATTTTAGTGTAGACCACAAAATATTAATGCTTTTCATGTTTCTGCATCAGTCTTTTTTGCGCACTGTACATATTTGTGCCTTTTCCCCCAGACACATTACTGACTCAGGAAATGTATTGATTGTGATTACCCAGTCAACAGTGCTTTGATATTTCTGCACACCGCGGTGTCCTGCAGGACTTCTTTGTTTCCTCTGCACAAAGATGTCCTCATCAGCTCCATTGTGTTGTGAGATTATCTTCCAGCAGGTTTCACTTTTTATCCTATCACACAGACAAATCGGTTCCTGAGTTAAGCAACATGTGGGACCTGTGATGCTGAGAGGCAGCTTATGCTTTCTGCTGCTATTCATCATAAAACCTGCACCATCAGTTTTAGGGAACTGTATTCATAATATTAGATAAAAACAGAATAACCCGAAGAAATTGTTCATGGTATCAGCCAGTTTAAAAAGATATTAATCAAGAAACAAAACATTTTTAATTTAGGAAATTTTGGTTTAAGTTATCAAAATTAATATGGTTAATGCATCTAGACAATTTATTCTGTTTAAAGGTGTTGAAGGTGAACATTACATTTAAATTTATTGATGAATGTCTTTCAGTAAATCAACAGTAAGTATGATCATGGCTGAAAATCTTCTCAGCTGCCTTGGTGCTGGTGGTGCTGGTGTCATCCCCAGTTGTTTTATGCCTGGGCCTAGATTGAGTTTTGTTGGTGAGCCTTGATTACAACTGCAGCACTGCTCATTTCACAAATGAACAGCTCAGCAGACGCCACACCCCGTTGTCTTACAGATGACGCGCTACTACTACTCCCACTGCCAAAAGGTCCCACTGTGTAAAACGGCACCAGCTGCTCTGTAAATCTCCTCTGGATTATTGTGAAATTAAGTCAAAAACACATATTGTATCTGAAAAAGTATCTTAAAGATAAGAATATGGCACAATATGCTATTTTTATATGATATAAATGTAGTGTTCAACATTTCAATCCAGTAGCAGGTCCATTTTTTGGAGTCACACTTATCCAGAAAGTTCAAAATATTGCCTCAGGAGTCCTGTACTTCTCAAGTACAATAGCCATTGGACATGTCACCTGCTGCCTATGTTTATTTGCTTCAGTATAAATGGTATGAACAGTCTGTTATGAGCTCCCTCATCTAATCCACTGCTGGAGTTATTCATACTGCTGTATTGTCACCGTGGATCCAATCTCACCAGGAGTCTGAGCACCAAAAGAGTTGTCATTGTCATGTGTCATTGTCAGCCTGGCTTTACATGCTGTGCATTGGCACATTTCTAGCAGTAGAAATCCTCCCACCCCCCACTTTCACACAGGGTTACAAGTATAAAAAATACTGCATTTTTTTAAAAAAAAATAAAGATAAATCTGATATAGGTTTGACCTTTCAACCTGGTATCAAGGTGGCAAGTGATGCATAGCAAAAGATAAAGAGAGGCTGTTGGAACTGGCTAGTGCTGCGGCACATAAGCATCCTAGCTTAGACCCAGATAGGATGTCTGGGGAATACAGGCCTCCATTTTTGTCATTAGTCTCCTCCCCTGGCACATCCTATTCCTTCGGGGAATTAGCCTGTTGATAAGAAAGCGTCAAACCCGCTGCAATTGATAGAATCCATTTAACCAGCCTTTTGTTTCCGACATTTTTCAGCCGCCATCTGGAAAATGTCATGGCAACCTTATCACAAAAGTCACATGCTGTAGTGTAGACAGTCAGCATCTGACAGATAAAAGGGTGTTGGAAATTATGTGGCCTGTCAGTTCATATATGGTCCAATCAAGCTGTTGCCATTGTGCTGAGTTGGCCCTAACAAGCTATGAGGTCTATGAGTCTCAGCAGGGCTGGGAAGGTTATTGATGTGCTTTGTGTGTGCATTTTCTATGATTTTAGTATTCATTTTTCATGCTGTGTTAGGGTTCTCTTGCAAAACATATGAGTGGTATTTCTCAGGTATGTTAAGCAAGCTAAACCATAGCACAGCCCATGATATCTCTATTTCAAGACACAAGCCTTAAGTCCTCCTTTCAGCAATTGTACTATGCCACAGTGCAGCAGACAAGCAATTAGTCCACAAAAGGCCAGACAATTACGGAGATTGCAGCAAGACTTCAAAGAGACTGGGGCATAAATCCTTAAGGGCACAGTGTGCATCCCGTTACACATCCTCAGTAGTTGGCAGTTTATATTGTCTGCGGTGAGTGCAGAAAAGCAGCTGGAATGTGTCAGTCTGAGTATCCGCTGAGGCTCAGGCAAGATAAAGAGGCAGAATTGTCCTGAAAACACACCAACCAGACAGTTATTTTGGAGGAAGCCTGCCTCCTCTGTGTACTTAGCATTTGCTTTCCTGCTATGATCCTGCAGTGAAGCCTGTGCCAGGTCAGGCCTCTATTAATGTGGCACTCTGAATATACATTTGCATATGGATAAACTGACTCAACGTAACATTTTATCTGCTGCAATGGGCTGTTGTTTGACCTTCAAGTCAATCATGCAGCCTCTAACATGCTTTTCAGAACCACGTTGTGGTGTTAATATGTAGTGCAAATTTTAAAAAGTTAAAAAGCATTAGGAGGATGTACTTCCTAGACAACTGGGGAAGTACAGTCTTCCACAGGAGCTGCTGATCCAGTTCTACTCTGCGGTCATTGAGTCTGGTATGGTGCAGCCACTAAATAGGACAGGAGCAGACTGCAGCGGACTGTACGGGCAGCAGAAAGGATCATCGGCGCCCCCCTGCCCTCCATCCAGGATCTGTACCTCTCAAGAACCAGGAAACGGGCAGGGAAAATCATCGCAGACCCCTCACACCCTGGTCACAGACTTTTTGATCTGCTGCCCTCTGGCAGACTGTACAGAAGCCTGCAGACCAGGACCACCCGACATAGGAACAGTTTCTTTCCCCTCGCCATCTCCCTTCTTAACAGTTGACCTGTCACACTGCTCCCACTGCCAGACTGCAACTGCACCTTATGTACATTCTGTAGTATTCATTCTACCTCATTTCGTTTCTGTATTTTATGTATATAAGTTTAGATTAGTTATTTATAGTTGGTTTACACAGCGTTGTGTATGTATGTGTATGTATGTGTAATGTGTATATATAGACACGTGTGTGCGTGTGTGTGTGTGATTTACATTGCTGTGCTTGAGAGCCACCATCTACCGGAACCAAATTCCTTGTGTGTCTGCACATATACTTGGCCAATAAACACGATTCTGATTCTGATTCTGAAAGGTGACAGAACTTAAAGATAATTGTTTTCCTATTGTAAAAACATTCAGTAACATCTTGCATGAAAGTAGGAAGTTGCATGCTGCTTTGTGTTGTTTTTCTCTCACTTTGCGGAAGAATTTTGAGGATCAGAAGACCTGCCAAGCTGCGGTGCTCAGCTTCTTTCCAATTGCTTGATTATACTGTTGTTGATTGAATGAAAAACACTATCATTAGATCAAATTACAATGATTTGTTAAAATTGCACTCTGATATATTTTCGAGTATGTGCTTTGAATCATGCAGTATGAATATGGCGGTTGGTAGGCAAAAACTGGAACTTAATATTTAAGTTGACAGAAATTTTGTAATATTTTGAAATATGAGTAACAGAGCAAATACTATTACTACTCCTTTAAACACTGTATAGATTTTAGAACTGCTTGTTGTTTTTGTCAAGGCGCTTATGAAGCGCCTTGAGGTGACTTTTGTTGTGATTTGGCGCTATATAAATAAAATTGAATTGAATTGAAAGTTAAAGATGCATCTTCAGACACCTTTATTTGTGTAACCTGTTCCATGGCAGTATTTGGAGTCAAATGCAATTTATTATAGAGTATCTGTATGTGCACACACTCATTAACATTTCTAAAAGCCCCATCTTGCCACCATGGCAAGCACGTTTTCAAAAGCATGGCTATAATCATCCATTTTCTGCACTTGTTAGTGTTAGGGTAGTGGGCGAAGCAGGTCTGAGGAGAGAAACCCGAACTTCCCGCACCCCTAACCACCTCCTCCAGCTTATCCAGAGGGACACCGAGATGTTCCCAAGCCAGCGAGAGATAAAATCTCTCCAGTGAGTGCTGGGTCTGCCCTGTGGGCCTGCTCCTGGTAGGAAGGTATGCCTGGAATACTTCACAGACGAGGCACCTAGGAGGCATTCTAGTCAGATGCCTGAACCATGTCAACTGGCTCCTTTTCTAGTTGGACCTCCTGTTGGCCCACCACCCACAGGAGGGACCATAGGGGTTTGGTACTTAGTAGATCAGGATTTTTTAAAAAAAATGTCTACTCCTAACTAGAGATGGCACGATACCACTTTTTTATGTCCGATACCGATATCATAAATTTGGATATCTGCCGATACCGATATGAATCCGATATAGTGTTTTTTAATCAACAAAACTGTTTTTTAAATATCTTGCTGCATTTTGTATAAGTTCATACTCAAGTTTGGAAAACAACAACTACACTAAAGCTATTCTGTTATACCTGTATGCAAAAAAAAATATTCAGCAATTTCATTTTCATTTCATAGTTCAGCAATACTGATCAATCTAATAAACTTAAACCTACACCATCCTCCCTATTCTGGTATTTTAAAGAGTACTTAGCATAAATATTAAGCAACCTAACTAATAGGGTTCCAACTCCCAGCAACAACAAAAATAAATAAATAAAAAATAGGGAACCACCCCTCACGCTCCACCTCATGATGCTTAATCGACGTAATCAACCTTAATTTGATGCAGTGTGAAAAAAAATGCACAGAAATCAATTATTTTTCAAGAAATATTAAATAGATTCAACATCTTTCTTCAACAAAATTGCAGACTGCACAGATGGTACCTTCCCAAAGGAAAAAGTACTATAGCTTACTAGGGTATATACATTAGACTTAATAGTTACTATATACAGTAATTGACTTCTATTCATTTTACATCAGATTAAAACTTTGGGTGTAAGATTCAGATAATTATTTATTAAAAGCTAGACATTTTAAATGAGAATAAGAAAGAAAAGTATGTCTTTGTGCCCCCTTTTCCCTGTTAATGCCCTATCGGCCCCCCTGGGTAAACTTTGCTAGATCCGCCCCTGCACAGTTACCAGCCGTCAGCTACGTAGAAAAAGATCCTCAAGTAGAAAGTAATATTAAATACATTCTAACAACAGCTGATCAAGCTTAAACGTGCTGCTTTTGTTCAGCCGCTGGTTTCCTTCTTCTGGTAAAGTGGCCAAAAGCAAACAAGAGACACGGACTCGCGACAGAAAAGCCGATCAGCTGATCATTAAGCAGTTTCATGATTGAAGTAGCAGCAAGAAGAGGCAGTCGCTCCATATATCGTTTGTTAAGCTTAACGCAGGAATGCTTTACAAACATTGTGGGGCAGGGATAGCTCAGTAGGTAAAGTGGTCACCCCATGATCGGAAGGTCGGCGGTTTGAATCCACTTAACGGCTACCCTGAGGTACCCCTGAGCAAGGTACCGTCCCCACACACTACTCCCCGGGCGCCTGCTTAGTGGGCTGCCCACTGCTTCACTGAGTGAATGGGTCAAATGCAGAGAAAAACAAGTAATTTCCCCATGGGGATCAATAAAGTATCCATTATTATTATTATTATTATTCAGAGATGGACTAACACACTTGCTGTACTTCTCTCGGGGGATAACTTTGTCGGAGATGAAATGCCGGGTTGCTAGCGAAGCTCCAAATGCTATCCAGACCACCGACAGGTCCCGCATGCCACAGCCACTCTATCACGTGATGCATACTGCTCCGACGTGCTAACGTTCTGAGGCGAGTTATGGCGTGTTGCAAGTTTTGTGAGCTGCTTTCGTGATATTTAATAGATCGGATTACATTTTTATTTTTCTCCGATAACCGATCCAGTAATTTAGGTCAGTATCCGGACCGATACCGATACGTAATATCGGATCGGTCCATCCTAACAATATATTTGTAATAAATAGCATATTTACAGACAGACAAATGGTGTGTGAAAATCTGTGATGAGTATAAACTTGGACATTTGGCATGGATGTTGATATTCGTTGATATTCCACTCATCCAACTACTAAATATTGACTTTTTTGTCTTTTAATTATTGGATATGATAGCAGACCGATTAAAAGTTGTGTTCAGGGACATTGAATAAAGTTGGGAAACTCACGTTGTGGAACACACACGCATGCACGAACGCACACAGGAAAGAAAATTCATGTTCTACAGTACAAATCAATAGATTATAGGTCAAGACTATTTCAGGAACTCCCGTGAGACCAGGTAGTACTCCAGGATGAGTTATAAAAAAAATCCTCCCTAGCAGAGTTTTCATAAATGGGTGAAGCTCTCCAATACAGGCCATAACCAGATTTGGAACCAGCCTGTAATCCCCCATCTATGGGAATTGACTCACTTTTTGAGCCAACCTCAAGTGGCCATAAGGGGGAATGGCAATTTTCTGCACTTCTGTATTGGCTTCATGGAGGTTGCTGCTTGGTTTGGACTCATTCATGTTGGTAGTTAGCTTTTATTCATAAAATATGCCTCTTGATCTTTTTAGTCCTTGGACTCATAGAATTGTTTAAAGTTAAATCTGTGTGCAGTTCTGCAGATATTCTTCCATACAAACACTACAATTATTGAAAAAAAAAACAAAAAAACAAAAAGCAAAGACCCAGAAAAAATGCCATCATGCCTCATATACAGCCTTTTCTGTTAGATTTTGTTCATATAAGATTTTTTTTCAGTTTTCATGTAATAATACATATTGGAAACAGTACTGTAGTAATTTTTATTGGATTTCTTCCATGTTAAGGTATGAAGATGCCTGTGTTGTTAGAATATCAGTTAGACATGTATCATGAGATGTAATGTATCCCTAATACTAAGTAAAAATACAGTGTTGTGTGAGGTGTGGAGCCTACCCTGCTGTCATAGGGAGAGAGAGGGTACACTATGGACAGGCCACCAGTCCATCACAGGGCTAATGCACAGAGACAGACAATCATCAGCACTTGCATTCACACACTCAATTTAGACTCACCAATTTGCCTAACAAGCATGTCTTTAGACTGTAGGAGGAAAGTACAGTGCCCAGAGAGAACCCACACAAGCAGTCTTCTATCTGTGAAACAGGTAAGGTAAGAAAGTTTGTAGATGCTGAATTTTCCACCAATGGTACCTATTTATGTAAACTGGTGGAAACACACTCTCCATTACTGTTAAGCATGATTGAGCGAATGCAATTATATGAGGTGATAATTACCTACAGCCATGATTGCTGGGAAGGTCATAGTAAGTCAGTACTTTCATTAAACAATTCTAACCAGCTAAATAACACGTGGACATACTCTAAACAGAAGGACACCAGCTGACCAGAAGGCTGAAATCTGGAAACTTCTCATTGTGTAGTGATTAACTACTAAATCGCAATGCCGTCAGCTGATTCGGATTATGTATGTGTGCAGTTAGTTGACTAAACTCAAAAAAAGACATAAAGTATAAAGTAAGACAGATGACAGCTGTGCTAGCCAGCACAGTGCTGCAGCACTTTGTAATAGAAATTGAATGGTTGCATGTCAGTGAGGTAAACCCACTCAACCACAAACTCAAGCGTGACCACATTCTGCACAAGCATGAGGATCCTTTGACTAAGATTTATACAAGCGTAATGCACTTATTCTTTAAATTTTGGCTGTAAAATGAAAAACAAATCTTTCAGGAACCATTTAAATTTTCTCTCTAGCCCAAAATGATTGAAGACTATGGTAATGTGAAGTGGACATGGTAACATCTAGACAAAGCAAATTTTTTGTGTTTAAAAAAAATCTGTGTTTAAACAGCAGTAACTTGTGAATGCCTTGTGCTACCGTGATGCACCAAATATCCCCACAAAGCTCATCTTCTCTTTTTTCCCCAAAACTGTTTCAATTTTATATCTAGAAAGAAACTGCAGAGTTAGGGTCATTTAAAAAGTCCTTGTATAAGTGAAGGGTTAACCGACAAGAAAAGAAGCTACACTCTGCAAACTAATCTGACCTTGTGTGTGTACAGTGTTATGCAGGGTGCAAAGTGTCACACAATTCACGTGAAATTAAATTATGTTGTGATAATTAAACATAAACAGCTATTATGACCCTTAAATGCACATGTAGCATTTGCAACAAGGAGTGTTTAACCTTTTCCAGTAAATGTTCCTCAGTTTTAACGATTTGTTTTCTTACCTTTAGACTAGTCATTTTTCCCGCCAATTTAATCCACAAGGAAAACAGCCCAAGGAGCATCCCTACTTCAGAAATGTCTGTATACTAGCAGAAAAGAAAAGACTATAAGCTCCTTCTTTTTCCCCTCCATTGTTGCAGTCATCATCATCGTCCTGCTACTCTCTTTAGGTGTCACCACAGCAGATTATCTGCCTACATCTGAACCTATCTCTAGCGTCCTCCTCTGTCACACCAGCCATTTGTTTATCCTCCTGGACTACATCCATTAATCTTTTTCTGTGCTCTTCCCCTTTTCCTTCTCCCTGGCAGCTTCACACTTAATATTGTTTGTCCAATATAGCCACTATCTCTCCTCTGTACATGTCTAAACCATCTCAACCTTCTCTCAAACTTTGTGTCCAAACTGTCCCTCTAATGCACTCATTTCTAATCTTGCCTGTCTTGGTCAGTCCCAACAAATATCTGAGCATCTTTCAGCTCTGCCATCTCCAGCTTAGCCTCCTGTCTTTGTGTTAGTACCATACATATCATACATCATAGCAGGGCTCACTAATGTCTTGTGAACCTTCTCTTTCATTCTTGCTGCTATCCTTCTGTTAAATGTCTTCTTTGCTGCTCTTGTGCTCTCAAGGTGTATATAAAGTACCTTAAGGTGACTGTTGTTTTGAATTGGAACTATGTAAAAAAAATTAACTTATCTGAATTCAATTAATTGAACTGCACTCTGTTTTCAGTCCATGGAGATTCTTGCCTGACCTCATTTGTCAAATTTTCTATCATCACAGCAAACAAGTATGGGCTCTCACTCCCACCTCAAACCCATCTGTCACTCCAGCTGACATCACCACAGTCTTTCTGCCATCATACATGCACCAGCCTCACATACTTCTACACAGTGCAACACTCTCAAATCAAGCATTGCATCTATAGTGCTCTTTCTCGGCATGAAGCCATGATGCTGCTCACTGATCATTACCTCTCTCCTTAACCTAGCTTCAACAACTCTTTCCCACAGCTTCATGGTGTGGCTCATCAGCTTTAATCAAAGTCTCTCTGTAGATAACTCAAGTTAAGATGATGAAAAGTTAATGCCAATGTTTGCACACTTGTAGTTTCTCTTCCTATGTTCTGCACCAGCCTCACATTATCTCCTATAACAATGTCTACTTTCTGTTACTACGTTCTGATACTTGCTCTTACAAAGTCCAGTGAAAAATGTTGAATGATATATTGAATTACAGAAGCTGACCTTGGCCTGTCTATCTTTTGAATATAGTTTAACACAAAGCATTTCAGTGATGATGAAAATGTTTTTATCAGCCCAAGTGGCAACAACAATAGTCGTATTAAACAATACGGCTAAAGAATCAGGTAAATAATGAAGGGCAGTAATGCAGTGATTCATAAGCAAAATGTTGTTGTAAACAGCCATTGTTTTCCATTAAAATGTTGAAAATGACAGTTGTTAAATCTGTTTTTCTTTACGGCAGATATCTTTGCTTAAATATTTCTATTTTTTTTTAACTTTTGGATAACAGCATGCACAAATGTTATCAACAAATTAAGGCCCATTTTCTGTCTTTCTTTTGTTCTCTTCTGACTGTTTGATTATCACAGCGGAGTTGTCATGTGAAGGAGCTGCATCCCAGAATGAGAGTATTCAGCACAAAGTATTGTATTAGAAATTACTGCAATTAATTCAGCTCCCTCGGGGCTGAGAACTTGGCAGGAAATGGAGCCACTCTAGAACAGAAATCTCATCCGTCACTCTGTGTAGCCTTATTGTTGACATTTGGGTGGTCCCATTTTTTTGACCTTAGCTTGTATGTAATTTATCATAAAATGTTCCTGCTGATCAGATAAGCTGTCTGTTTTAGCTTTGAAACATATATATCAAATGGCTTTTCTGAAATCACCGGAGCGAAAAATTACAGCTCCAGTTACCTGACAGAGTCCTATCAAGTTTGTGATTAGGTGCCCAACCTGAATGTGAACCAATATCCAGCCGCAATTGTTCTCGCAGCTGCCAGAAGGACCTTGGTTGATGATGATGTGCCTCCTTGAAATCCAGATGAGTCATGTGTGTCACTAATCATCTGCAGCATTTCCATCTTACTCTGAGCTGATTCAAGGGTAAGGGCACCTGGAAAAAAGCCAGCATCGTTTCTATTTTGTTTAAACGGCTTTGCATTTATAATTGTTGACAAAGATTTCTGAGATATATATTTGTGCTTCTAAAAACAGCACAAATCACTTTTCTGCTGCGATAACATCTTTTTCATCACCCTGATACTCCCCTCATTTTGAAACCCTGTACAAAACTGACCAGAGTAGCAGAAAAGGAGAGACTATTTCCCTTGACTTGCTCCTGTTAAAACGAATGGTCTCACATCTGAGCACCATGTTCTGCTTGACTGGGTTTGTCTGCCAGCTTGCTTTTGTCAGGACCCGAAAGAAACCAATAGAGAGAATGAAAGAAATATGGAAGGGGAGACCTGGAGAGCTTTGGGCTGCCAGATGCTCACTTGCCACCAAGAAGAGACAAAAGAACGAGCCAGAGGGTTCACAGCAGCTGAATCATTCCTCCTTTCTATTCCCCTCATCTTTCTTTGCTCTCCTTCTCACCTACATGGCAGATGGGCAGTTTCAGAAGTGGGGAAAGTGAACTTGCTGTGTTTTGTTGATCCCCAGGCTCAGTGGACAACAGCTAAAATAAATCAATTTTTTTCGGCAAATGGAGACCAGGCACCCAATCTTTTACTAAAAGGAGGTGTTAGACTTTGTGGGTGGTGCTTTTGTTTTATTTTTTTAAATCAAGCTCTGATTTTCCAGTGTTTTTCCAGTGCTTTCAACACCATCAGGCCGACCCTCCTGGGTGATAAGTTAGCAGCGATGCAGGTGGATGCTTCTCTGGTGTCCTGGATTGTTGATTACCTGACAGGAAGACCACAATATGTACGTCTCCCACAGTGTGTGTCTGACAAGGTGATTAGCAACACAGGGGCACCACAGGGGACTGTCCTCTCCCCCTTCCTCTTCACCCTCTACACCACAGACTTCAGCCACTGCACAGAGACCTGCCATCTTCAGAAGTTTTCTGATGACTCTGCGGTGGTTGGATGCATCAGCAGGGATGATGAGACAGAGTACCGGGCTGTGGTCGACTCCTTTGTCACGTGGTGTGAGCAGAATCATCTGCAGCTCAACGTGGCAAAGACCAAGGAACTGATCGTGGACTTCAGGAAGACCAGGAAACACTTGACCCCTGTTTCAATCCAGGGGGTCAGTGTTGACATTGTGGAGGACTATAAATACCTTGGAGTACACATTGACAATAAACTGGACTGGGCTAAAAACTAGAGATGGACCGATCCGATATTACGTATCGGTATCGGTCCGATACTGACCTAAATTACTGGATCGGATATCGGAGAAAAATAAAAAATGTAATCCGATCCATTAAATATCAGGAAAGCACCTCACAAAACTTGCAACACGCCCAACTCACCTCAGAACGTTAGCACGTCGGAGCAGTATGCACCT
Source organism: Aulonocara stuartgranti (assembly GCF_965226115.1). Lineage (NCBI taxonomy): Eukaryota > Metazoa > Chordata > Actinopteri > Cichliformes > Cichlidae > Aulonocara > Aulonocara stuartgranti. Next base: position 6,470,781 of record NC_138940.1, read on the forward strand.
GTCGGTGGTCTGGATAGCATTTGGAGCTTCGCTAGCAACCTGGCATTTCATCTCCGACAAAGTTATCCCCGAGAGAAGTAAAGCAAGTGTGTAAGTCCATCTCTGAATGTTTGTAAAGCATTCCTGCGTTAAGCTTAACAAGCGACTGCCTCTCGCTCTCCGGCTGCTACTTCAATCTTGAAACTGCTTAATGATCAGCTGATCGGCTTTTCTGTCGCGAGTCCGTCTCTCTGGTTTGTTTTTGGCCCACTTTGCACCAGAAAGAGGAAACCAGCGGCTGAACAACAGCAGCACGTTTAAGCTTGATCAGCTGTTGTTAGAATTTATTTAATATTACTTTCTACTCGAGGATCTTTTTCTACGTAGCTGACTTAACTGTGCAGGGGCGGATCTAGCAAAGTTTAGCCAGGGGGGCCGATAGGGCATGAACAGGGAAAAGGGGGCACAAAGACATACTTTTCTTTCTTACTCTCATTTAAAATGTTGAGCTTTTAATAAATAATTATCTGACACCCAAAGTTTTAATTTGATGTAAAATGAATAGAAGTCAATTACTGTATATAGTGACTATTAAGTCTAATATATATACCCTAGTAAGCTATAGTACTTTTTACTTTGGGATGGTACCATCTGTGCTGTCTGCAATTTTGTTGAAGAAAGATGCTGAATCTATTTAATATTTCTTGAAAAATAATTGATTTCTGTGCATTTTTTTCACACTTCATCAAATTAAGGTTGATTACGTCGATTAAGCATCATGAGGTGGAGCGTGAGGGGTGGTTCCCTATTTTTTATTTATTTATTTTTGTTGTTGCTGGGAGTTGGAACCCTATTAGTTAGGTTGCTTAATATTTACGCTAAGTACTCTTTAAAATACCAGAATAGTGAGGATGGTGTAGGTTTAAGTTTATTAGATTGATCAGTATTGCTGAACTATGAAATATTTTTTTTGTATACAGGTATAACAGAATAGCTTTAGTGTAGTTGTTGTTTTAAACTTGAGTATGAACTTGCAGACTTGCAAAATGCAGCAAGATATTTTAAAAAACAGTTTTGTTGATTAAAAAACACTATATCGGATTCATATCGGTATCGGCAGATATCCAAATTTATGATATCGGTATCGGTATCGGACATAAAAAAGTGGTATCGTGCCATCTCTACTAAAAACACCACAGCACTTTACAGGAAGGGCCAGAGTCGTCTCTATTTTTGAGGCGACTGAGGTCCTTCAACATCTGCCAGAAAATGCTGAGGATTTTCTATGAGTCTGTTGTGGCCAGTGCGATCCTCTATGCTGTTGCATGCTGGGGGAGCAGGCTGAGGGTCGCAGATGCCAACAGACTTAATAAACTGATCCGTAAGGCCAGCAATGTTGTGGGGATGGAGCTGGACTCCCTCAAGGTGGTGTCGGAGAGGCGGATGCTGTCCAAGATAAAGACAATGTTGGATAACACCTCCCACCCACTCCATGACATGTTGGTCAGTCACAGGAGCTCGTTCAGTGAGAGACTGAGATTACCGAAAAGCACCACTGAACGACACAGGAAATCATTCCTGCCTGTGGCCATCTCCCTGTACAACGCATCCACTTAACACACTGTTTGCTGCTACAGCTACACATGTTTCTTTTCCAAATATTTATTTATAAGTGACTTATGTATGTATGTATGTATGTATGTATGTATGTATGTATGTATATATATGTATATATTGTACTATTCTTAGTTAGCGTATTGTCTGTCTTGTCTTAATGTTGGTTTAAAATGGAGCACTGTAACAAAAAATAATTTCCCCCAGGGATCAATAAAGTATTCTGATTCTGATTCTGATTCTGATTACCACATGTGCAGCCTTTTAAGCAAAGCAAGGTTTCAATTATTTAGTTAGAAAACCATGTATATTAATTTAGCTGAAAGCTGTAGTGTCAACAGAGCATTCTGTGGAGTGGCATAAGGACAACATTAATAATCAGTTGGCTTTGCTCTCAAATAGCTTTCACTGAAAATGAAATGGGAAAAACAACAAAAACCCGTTAAAAATGGTTCATTTGAAAACTGTAGGTGTAAAGCATCATTTGTGAGTCACCATGTGATCAACGAAGCTGGATCTCGTCTGCTGTAAAGTGAATTTAGGGTTCCAGTGCCCAGCCCTTTGCCAAGTCAAGAAGCACGAGTTTAGAGGGGAGAAAAGGTAGAAAATGGGACAATATGAGACACGTATAGAAGAAATTGGATTGGAGATGAGAAAAAAAGAAAAACAGTTCAGTTTTCTGATGATTCCAATTAATTACATTAACTCAAACCTGACCTTAACTAGTCTTTTAATCATTTACTGATGCAAACAGTGAAATAAACACATCTGTGTGCACTTACTGTTTTTCTTTCTTGGTAATCATCATAATATAATTCATGTTTCAAGTTATTTCTATTCAGTTGTCATGACAGACTGGTCAACTCAAGTCTTGATTAGAGGAGACAGGAGGAGATGTAATAAAAGAAGAGAAAGTAAAGTGGAGTTGGGAGTAAAGGACAGTCAGATTTGGGTGGGGAGAGGAGGAGCTAAAGTGAAGGTTTAGAGAATTTGGATGTCTGCCCTGTGGTTGTAATGCTGCCAAATCCTGTCTTGGACCCGGGAGCTGCACACGCAGCTGAGACAACTGTGGGAGGTTCTGGGATGCTGAGATCCATCTCAACTAAAGGCAGAGAAGCATCTGTAACAGTGATGAAGAGGAAGGTTATTATTTTCATCTGGATGGTATTCGAAGTGATGCGTTTTACAAAGCACATGGCTCATTTTTATCAGATTGTATTTTATTTATTTATTTACTAATTCACTTGTGTGGAAACCACAGCTGCAAAATACAGGCAAACTGTTTCCTTTTTAACTCTGTGCCGTGACAATCACACACTTGACTGCTTTATTGAAGTTTCAGGCAAACATGTATTCACACCTAAATTATTGTCATACAGAGATTAAAGACCCTGAGAAAGTTTCCTTATATAAAGGACAAGGTCATAGACAGTGATGTTTCCTGTATATCACAGTATCATTATACATTTATGGTAAGTCCTTCAGACAAATGAATTTTTTAATTGAATATGCTTGCAGAATGGATGGACTCGGTGGAGGTTTATCAGTTACCATTTCCTCCTCTCTGTGTAATGAGTTTGGGTGATAGAGTGGATTCCAGATCGGCCAATTGAAAAACAGATGTGCAGCCATCAGATTTACTGACTTCAGCTATTCCATCTGCCCAGAAAATGTGATCAGATGTCTCACATGCCTGTAATATACCTTCAGACAAACACAAAAGGCATTGGCGATTAGATTTTATCACTAAACGTCTCACACGACTCTTTAGATATTCCCATTAGCTTCAGAAATATAAAAGTTTGTGCAACTCGAGTTTGGAGATAGTCTTGGGGAAAATGAAGTGAAGTTCACTTTGTGTTTTGTTCTGTTTTATGATGAGGTAAAGTACTTTACAGCGATATGACTCCAATTTCTGCTGATTTATTTTGGGTAGATGATTATAATGAAACACAGAGACCACCTGTCCTCCAGTTACTTTAACAAAATGCCTCTGCTTGTTAGTGAAACATATACACTTGAAAATATGTAAATCTGACTTGTTACATCTTATTTGTCTACAATAAAGCATAATTAAATGAATTCTTCTGGGCTCACTTTATTCACTGTGGGCTTTAAATTATAACAAAGAGTAAAGTTATCATTTAGGTAAAGGTGATTTGAATGCATGCTGAGCACCACAAATTATGTGCTTTCCTGTGAAAACAAAGCATTGATGAGGAAAAGGCATTGTTGTGTAAAATAAAAAATAAAAAATATTGCAATTTGTGATCCCTGGAAACTAAAGCAACGTGACATCAAAAATCAATCACACGGCTTTTTAGCACTTACATTACAAGCATAACAACAAATGAAAATTATAACAACTCATTTCCAGGTTTAAATCGTAATTTATTCAGCAAAAAGCTTGACTTACAGCTAATTTTCAGGTTTTTTTCTCAGAGGCTGTGGAAGTGAAAGTTGATTATGGCTATGAACAGTATATGCAATTAGACCACGCATACGCTTGGAGTAATTTGTTTTGATCGGAAGCCCGGTAAGACTTTGAACTGAAAATTGATCTAAAGTAAAAGTTTTATGTTATATACAACTGTTATTTTTAATTATATCGTATTTTTGCATAAATCTTTCCTGCAGAGTTTTGTTTAAATGACTGAAAGTTGTGAGATCAAGTTTTATTCAGTAACATGCTAAATGCATTATATTTTTAATTTCTTGTTTCAGATTAAGGAAAAATCTGCATAATTATGACGTAGCATGGTTTTTGGTGGCAGATGGGCTGGTCTGAGTCTGTTAGAAACTTCTGATCTACTGGGATTTTCTCATGCAACCATCTCTAGGATTTTCAGAGAATGGTCAGAAAAGAGAAACTATTGGCAAGCGAGCAAAAATGCCTTCTCCATGCCAGAGGAGAATGGCCAGCCTGCTTTAAGTCGATAGAAAGTCAGCAGTAATTCAAATGATAACTTCTTACAACCAAGGTATGCAGAAGAGCCTCTCTGAACACGCAGCTTAAAGTAGATGGGCTACAGCAGTGAAAGATCACGCTAGGTGCCACTCTTGTTAACTGAGAACAGGAAACAGAGACTAAAAATTCACATAAGCTCACAAAAAATTGGACAAGAGAACTTTGGAAAAATGTTACCTGGTCTGATGAGTGATCAAAGCTACATGAAAGCATGAATCTAGCAGTGTTCCAGTTATGTAAAGGATACTTTGGTGGCACATTTTGGGCCCCTTTGTACCAATTTACTGTATTATTGTTGAAATGCCACAGCCTATCTCAGTATTATTGCTGACCACATCCATCCGTTTAATACCACAGTGTACCCACTTTCTGATTGAAGCATACTATTTCACAAAGCTCAAACGAGCTCAAACTGGTTTCTTGAACTTGAACGTAAATTCACTGTGTTCGAATCACCTTCACAGTCACAAGATCTCAGTCCATTAGGTGTGGTGGAATGGGAAATTTACATCAAGAATGTGCAGCTGACAAATCTGCAGTAATGCCAAGTGGTACAAAGTCTCTGAGGAATGTTTTCAGCATCTTTTTGAATCTGTTGCATAAAGAATGAAGGAATTTCAGAATGCAAAATCAGGCCCAAAGCAATACTAGTAGTCTGTAATGTAAAGATGCTGGATTTATCAATATCTGTTAATTTTCATCTGGATTCTGTGACAGTTCAATGGTATTGTTGGGTCTGTGTTTCCACAAGCCCCGCTAATTCTAGAGACTTATTCATCATGAAGAAAACAAGACAGTCGATCGATCAAACACTTGCGCAAGGGAGGCCTGTGTCCACCACGAAAATGACCTCTACCACGACCTCCCTTCCTGCCCTTTTTATTGAGACACAGTTCACACAAAACACGTCAGAACAAAGCCACGCCCACATGGTCCTAAGACAAGGCATTTGTATGTATATGTGTGAACTTCTGTATTTAAGTAAGATTATGTGTGTGTGTGTGTGTGTGTGTGTGTGTGTGTGTGTGTGTGTGTGGTCCTGTTGATCAAAGGGTCTCCTCCACACCCTAGATGGTTCACCGTAGATAACACAGTGAAGCCATACAAAGGGGAGGAAGTTTGCCAACATCAAACAAGGTGTTCCTGTGATAAAAACACTACCGCCCCCCTCCCAGAATCTTAAGGATCTGGGGAGGGAAGGACAGAAAGAATTCTTTAAAACTATGTACAAATGGTAAACATAAAAATGACAAACATTTAATATTTCAACTTAACAGGTATAAATACATTTTAGAAGGAATCCAACAGCAAAACAACGACATAACCATGTGACATATTAGACAAATTACAAAGGTGATAAGATAATCAACCAAAATAAATTTTCTCTAGAAAGTGTTCTGTGATTTGTTGTTCGCTAAAATATTTATTTTGTTTAATAATATTTCGTTTTCATTGAGAAGAGGCAGAAAAGGACATTACATCCATCTATATCTATCAGTTGTATCTAATGTTCTGCTAATGTAGTTTTTCTGTTGATTGTAATGTGGTTCAGTCTAACTGCGTTCAACTGGAAAAAGAAGTCCACCATTAAACAGTCCCCAACCTAGGCATGCGTATAAAAATAAAACATTAATGTGATTATGGTATATTAGTCTGCATTTCTCAATTTTGGGTGATCCTCATCGTGAATGCAATCTTCAGCTTCTTTCTACTCACAGAAAAGCGACTACTTCAGTTCATTAGATCCCTGCAGGCATCTGATTGCAGAAAGTAATCTGAAAATGATTGCGTCAAAGCACAAAGCACATTACATTCAGCCATCTATTGCATTTAGTTTCATTAAATCAAATTTAAACAATACAAAGCTGTTACAAAATAGCCCCATGCACCTCTATACATTTCAGATGGTTTGTTTAGTATTTGTATGTATTACCCATTACTGTAAATCACGTCCTCCTTTGCAAATTAAAATCATGTTTATTGTGGAAATGTAATATTAATCAACAATATGTTAAATTTTAAGATGTTAATAAACCACGATGTAAAATGCTGTCCAGTACACGGCTTCATCAGATTCTGTTTTTTCTGTTTGTTCGTTCAGCTGTTTCGTAACTTGCTAATCTGCTTCTCTCTGCACATCTGCATCATTCAGACAAACCTTTGATTTCATGAAAGTCTCTAAGCTGTTGTTGTCATACATCACTGTGATTAGCACTGCTGTTTTTAACCTCAGTCATGTGAGCTGTTGTTTTGGATTTTTTTAACATCATTAATCACTACAGCTCTGGATTTATACTGAACTTTACACCTTGTGGCATCATCTACTTGAGCAAAATAGCAGGTTGCAAAACAGGTGGATGAAGGCACATGTAGCACTTTCCAACCACCTGTGCTATTTAGAGAGCCCTCTAATTACGGGCATCAATGTGTGAACATACAGTAGGTTAAAGTAGGTCTAAGCATTTGGCAAAATGACTAATGCTGACATTTTTTTTTTCTTTTACAAGCAATCTCCAGATAGTGTGCCACAGAACAAAAGCCTTCGACAATAGTGCTACTTAAGCTCATCAAATTCATCCTGAACACTTTTTAAAATTATTTGCAATGCAGATATAAATACGCATGAGTCTATGGCCTATTTCTCATCTGATTTAAGAGAACTGCTACCGTTTCTCAAACAGCGTACAAAGAGTGTGTTCATACAGTAACGTTTATAGAGGGTACTTGCTCATGTCTCATTAAAGAGTGCACAGCAACTACCCACTGAGCCTGGTGAGGTCACAATACCAAAAAGTGAATGATATTATAAACATAACAGGAAGTCACTGTATAATTAATCCTCAGTTGCAATGTACGCAAGAAAGGTTTGAAGAATTTGTGTGTGTGTGATACAGCCCTCTCTTCTCATTTGCATACAGTCCAGTATATCTGTTTCTGCAGTTATCTGTTAATGAATGAGGTCGACCATCCTCTGCTGCCTTTTTGCTTCCTCTGAGGTTCATTTTATCTGCAGTCAGATCCAGTTGCACTAACATACAGAGACATGATCAGGCACTGCACTCAGAGCTACAGAAAAAGAAGAAAATGGATTTCACGCCCAAGTTGTCAAGTGAATTTAGGATTATAATGTACATGGCTCCTCTTTAATTCATAAACCTCAAATTCAATTAATTCAGCAAATACCATTCAGTTAATGTGGTGTAATTTTCTTCCTAACTTATTGATGAGGCTGCAAATGTTCTTATGTGGTTACAGAATTGGCATGATTTTTTTTTTAATGTGATACAAGCGTGATTACCAATTCACTTTTCTTCTGTGACAAGAATTTTGTAAAAAGGAGACACCAGCTTGAAGCGAACGGATTATAGTTGCATCCCTTCCCGAGTCGTTTGGTATTCTCAGGTTGTACATTGTCATGATTTATTCATCTCTCTGGCATTCTTACTGGCCATTCTCATATATGAAAAGGTACCGTATGAAGTACAGATATTAGTGTCCCACTGAGCAAAGGATTCGTTTTTCTCTTTCCTTTTTATCAGGTCAGCAGATTGAATTGTGAGAAAGGTGCTATAACTAACAACAGAAGACCTTCTGAATGTTTTCAAAGGCTAAACACAAAGAGAAGTAATACCTGTAATTATTGGTATTATTTCTCTTTATATGGTATGGTTTTCTGGGTTGAGAAGAAATTGATAAATGTCTAAACTTTCTGTTTTCTGTGGTAATATAGTTTGCACTGTCTGTCAAAGACAAAGCTTTTGTGTTTACTTTGCATGAGTAATCTTCCAGAGAACTCGACGGGTAACTCAGCATTACTCCATTTGATTGGCACATCTTACAAAAAAAATTAAACCCCAATCAGGACAAGCACAATATCTTTTTTGTCTTTAACAAAACATTTCAGCTACATGACTCTGTTCTGTCTTATGAAACAATGAAAGATATAAAAAGCCATTTGACTTCCACAGATGCTGAAATGTAACTTGTTCTTACAAATCTTAAGCTAGAGCAAACCTTCCCAAAGTGTGGGGCCCGCCCCCTAGGGGGGGCGCAGAGCCATTGCAGGGGGGGCGCGGCAGGAAAAGGGAAAAAACAAAACAACGCCTGGCCACTGCTAGCACGGGGCGCCCACACAAACGCAAAGCAGGAGATGAAGCATCTCTGAATATGTTCCCAAACCAACTTCATTCTAAGCCAAAGACTAGAAAATATGGTGAAGCAAATCTTCCCTTTGGCTTCACCTGCACAAGTGCCGAGGTAGGTCTCCCCGCAGAATTGGTTTTCCCTTCGTCGGGAGCAGCGCTGGGCTGTTTAAATCACGGACAAACAGTATCCCACATTCTTGATTTTTAGTTCACAAACACGTGTTTTCTTGTAAAATAAAGGGGGGCCCAGCAAGGCTGGACTGGGACAAAAAATCGGCCCGGGCATTTTGACTAGAGACCGGCCCACCAGGATAAAGATTGAAAATGTGACGTCATTCAGGGGTAAAACTGCAAAGGATTCTGGGAACTTGTGGCAAGAGGTACTAGCGCACGCAGGCGTTCAATTGAACTCCGTTACACAGCGATAAAAAGAAACCCAAAAAATGACAAGAAGCTGTTGTATTATTAACTGCAATAGCCGGTCGCATGACAGCCACGGGAAGCCGACGGGTAAAGAGATCGTTTTTTTTAATCGGATTACGTCGTTGAAGAGAAATTTTTAAGCCATGTTTCCGAAGTAAGAGCCGACGGATGGTCTGGATATACCAAATATAACGTCCCAGAACACTCCAGCTCACAGGTTAGTCTTCTCCAAGCATTTCCACAGAGGTCAGTCTTCTGTTGTAGTTAATACGTAATTTTTCTTAACATAATTGGTGATATAGGTTACAAGCAAGTCTGGCGCTGAACATAAATTGTCGCGCTATGCTCCTTTGTTTATTGTGCATAAATAGTGAATTGTCCTGACACAATATTGCGTTTTGCTTCTGTTATTATGGTACATTGACAAAAACATATACTTTTATTCACAGGATAAAACAGTTGCTTTGTATCACTAATTGTCCAGTGCGATTACAACATACAATATTATTGTCACTGCTACATTTCTGTGATGCTACCAGAAATTATTTCCACTGCTAATTAATTACCGTTGAGCTCAAAGGTCCTATTAATAAACGGTTAACGAATGTGTATTTATGACGACGATTTGTGAGACTGGTAAACTTACCTTTGTTCGTACGATGGTCTTTCGTTCTACACGGTGCATTTCAAGGTCCTGTACCCATCCGTCGGTAAACTGTACCTGGGCTTGTTGCAGTGACCTGAAGTTACTAAACTTCATGAGTGTATGCACTCACTCCAAGAACCGTGTAATTATAAATCTGCGCGTGGTGAAAGTTGGGCAGCACGCTAACGTCTTTGGTCCACTCTGTGTGCTCATAAGGGTCTGACCCTTTCACTCCTTTGATTTTTTCCACGTATCTTTTCTTTGTCTTTTCGTCGAGTCTGTCTTTGTACGGACCGGCATTGTTCTCCTTTTGTTTTGTACATTCCTTTTTTGTGCGGCAAAGAAAAAACAAGAAGGCATTGTAACCGGAGAATGAACGTTTTGCGGTGCTGTAAATGCTTGCATTTGATGCGGTACTTGGATTGTTTTGCCACGAGTTCCCGGCATGCAATGCGCGAAAATCACGTGATTGCTAAACAAGGGGGGGGGTGCATCCGGCCTCCTCGGCTGTAATTGGTCCAGCCCAGAGTCGATCATGACCAATTGGCCAATCCAACACCTTTCATTATATATACCCTTCCTAAAAAAAAAATATCCATCGGCCCATAAAAACAAAAACTCGCCAGCAGCCCACCGGGCAAATGCCCGGTATGCCCGATGGCCAGTCCAGCTATGGGGCCCAGCAAAAAAAGTTTGGGAACCACTGAGCTAGAGTGACAGACTTGCAGCCTGTCCAGGTGTTCATCCCCATTCTCACCCTATGACAGTTAGGATAGGCTCCAGCTACTTCACAACCCTGAAGTGGATGGATGGATGCATGCATCTTGGTCTACAGTGAGATAGATGAAATAATGTTATATTCCAGTTAACTAGCTGAAAAGATGCCCTTGCTTTAGCCAAGATATACTAGAACAGTATCCGACTTACCATACATCTTCTCACCTAAAATAAGAGGCGTCTTCTTTACCTCCATGGTTTCTAATCAACATCTGCTGGACTTATATATTTGAAAACTCAGATATTCATTTGATTATATATTCAACATGTATATCATCCAATTTACATGGAAATAACCCTATTTTAGCCTGAGAGTCTACCATGCTTCTGCAGTGAGCATCACTTTCTTAAGTCTTTTCTTTTCATTCTCCTCCTAACTGATCCTTACAAATGACTGCTTCTCCGCGAGTCTGGTTCTACTGGAGCTCTGCTCCAGTTAAAAGGGATTTCTTCCTCCCCACCTTTTCCAAGTTAGATTTCCGGTAGTTCCTTTGATATTGTAGAGTCATTACCTTACAAAAATCTTACCTTCTTAAGTGTTTTGAGATGGCTGTTGTTGTTAACTAGTACTATGTGAAATCCGAATGTCAGCAATGTAATACATCATCCGTCACAATTCATGATCCATAATAATTCAGAGGTTTATGTTGCTGTAAAAAACAAACATTACCTTTACTTTGAGCATGCTTTCAGTGAAGATCCATTAGGTCATTGTGTCCAAGTTTCACTAAAAACTTCTCAATACTCTACGAGGAGTAACGGTTCTTGTAAAAATAGAAATACAATCTTTTTGGCCAATTCCCAGTTCTTGATCACCTCTTCCAGAAGGGGGACTGCTGTTCTAAACATGTGTGTCTCTGTTCTTTCATCATGGATCTCAAATTTCCACTGAGAACAAACAAGGTCAAGCTGACCCACCTTTCATGTTGAGGATCTTTACTGGTGATATCAACTGGGGTTCTGACCCATAGCCCTAGAAATGGCTTCAGTTCAGTCAATCCACTATATTAGCCCCAACAACAATGATTAAATCCAGATGTGTAACCTGGAGCTGGCTGAACTGTTTTTGTTTCCTTCCGGCAAAGTTCAGTTTTACTGTAGTAACTTGGAATGTCTATGGAAGAAACATGGTGCAATTGATTTGAACTGTGGCTCACCCTCATAGCACATTTTAAAGAAAAAAAAAAAACATCCACAAAGTCTTCACTCACTGACTCATTGTGACTTTATCCTGTTACCAGTATTGCCAACTCCCCAGTAAGGAAAATCGCTATTGGTTGTCCTAAAAGTCGCTAGAAGTCGCTAAATGACGTCATCGCCTAATTTGCATAATTTGGTCATGCTAAGCTAATTGTAACCTATGTTGTTGGAGAGAGAAATAACATCGTGGAAGAGACATAAAGTGAGTAAAAAACGTCCTAAATGCATTTAGAGTTTATTTAGAACTACAAATTAAATTTCTTTTAGCAATTATTGTTTTTTTTAATGTCACAATTCCAACCCTGCTCCTTTACCCGGGCTTGGACCGGCAAAAGTGACCCGAAATAGGCACTCTGGTGGAGTTACTTTGTGTGTGTGTGTTTATAAGTAGTTTTAAACCTTGTGATCCACAAAACAGCATAAGAGTAAAAGAGTAAAAGAAGAACTGACTGCATTACAGCACCCGCTGCTTGTTGAGAGTAAAAGCGATACGCGCTTTCACGTCTTTTTTTAGAGAAAAAGTCGCTAAGGGGTCTGAAAACTCGCTAAATATAGCGACAAAGTCGCTAAGTTGGCAACACTGCCTGTTACCCAAATCAGAGAAAACACCAAATCACCGAAGCTCCAAACACCAGAAATACTTTTTGCAGTCTTCGAGAGGCTGACATTTTACCTGTTTATATGAACCTTTAGCATCAGTCTTCTATACCTTTATGTCAGTAACTAATGAATTAGGACTTAAGAAACCAATCATTAAGCATTTTTTTCAAATAAGTAACGTTAGCTTGGTTAGTTTGATCGCAAGAAGCATGGTTATAATTTGTAGTGAGAACAGCTAGAAACAAGGAGTCTGAGTTATCTACCTTTGGTATTTTCCCCCCTGTTTTTTCGGACAATCTTGAACTTTTTTCCAGCTGCTTTATCTGTCTCCAGGCTTAACTCAGGGACAAATGTCATACAATTCATGTCCGTTACACTGTGTGACAAGTAAAGATATGCAGTGTTTGCATGCAAATTCCCTGACACAGCGAATGGCTGAAATTGGCTGAGGAAATAGAAAGAGCCAACATAGCAGCAGAATCTCATGCCTCAGTACACTGTAAGGTGTCAAGAGAGTTGGCAAAGCCCTGCTTTACATTCAAGGCTGAGGAGGGCCGTTCCAACCAAAGGTTATACACTTCATATTAGTTGAATGAAGTGAACAAGTCTAGATGAATGCCAAGAAAAAATTGGTGCCAAGACATGTTCTTTTTGTTTTTGTTTTTTTCATCACATACTGGCAGGAGTTTTGCCGCCGTCTGGTATCGATTCATCTGTGTCTTCATATGCTGGAGGGAAGGAACGACTTCACTTCAGTTAGATTATTTGAATGATTATGACAAATTATCAATACTAAGACATTTTTTCTTGTATCTCTAACTAAGTGATTTCCTTACTTTATAAAATCCTTCCTTTTTAAGATATTTTGAAATGAAATTTCAAGATTTGCACTTTGGATTTAGATGCTTCACAGAGAATTCAGTGTCTTTATGTAGTCTAGAAAAACTTTTACATTCATTATATCCCTTAATAACTCATATAGATTGTGATAATTGGAGTGGGTGTAAAATTGATTCAGTTGTAGCATGTCAGTGTCCTCTATTTGTGAGAAAAAAATATTGGAAATTAGGAAAACAGAAAGTCTACTAAATGAAATAAGATTATTGTATAAATTAGGTGGGTTGAATTAGGAGGCACTGATTGAGTTTTCACAGAATGACCTAAACTGCTGAAATGTGTTGTTTTTAAGATAAATAGACAAACAGGAAAAAAAAACCCAAAAAAACTAACCAAGATAGTTACTCACATATTATCCCTTTCTATTTATTGTTACTGTCAAACAGCTACAGCAATAAAAGTGTTTACACTTGTGGTGTAGCAGCTGTAGTAAAATCACAGAATGATGTACCCATTATTAAAACTCATCCATCTTATTATTTACTATATTTTGGCTCCCTCAAATTAATTGTTTGCATGAATCAAGCTCTCTATTCAAACGTAACTAGTTTACTATGACACAGTTAAGTGTCTCACAGGTTTGTGAAATAAAATATCTACTGTGAGGACCGAGGAAAGGTGATTGAAGCAAGTTTTTACAGTGCAGACCCAAAACGAATACATCTGACTTGATACAGCTTTCAGACTGTAATTTCTTCTGTTGTCACTGTTTCTTTCTATGGGAAAATGATATCTGATATACTTCAGAAGATCTTTCAAGGAATGGAGCCTGAAATATAACTTTAATTTAGCCAGATCTCTTTATATCCCCTCATTAATCCATGTCTGTGCTCTGCAATGTCCAATAAAGGCTTCTAGTGCTCAAGCAAAGAGTAATATGTGACTGTTGAGGCTTTATCTTTCTTTTTGGAGAACATATGGAAGAAAACTGAATGCGCATACTGCAGGATTTGTTTTTTATTGTATATAGTCTTTAATTCTGGAATGGGAAGCTTTCCTTGCTTTTGGTCTTCCTCTCATTATCTCTGTAAATGGGCACTCTGTGTGATAATTAAATGCAGTAGAAAAATGCAAATGAATGGGACAAACAGAGCTACAAGTCTTGGTAGCTCCCAGTGGACAAGCCAAGCCAAGAAGTGATTCAGAGGCAACAAAGGAAACAGCCCTCATTGTGATAGCAGAGGAGCATTTAATTTTTTTAGTCAGTGGAACATAATGAATTGGTTCACTTTGTTTTATACAGTGTGAGCCTTTGACATTCATGCTCTTGTTAAAAACAAAACAGACCATGCTGTTCTGCTGACAGAACACATTTGTGAATGTGACTACATGATTTAAAAAATGGCGTACATTTTAGTTTCTCAAGTGTAAATCTGTGTTGGTTTTTAATCTGACTGATTTTTAGTATCCATTGCACACTTTGCGCAGTAGGTATTATTTTTTCATATTTCGCTAACGAGCAAAGTCAAAGTAATAAAACATAAATACAGACACATCAGTGTGCATGCAAATAATAGAAATCCATCACAGTAAATATTTTTAGCTTTAGCTGGGCCTCCCTGGTGTTTGCATTTTCCCAAAAAATTCATTTAGACAGCTCAGCATGTGGAGTATGAGATGGACAGATTTTGACAGATGACTCCCATCAAGCAGACATGTCGGTTAAAGTAAGTTAGAAATGACACAGCTCATCTTCATCAAAGATCAACTGTCTACTTTGCTTTGTAAGGGTGAGACGGGGTGACATCCTACTCATCTGTTGAAGAAATTAATCATGCCATTTCTCTTACTGATAATACCTTAACAAAAATAATCATGCTTTGTATGATTATTTTTGGTACTGTTCTAGTCATAAAAAAAAATCCATGGTGATGAAGAGCATTTAACCAGTAGGCTACTACCTTCTTTGATCAAGAAAAAACATGGGGTCCTCTGGTGTCAGCAGCTCCTTTCAGTTTGAGTATGCTACGATCACACTGGCTGGAAATCATCGGAAAACCAAAATTATTCTATGTGCAGTGATTTTGGCGTCTTTGATCAGGTGACCGGGTCAGCGACCACTTTTCAGAGCAACGATAGTGCTTGAAGACCGCAATAAAATGGCAACATGATAGAGATGGTCTATGATTCTGTCAACTCTGATAAATTGGAGAAAACCTCAAATATGTGCTGTCTACATGCACAATAATTCAGTCCAGGCAGAACGTTATCAATGTGAAACAAAATTTCAGAAATTCCTCCCCAACCAGTGATGGAGTTGCTGCAGAACAGTGATTCAACTACAAATTAACACAGGATCTCAACAAGCTAACTTTTATATATAAATATAACAAGCATGCAACTGGTTGGTAACCACTTAAGTTCTTTCTTGCAAAGAAATGCATCGTAGATGTGTTGCACTCATCGGCACAGACTTATACTGATTGGCTGATCAACCAGTGCAATCAATCTGTGTGTTTCTAAACTACCTGGCACTTATTTGCAAGCCTTCACCAATCTGTCTGACAGTGACAGCAGTCAGTCAAAGTCAGACTGTGACTGTAGTGACAGGCTGTACAGTTGCCTTGTGACTGACAATGGTTGGCCAGAACTTGGTGTGCTGCACCAGTCACTTCAAGGTTGGTAAAATTCAGCCAATGCAATGCAAACCTTTACATCTACTTTATATCTAAAGGCCACCAGACAAACTGTGGATTATCTGAAATTGCGTTACAAGTAACGCATTACTGTAATCGGATTACTTTTTTCAAGTAATGAGTAAAGTAAGGGATTACTGTTGCAAAAAAGGTAATTAGATTACTGTTACTTTCCCATAAGCACGCTGCGTTATTGCATTACTAAAACTTCTTTTTGCGAGTGTGTCTCACGACAATGACGTAAGTGAGTGCGACATTCATGGCAACAGCTGTGTGCAGATCAACTATCGAGTGCAGGAGAGCATATGACCGTGCAGCGTTTAAAGCGTGGAAGTACTGACCTTACTTTGAGTTTGATTCCGTAAAAAGTGACAAAAACATTAGTGTCCGCTGTTCACTGCGTGAGAAGAAACCTTCTTTTCACAGCGAAAAAAAACCCCCTTAACTTCTGAGTAAGCACCGAGTACGCTGCCTGTCTTTCCTCTGGTGACAGGAACGGCAGGGTTTTAAAGCGTGGGTCGAGAGCTGATGCTGTGTAGAGGGTGTTCCTCTCAACTGTGCTGGCATATCTCTTCTTAAGATCTTGACTGATACTTTGCTTGATGTTTCTGACCAGTGCTGTGTCACCAATGTTGTCTTGGGTGTCATGCAACAGATGCGCTACGAGAGACAGAGTAGGATTCTTTTCCTCAGACATCACAGTAGTCGCGACTTGCATTGACTCAAGGCCCGGACAATTTCTTGAGTGTTCCCAGTATCTGTCTCATTTAGAGTAAAGATATCTGTGCTACTCTTTTTGACTTCGGGAGACAGCAGCGCCGCACAAATTGCAGGTTGTTGTTCAAGGAAATGCTGGAGCATGTCATAAGCACTGTTCCATCTCGTGCAGACATCAGTCTTAAGCTTGTGAGTTGGGAGCTGTAATATTTTCTGTTTTTGCTCCAGAGCGTGGTTTGCCACTGTGCTTCTATTGAAAAACCCAGTTATGCGCCGCACTCTTCCCAAGACTTTGGCTATTGCAGGCAGGTTTAAGGCTCATTGTGATGCCAGATTGAGCGTATGGGCGAAACACTTCACATGCAGGTATCCCGCTAGCTGAGTGGCAATTGTCATATTAGAAGCATTGTCGGTGACAACCACCAGATTTTTGTCGGTAATCCCCCATTCCCGTGCTGGATTTTGCAGGCAATGTTCGCTCCGGTGTGACTTTCATGTAATGTTCGAGTTTGGAGAACGTAAGACAGCAGTCGCCAGTCCGCTGTGAGATAATGAGCTCACATATGAATCCACAGCCCGTGAGGTCCATGCGTTGCAAGTTAATGCAACCCTTTCTGCTGTGCTCAAACTTTCCTCAACTTTACGTTTCACGTCTATGTAGAGATTGGGTACGGCTGCGTCAGCGAAAAAACGTTGTGATGGTATCATATACTTGGGTTCCAGCGTCTTGAGCATGTAAGAAAAGCCCTCGTTTTCCACAATGTTGTAAGGACGCAGGTCTTTGCAGATGAAGTACGTGATAGATTGTGTTATTTTCTTAGCTCGCTCTGAATTGGAAGATAGCTTTGCTAAGCTAAGAGTGTCCAGCGTTGGTTGATTTTTCAGTTGCTTTTTCAGTGCTAGCTTTGCCATCCTCGGTTAATGCTATTTTTGGATGGTGCCGTGTAAGGTGGGCCCTCATGTTCGTAGTATTCCCAGAGGACTTTATTTTCATACGACACACCTTGCAAATCCCGTGTGTCATATCCATCTCATTTGTTCCATCCTTGTTAAAAAATCCAAAATACGTCCAGACGTTTGATTTAAACGCAGATGGCGCTTTCCTGATTTCTTTCTCTTCCTCCATCTTTGTATGATCAACTTTCCCATGTGCTGACCTAACCTCTGCTGACCTCACTAGAGAAAAAGCTCAACCGCACCATCTGGTGGACTGGAAGTTTTTGGAACAAAATATCAATATCTGCTGTCCCTGTATCGATACTTTATTAGCAAACAAAATCGCGATACTACGCAGTATCGATTTTTTTCCCCCACCCCTATTGCCTACCCAGTCCCACTCTCTGTGTCTGTGAGCTCATCATACATCAGAAGGCCAACAAACACACCACTACAGCAAGACTGAGAACACTTTCCTTTTTTCTTTTTGATGCATGATTTTAATTTTTACATCTGGCAACTTTGCTTCTTTGGTTTAGATTCACTGCACTGCCAACAGCATCTCCTCTGCAGCAGGGGGCTGGTTTCAGTGAAAAAAGCTCAGATAAACTATATACTCTGCCAAACAGAAGACAGGCAAAGTTAGCATATAGCTGCTGAACGTACTGGAGCTTTGAGCAACAAAAAAAGAAATTGCCGCTATAATCTGACAGAAGTAGAGAAACGTGTGCCTTCTAAAACAGTCGACTAAAACCTTTATATGGTGATTTCATTCCTTTAGTGCAGTCATTGCTTTTTCACTTCCCTGTAAAACAAAATCATTAATTACATTCCATTAGAGATGTCTATTGGCCTGTCTTATGGCTGCAGTTGGAAACTTATGTATGACTGGT
This sequence comes from Aulonocara stuartgranti, assembly GCF_965226115.1. Lineage (NCBI taxonomy): Eukaryota > Metazoa > Chordata > Actinopteri > Cichliformes > Cichlidae > Aulonocara > Aulonocara stuartgranti. Next base: position 6,489,212 of record NC_138940.1, read on the forward strand.
GCTGAACCAAAATGTAAATTAATGGACTGGAAAATCAAAACAATGAGCTGAAAGCTTTTAAAACTGTAGTACGTCACTCTTTATATATATATATGTGTGTGTGTGTGTGTGTGTGTGTGTGTGTGTGTGTGTGTGTGTGTGTGTTTGTATTGCATGTGTATTAATGGAATTCAAACAATAAAAATCCTTTTTTTTTACTGTCTCATGCATGTCTTTACATATTGTGAAGAGAAATACATGTAATCATGTACTCACCTTTCTTTGTATTGATCTGTAAAACCACTCACATAAAACATTGCAGCTTTTTAGTATAGCTCTATAAAATCGCCAAGACCTTTAAAATAATTTCCTCAAGTCTGGTCAGAACTGAAGGACTTTGCAGTAATAAATGATGAACGTGCAGCCTTTTGAAAAGTACTTCTGTGTTCAATATATTCCCAAGAAAAACTTTAAATTCCCAATTGAGGTAACTGCTGAGCAGGCTGCTGAGAAATGCTGCTAGTGTTGGTTGACTCTATATTATTTTGGGAAATATAAGCCTGCTTGCTCCATTGCATTTGAATTGCCTTCAACTCACCTGCACATGGCATTCTCCTGGTGGGAATAACTGTTTATACTTGTGCCATATGTGTGTGCTTTTTTTCCTCAAGTCCTAACAAAAACAAATATATATTGAGCACTAAAAAAGTCATGCTGTTCTCTTTCTAGTATAGGAACTATAACATTGGTCAAGGGATGTGAGAGAAAGAAGATTAAAACCTTGTTACAGTGTCAAACACCAGTGATAGATCTGACAGCTTTGGGGCAGGTAATGTAATTCAGATGTCCCCACAGATTCGAATGCCAAAGACACTCAGTTTCACCAATTTAGCATGCAGTGGATTGTTACTCTCTTTGCACTGCCAGGACTTTACTTCAGCTTAGAAGTGTTAAAAAAAGAAAATCAAATCATCAAGATCGCAATATCTAAAGCTGAGATGTGTGAGCCAAATAAAGCTCAACACACATAGAATTTTAAACACTATTTCAACATTTTGCATAGGTGGGAACCATTGTTACAGCCATTTATTATGGCTAAATAATACATTCATTTGCAGAGAGAAGCAGTTTTTTATTTTAGAGAGGACAATAAGAAATTTACATTTAGCACTTTAGTCACATATATTGCCAATGATCTGTTGCTCTCAGTTTCTGCTCTTCTAGAAGAACAACTGTTTTCTTTAATAATTAATTATACTTGTATCACTTTGTTGCATATTAGAGAGTATATGGTGGAGACACATAACCATAAGAATAGAACAGCAAACAGCATAGGCCTTTTATAAGGTGAAAGTACTACAACAGTAGTAACTCACCCTTAATAGCTCTAAATAAATATGGTTGGAGTCTTCTAAAAATACAAATATTAACAGTGTGTCGTTTTTTTTTTCAAAGTTTAAGTCTGTGTTTCCTTTTTTTAAGTTATCTAAACAATTTATTCGCTCTTGATAAAACGTTAGGCATATTAACATAAGGTCAGGAGATTGCTGTGGGGCTAAGACTGACTTGAATGATGCTGAATTTTCTGAAATCATTAATAAAATACCTACAGTATATTTGGTTCTTAGCTGTAAAGTCTGGTCCCTTTATGAATAATTCCAACATTGACTGTAATAAAAAAAGGGGGGCAAACTCAAAGTGAGTGTACTATTTTTCTAAGCATCAAAAATTCGCATAATTGGACTCTTCTTTAGTTTCAGAGTCTGATCTGTTTTGTCGAGTTCATTGTTTTAGGAGTCCAGAGGGCAAAATGGTGCCCTCCCACCTGAGTTTTTTGTTGTTTAGTTTTTTTAAAACCAGGTTTGTTAAGCTGAAATATTTTACAGCTGTTCAAATGCACTGATGACTAGCTGCTACAAAAGTAGCTTGTATACTACTGCATAGGACCGCACAAGCACATTGGCCAAATGGGAAACATCGCCCACTGGCTCAATCTAACCAAAATATTAGTCATGTTACTACTGCCCCGAAGCACTTACAGTAACCCTGAATCTAATGATCCACAGGTCAATGTTAGATAGCTAGCCCTTTGGCTAATTAGCATTCACCTTTGCTTTGACAATGAAGAATTTCTTACCTTTCACCAGCCAAACTGCAGCACTATTGATCCATTCAGATATAGCTGTCTGCAGCTTTTGTTGTTTCAGCCAGGCAGCAATAAAATAGAGGTGGAAGGTTTCTCCATAATTTCTTTGTAATACCTCACCAAAGTAGAGTTCAACAAGGGCTTTTAAGTGGTCTGAACACGGTTGCAGCTGCAATGTGTAATTCACAAGTGGTGGATCAAACTTGCATTTTGGTTATGATGTTATTATTTATCTGCTTTTGAGAGGTGATTAAAATATTTGTGGCGTGAATCAGATGGAGATTTGACAGGTGTGTGCTGCAGTTCGTGGGGGAAGGAAACTAAGCAAGGGTGCCCAGTACTCCCTCTCCCCAGTCACCTCTTCTAGCTTATACAGAGGAACACCAGAGTGTTCGCAGACTATCCAAAAGATATACTGTGATCTCTCCAGCCTATGCTGGGTCTGCCCCAGGCGCCCTTCCTGGTGTGACATGCCCAAAACACTTCGCCCAGGAGGCACCCTTACAAAATGCCCAAATGACCTTAGTTGGCTCTTTTCAGATAGCGATTCCAAGTGGGTGGATTCAAGGTTAAAATTTTGCCAACTTTGAGATGGATGATTGAAGCATCTGTCAATGGAAGTGACGGATAATACTAATTGACATATGAGAGGATGTTAAATGGGTCAATTAATCAGTTATCTGTCCTTTATGTAGACCAACAATCAGCACTAAAGTAATGCGCACAGAGTGAATAACTTTTTGGCCATTTAGTTTTTATTACACATCCTCCAACAGCTTGACTAATTCATAGTCAAGCTGGTAGAGGATAATTCATCTGTGCAAGAAATTTCAGAAGCTGTGTGTAGCTTCCACAACTGGGCAGCTTTCAATCAAATGAACCAGGTAAAATATTTTCAAGCCAGTAATCCATCGTTTGATTCCTCCTCACTCAGTGGTATTCACAGAGAGCTGATGGTATCATTCCTGCTCTTCTGTCAGTATGTGGTCCTTTCTGGTTTCAAATATATTTTTCTCTGACAGCTGACACTTAATGTCTCACACTCTTTTTGTATTTAATTATATCATATGGTGTTAAATGCTATTAACTTAATTGCTTGTTCCTTTAACATTGTTTACACACTATATTAATATTTGTAGTGTAGTGTCAGCCAATGTGTAGCAACAGCTGCTGCTGTAACCATCAGATATAGTAAACAAGTCAAGGGAAGACTGGGGGGAGGAGGGGATTCTTTAACTAATGGATTGAATTCATCTGTTTTTGAAAAGTGGGGAGACTTTTAAAGAAATAACTGAAAATCACAGTGGGGTGCAAGCTCAGGTCTAGGCTAATTAGAGCTAACCCACCACTGTCTCTGCCACAAATAGTCTGCTGGTCATATACAACTGCCAAGAGACGTATTCACTGTGTCTATATGAAATCAAATGAGTGACTTCACTCAAAGTATATACTATGAACAATGTATTAGACCACACCTTTTAATCTTTGAATTCATGTATTTTCATGCTTTACACCATGCTTTCATCCTTTTCATTGTGCTTCTTGATAAAAGGCTTGGCCCATGACAACCTATTCCATGAAGCTGTCTACACACTGTTCTTGAATTAGTCCAAAGGCCACATGAAGTTTTTAGATCTACATCAGCATCCTCTGACCCCACTCTGTGATTTTACGTGACCTATCACTTCATGACTGAGTTGCCGTCATTCCCAGTTGCTTCTACCTTCTGAGTAATCCTGGCAACAAAAAGAACAACAAACAAATGAGCAGATATGCCAAACAAATCACATAAAATCACAAAAGCTAATTTATTGGCTGTTCAGGAGCTTTTCATCACTTCACATCATTCTTCCTTTGCTCATCATGTTTTGCAGCATGTTAAATTGCAGATGGTAAGATTGATGTTTTGTTTTCTTTTTTCTTCTCAAGTGCACTTGGGAATTTTCATAAAATGTCTTTTTTTTCCATTACAGACTTTTGTAAAAGTGGACTTATCTGCTGTGACTTCACCTACTGGTTTGTTAACTACTATTTTGAAGCCTCAAATGTGTCATTTTAGCCATCACCGCCATTGCTTTTTTGAAGTCAGAAGTGTCCATATTTGAAAATTAGCCTGTTTTGTTGAGAGACACTTGGAACCTGACTGGGGAAACATACCTCTCTTGGAGACCTAAAATCTACTTAGTAATGTAGATACTGTTTAAAGCCCCAAAGGCACATTTAGCTGAATGACTTAATGACAGAAATCATAATTCAAACATTTCATGATTTCTGTCATTATTGTTACAATCTATAAACATGTTCAAAAAATCATTCGAATAAAAGGTCAACATTAGTACAATGCATTCCTATATGCCAAAAGCTCAGACTTTGGAAGCTCTGTTTTAGACAGTTTTTTCAATCCTTTGTTCTCCATGACATTATTGAGACCAGTTATCTCAAAAATGGTCATCTCAGACATACAGCTGCACACCAAAATGCAGTCCAGACCTCTTGTTTGGCAGCTAAATTAAAATTTTCATAAACGAAGGGGCAAGGGAGCTAAAATAATTTGCTTTAGAAAGAGGGTGAATGGAAGTGTTGCACCAAGGCCAAATAAGCACTATTTTGAATGTTCTATGGGCTTAGCAGAAGTTGATAAAATAATTTCACTCCAAGGTCTATTTTTCTATCTGCCTGACTCTTTTCTGTACTTTTTTCACTTCTTCTTTATCTGGCTTCCTTCATTCTTCTGCTTCTTCTGTCCCTTCTTCACAGCTGTCAAGAATGAACAAGAAGTCCTTGAGGTGCTGAAAATTTTAAAGTTTACTTTTGCACAACTGCACAGAGTCCAATGGCTGATTATGCTGTGTGCCTGAAACCTTCACAGCATTGACAGATTTGACATCTAGTCTATTTGTTATGGCCATTTTAAAGAGTGAGAATAAACCTTGAACCACAGCCCCTTTTTTCTGCAGTACACAATCACTGCAAAGAAGACTAACAGCTTTGAATGACGTCTACAGTAAATTTCCAATTCTGTGCCACCAGGTCATCCCTAATAGGAAGGCTGCCATGTTACGTGTTGACAGTCTTTGTTTACTTAAACAGGACAGTAGGGTGATATTCTGATAAAGATAACAAACCTACGGTCTTTTTTATCAGTAGCTGAAGGCTGATGCAAAGTTCACCATCAGTGTGTTTGTCTTGTTCAGCTAAGTGAAACGGAGAGCCTTGAAAGGAAGTCTTGGGAAAGCAGAAATGTTATCATTTAAACAGGATTAATGACAGAGGGAAAATGTAATCAAAGACTACACTTCGCATGGGTGAGTTCTAATTGTACTGTCTTTGTCTCAGCCTTGATGATAAGTAAACCAAGGTAGAACAATTAAAAATACTCATAGTTCATGTTTGAGATTCTACTTGTATCCCAGAGGTACAGAACTGTGCAAAAGTATTGACGTCTTTATATTTTGCTTCCATCAAGCCAGATTTTGTGGTAATCTTTGAAAGTAGTCTTGTACATTAATTCTCCAGGCCAAGTCTTATAAAATTTGTGACACTGCCTGCTTTTTCACTTATTTTCTGTCCTTGTACCTGACCATTTTCAAATGAATTTTTAATTTCTTTATTTGTTAAGCCACGTAAACATGTAACTCTAACCTATGAATCACTCAAGCACAAAACTCTAGAAATGAACGATGTTGTCTACCCATAACAGACAACTAATAATCAGCAAATAATTAATTTTAAATTGTATCTTAAGGTAGTAGCAACCTGTGGCAAAACCACATAATTTCTTCCTGTTTCTTCAGGTGAATCATCAAAAATGCCAAAGATGGCACAGTTTCATGGGCATAGATGATTTCTAAAAATCAGTTAGCCAAAAGCTTGGCATATCTTGGAATGGTGTGCAGCATGCCCTTAAAAAATTGAGGAAAATGGACAAATTGACAAATTCAGATATTTATTAGTATCTGAAATTCATGTTCTTAAGTACAAGAAAAAAATCCAGCAGACCTGACACAGAACCTAAGAGATCCATCTGAAACCTTAAGTTGTGCCATTTACTATTTGCCTCATCAGAAATGGTCTTAGTGGAAAGGAGAAGCATGGAGAAAAGGCTGAAGTAGGTCAGATTACATGAGAACTGTGCTGATAATAAGTGGTGAATCTAAAGTTCTGGTAAAATCTTTGTACAACAGCAGTCATTTGTATAACATGATGGAGGCTCTGTTATGGTTTGGAGCTGCATTTCAGCCGATGGTCTTGGGTCAAGGCTATCAAAATTGATGGAATTATGAACACAAAAACTGCAGTGAGATTTAGTTTCACCATGAAATACCATCTTTATGACATGCAGACCGATGATGTGAAACGATGCTAAAGATACATTGAGATGGAGGCACATGATTCGCTCTGTTGACCACTAAAGGAAGCCGCAAAAGAAGAAAAACACAATACCACCTGGAAAGTGTCTGATATACAAAGGCCTCAGTTTTTCAGCATGGCATGTTAAAAGCATACCTGGAAAAAAAGCACACAATACAATACTATCAGTCATGAATTGGCCTCCTCAGAGGCCAGACCTCTGCATTATTGAAGCAGTGTGGGGTCATCTTCACAGAGAATGGAACAAAAGGTAGCCAACATCCAAAGAAGAGCTTTGGGATGTCCTTAAAGAAGCCTGGAGAAATATTCCTGAACCCTACTTAAAGAAATACCAAGAAAGTTTGCCTCAGAAAATTCAGGCTATGTTGAAGATGTAGGTGGTCATACCAAATATAGATTTTCAAGCTTTTTGAATTGTAGAAATTGTTTGTGCCTTAAAAACTGTATTTCCATTTATGTCTGCAAATGTTTCAAGAAATTTCTGCACCTATTTCCCCTTTTCTTTGGAAAGTGTAAAGTAATGAGGGGTGGCTCAAAACTTTTGCACAGTACTTTATTTCAGTATTGTGATTTGCTAAATGTAATTAAATCAGGCAAGGATGAAATGCATCTCAGAGCAGACACAAGTTGAGTGTCGCACTAAAAATGTTTTTTTTTTTTAGCTTAATGTGTCAGTGTGATAGACAAAGTTATTTATCATTTCTCCAGCAAGTGACATGCATTAAAAGGTCAGCGCCATACACATGTGTGTGTGTGTTTGATTGTGTGTGAGGTGACAAAATGAATTCAGTTTGAATTTCTGTGACAAATGGCAGCACATGCAGCTGCAGAGGGCAGAATGTGGCAGGCCTTTTGCCAGTTTATGACTTCCTGCTTTAGTTACACAATTATAGTGTCAGGCTAGAATTTTCCTATTTTGTTAATATTGGTGTGTCATCCATAATATGGGTATTATTTCATCAGCTGTCACTAGTAGGAAGGATGTGAATGGTGGCAACGGGGGCTCCATTCCAGATCTTAGTAATTCTGAAGGTTGAGAGTAAGACTTCAGTCATTTAGTTTGTGTATGCACATTCCCTTCATGATATGTTTGAAATATGAAAATTGTATTTAGTATGGCCATGACGTCTGTGCTTGAACCTTGTAGAACAATTAAATAGAGCAAAAAAGATCTCCAGAGACGGGCTGTGTTGTTGTCTGTCAGTAACAAGAATCTATAGCCAAGGAGCCTCAACATCACCATGCTAAAGTCATGACAGTGCTAAATGTTGTCAGTTTTGCAGGTTTTTTTTTTTTTTTTTCGTAAACAGATGATGGTCCATCATCTTCTTCTTATCCTTATCAGGGTATAGGGCAAGAGGTGGGGTACACCCTGGACAGATCGCCAGATGCAGGGTTAACACAGAGAAACAGACAACCCTTCGCACTCACATTCATACCTATGGGTGGAATTCTGTGGGTGAAAGCCGGTGTGCATGGAAAGAACCTGCAAAGAGCACTCCATACAGAAAAACACAAGGAAAGTGGTGGAATCAAACGCAGGACCTTCTTGTTGTTAGGCAACAGTGCTGCCCAACTGATAATGGTGCTGCATGAAAAGTTAAGGTATCATCTAAGTGACTAGACTTCACACTCTGGAAATTTTACAGACATTACAAACCCGTTCTGATCTGTCCTGTGGTGAAACTGGTGAATTAACAGACAGCCAGAGTAGCTTTGTTTAAGAACAGTGGGCAATGTTTTAGCTCAGTGGGATGTGCTCGCTGGCACTCAGGAGGTGGAGCGCAGGGTCAGCGTTGGGAACACCCAGTGCATCCAACTGTGTGTGGTGTGTGTGTGCAGAATGAATGTGAGTATGTTTGAATACGTGAACGTAGTCTGTAATTTAAAGGTCCTTTTAGTACTTGTTAAAACCAGAAAAGCACTATTAATGTTCACCATTTAACTTTTTTATCCAAATCAGTCTTAGCTGTATTTACCAGTGTAATCAAAGGACACCTGTAATTAGCTCAGCATGTTACAACCTTGTTTTTGCATTCTTATGTTCAGTATTGTTCTTTTTCCATATTTCCATAACAGAAAAATAAGAAATGATCCTACCTTGTTTCAGAGGCTTGCATATCCATCATAAAGCAAACTGTTCCTTTGCGGTCTGCCACCATAGCTCAGTTAGTAGAGCATGAAACCAACGAACTGTACAAGGGCAGAGACTTTACCCGCCCCCTTCTCTTTTTCTGCCTTCCTGTCCAATCATCAACAGTTATTTCTAATAAAGACAAAAATGAATGAAAAAGGAATGAGGGGAGGGGTGGGGTGGGTGAGGGGATACGGCCACTGAAAATGGTTCCAACCATAGGCTGTATATTCCAACAAGTGAAGTCCCCTCCTGCTGACCACAAAAAAGAATACAGGTTTAAGCCACTTATGAGCTGGCTTCAATTTATAAACCTGGAAGCTACGTCCATCTTTGCGTCTGCTGTGTCAGATCAAAGTGCCTCAGAGAAAAGCTTCCTGTAGGTGACACTGTTGTCAGGTCAAGGGCTGCATCGTTCCAAGGACTCGGCCGTGAAGAACACCATCTCACTTTGATGAGAACAATATTTTAGCTAAATATATATTCTGGATAAATTAAAGCATTATCAAGTTGTCTGTGGTTTCCTTTATTTGTCCTTCCCCCTGTCCTGTCCTGCAGGATAAACATCAGTGATTCACCACAAATTTATTTTTGTGATTCTCTATATGCAGCTGTTTTGTTTTGTGTTAGAGATACCTCTGCAAATACAAGAAACAAATATCTAGAAATTGTTTTAAATGATTCCACCAGTCCCTCAACTACAGAGAACAGATATCTGTTCTCCCCCTGTTCTCCTCTTCATCTCTAAGCTGCTGCTGGCTCCTCTTCCTAACACTGCCGAAATTGTCCAGGGGTGAAATGCCTCTGTCCCTTCACCTCTCAGCTCTCACCGGTGGGTTTCTCAGTCTCTCCTGACTCTACTCACAGAAGGAAAACAACCATGGCGATTAACAACAAAAGCTGAAAACTTTATCAAGTCTCTGTTAACAATCGGATGAAAACACAATTTGCTCTTAGAATCACCTGTATCTATTTTTTATATTTTAATCATAATAATGGATTGCATTTATATAGCGCTTTTCGAGACCCTCAAAGCGCTTTACAATTCCACTATTCATTCATTCTCACATTCACACACTGGTGGAGGCTACAGTTGTAGCCACAGCTGCCCTGGGGCAGACTGACAGAAGCGAGTCTGCCATCGGCCCCTCTGGCCATCACCAGTAGGTGGTAGGTGAAGTGTCTTGCCCAAGGACACAACGACCAAGACAGACAGAGCTGGGGATCGAACCAGCAACCTTCCGGTTACAAGATGAGCTTCCCAACCCCCGGAAACACGGTCACCCCTCAATCAGAGACAAATTAGAGACAAAAATAAAATTAAAAAGGGGAAACGGAACATATAATCCTGCGGAAATGTTGGGCTTTACAACAAAGGCGACAGGCCCAGATTGTATGATATAAACATGCCAAAAATTGTGCATTTACTGCATGTCTTATTATTAGTTGCTCTATACAGCAGTGTTTCCCAACCACATAGATGTGCCGTGAGAAATGATCAGGTGTGCCGTGGAAGATTATCTGGTTCCACCTGATTAGTACTGTAAGTGACCGGCATGGCTGAACATTTACACTCTCTTCCACTAGAGAGCAGTACAACTACCTGCTCTAATTAAATGGGTTGCCAACTGCCAGTAAAACAGAAGAAGACAAGATGACATTACATAACAGTCATCTTTGGTGATGTACCCGTGATTTTTCCAACCTGAAATATGTGCCGTGGCTCCTAAAGGTCGAGAAACACTGCTATACAGGATGAGAGCTCATGTAAATATGACTTTAGCACATGATGGTTAAGTCAGTCTGTTTCCTTATCGCAGTTCATGGATCAAATGTTTGGCCCAGTAAACATACTTAGTTTAAAAAGTGAACTGTCTGCTTGTTTGTTTGTTTGTTTGTTTTTGCTAAAATGTTTAAGACAAACCGGCCCAACTTTGACAGAAAACTAAACTAAATAGCCAACCAGCCAAAGTATGTTAAGTGGCGATATCACTAATGTCACATAACTTGGCTGAAAGTTAGGTAAATTTAACTTCAATTTTCTTCCTTATGCTAACATTTGTTCCATTGGATATTTGAGAAAGATAAAACTCAGTGCTTACTTTTAAAAGTTCATTTCTGGACCGCTTCACTTCAACCATCCACCATTTTTTCCAAAAAACTTCTTCAAGCTTAGGATTGGCAATGAATCCTGGAATAGGGTGGGTGTGAGGTAACTTCACGTGTGTGTGCCATTCCTCAATCCTCTCTTTTCAGTAATGAAGTAAACTTTCATTTTGCATTGATACCCATTACCTTTTAAAGGGCACAAAATGCACCACAAAGACACCCACAAACAAAAAAATCAAGTAAAAAAAAATAAGCAGAAACATTAATAGGTAGAGTGGCCATTTATGTTGTGAAGATACTTTTACTCACATTAAAGTTACCTGGATCACTAGAGTTTAAATATCAAAACACAAAGCACTGATGAGAACCTGCATGAGCTGCGAAACCCCAAATAGCCACAGTGGATATTAATATGTTAGCGTGTTGACCCAGAAGCATATGGCTGTATTTTTTTTTTTTATGTAATTAAAATATAAACTGCCTTTGTGAGGTCAAAAGAAGCATCTCTTACTCTTAATCTTCTTATGAGTTTGATTCTAATTAACAAAGACAGAAACTGATTCTTCTAGAGGCACAAATTACCTGCTGCTCTGCTGTCAACATCTGCATCACGTAAAATCATGTAAAAGCCAGGATTAGTGCTCTGTGAGTAACATCCAGGTAAAATTAGACCATAACAAGTGAACCCGCAAAGGTTTCAGCTAACACGTCTGCCTTCAGTATACAAAGTGTCTCATTAACAACTCTGAGTAAACATCTGATCCAGAAAACCTCCATTCGCCAAAGTTGCTAGCATCATTTCAGCAAATTAAAAGTTATTTATAGTGTTTACTTTTATGATTTATGAAACCTGTATTTGTTAAAACTTGTTGTATAACTAAAAACAAGAAAAAAAAACCAGATTCATGTGACACTTGTACATTGCTACATTCCTGAAAAATATCTCCCCTCTTGCAGCTCTGTCTTTTCCCCAGTAATGGTGATATATTCCTGTTGGCCAGCTGCCCAGAATATGAAGATGTTTACACCCAATTATGCCATTTCAAAACAAAGCCACACCGACTGAGACTTTTTATGCTTGTAATGACTACTATTATTTTGGCTTATCATCCTCAACAGGTTAAGAAGGACTAACTTGTCCCAAAGTGAAGGGACACATCTTAATTTCTGTACAGGCTCTATATAAATAATAGAAGTGGACAGACAGTAGTGGGTGTGGTGTTATAAGGAATATAGCAATGTGGCTAATCCTAGGCCAGAGAAATAAACCGGTTTTAATTTTCTTTCAAAGACTTACTTGGAGTTGCACATCCTAAAAATATGTATAAACATGATAACGAGCAATACAATGCACTTGTCACCGCTTCTATGCTAAAAATACTCCTATCAGTTCATAGGTGTCACTGTTAATTAAGTGGAAACAGAAGAAAAACTCAACTGCAAAGTGAGATTTCTGACATTTTTCTCCAACAATTTGCTGTAATAATGTGTGAAGTGTGAGTTTATAAATAACAACAGAAAGGCAGAAAATCTGTTTTTTTCCTTGTAGTTTTACTGAAGTAACTTTAAATTCATGAGCCAGATTGCAGTGAAGGTCCTCCTTCAGTTCTGTAGTCTAGCTCTTCAGTTGAGAGGTTTGCATTATGGAGGAGTCCCTCTTGGCCTAAAAACCACAGGACGACTTCTTCTTTCTGTGCACTCAGATTTTCTCTCTGAACAGCTGGCTTTTTGGCTAAGAGCTGTCGAGCTGGCAAGAGCTGGATGATGTTTCCTCCTGGCAGTGATAGAGCTGCTCTCTAGAATTATTTCCCCCCGTGCAGGATGCGTCTCGCTGTGTTTAGCAACCCAGGAGACGGGCATCACATCTGGTCCTGCACTCAACAGCGACAGGCAGTGAGAGCTAAATTCTCCTAATGACGGCTGGCTGGCCAACGGCCTGATCCACCAGGGCCTGGGTGTAAAGCTGGCATCCTGCTCTAGTAGAGAGAGAAATCCAAATATGGGGACCTATATGATTTGTGAAACATTGAACACATTTGGGGGGGTTCACTGGGTGCCTGAATGGAAATGAGAAAGGTTTGAGACTGAACCTGCTGCTGCATGTTTAGCTCTGCTAGTTTTCTCCAAGGTCACACTCTGTGGTCTGAAAGCTGTTGTGTCCAGATGGACGGTAGGTCAGCTACATGATGGATACTATATGTTCATATTGATTGATACAAGACAGCAGGGATTTAACTCAGGGCTGGTTCATACACTACAAGTATCTGCAAGGTTTTTAAGTGGAATAAAATTTAGAAATCAATGATTCTGTTGTTGCTGGATGTTCTAGTTTCTCTTTGGTCAAAGTTGTAGTAAATAATCATGCCTGCTGCATTAGCGTTCTCCACAGGGCGTAAATCTGTGTCTGACAATGTTGGAAACTGGTCATTTCATTGGTTAATTTTCTGTGAACACTGAAATCACAATTATAATAGCTCATAAACCTCCTAAGTCTCATCTCTGGTTCAAGCTCTGTTGTTGTTACTACTTCTTCAGTGACAGAAGTGATAAAGGCAGAAATACAGAGATAGAATGTAATGAAGTACAAATATTTTGTTACTGTACTTGAGTATTTATTTTTAACACATATCTGTACTTTCTACTGATTACATCAAACTGGTTTGAGCCTGAAAAGCAACACATAAAAGGCAATCCTAATGGTGTATCAATCACCAAAGATGATCATATCCAAAGACATGAAAGAGGTAATATAATTTATGCATTATTTATAGTGTCATAGGGGTTACAGTGGGCCGTTTTTTCATTGGTTTGTTTTGTTAATTTGTGATAAGTTGTGGTAGCGGCATTTCAGCTTTACAGAAGAGAAGAGAGCATAAAGGGAGTAACTTTTTTTAGTATCAGGAAATTTCAAATGCACTGTTTCTATCAGCTCATCAAATATCAGCAATATTAGTAAGTAGTGCATTTGATAAACTGGAAATTTAAAACTTATGCATAAGTCATCATTTGTTAAATAAGATATTGAATCTGTATACACTGCAAAGTTATGTTTTAGTTTTCTTCATATCATAAAATGTCCTACAAAACAACCTGAGGTATACTTACTTTGTGTTATTTAATGGCTGCATGAAAATGTTCATTTTTGTGAACGGGTTAGTTTGGCAGACTGTGTTGGATTTAATGTAAAGAAGAACATGTTGGACTGGTGCACAGTGGTGCTCATGGCCAGAGTTGGGTTACATTAAGGGTAACAGGAATGAAAATGAATTTAAGCTGATGATTCTGAGATTCAGTCATTTAATTCCACCTTCATACAAGCTTTATATCGTCTTAAAATGTGACGGTATACTACATAAACAGTATACTGTCATTGTAGAGGATGAACATCAGCCAAGAAAACTCATGAAACATCTGCTTACATCTTGTTGAATTCAGTTGTGTGTACTCCATAAAGAGCAGTAAACCTGCAGGTCAGCTGATCATAGCTTGTACACAAAGAAAATCCACTGGCGCTCACAACAGAACTGATTATTTGAAGGCAGACTCTAATAATAAAACAGAGAAAACCCCAACAATCATATGACCCCTTATGAGCAAGTGGTTGGCAACAGTGGGAAGGAAAAACTCAGTTTTAACAGGAAGAAACCTCCAGCAGAACCAGGCTTAGGGAGCAGCAGCCATCTTTTGTCTTCAAAAGAGTTTACTTTCTTACTTTGAGTACATTTCAGAGCCTGTACGTTTTCACTTTTACTTGAGTAAAGAAATTTAATCAATACTTCAACTTTTACTAGAGAATTTTTAGATAGTATATTATATCTACTGTATAGGCATATATCCTAAATATTTAAACCAAAATCCGTATCCGTATATTATCACATCTCACTTAGGAGTAAAAAGATACCTCTAAGCTGGACAGAAAATCAAATTTGATTTATATTTTGATGTATATATTAACATCACCGATATTAAAATATAGACAATTCTGATAAGATTATTTTTCTTTTAGCATTCCTCAGCCCTAAATCTTAAGCGCCATTTCAATTAATGTCCTCAAAAAATGTTTTCGTTTCCTTAAATTAGGGAATAATTAAAGACAGCAGCAATGACAATAAGTGTATATTTTCCAAAAACTGATAAGAAACCAAAAATTAACTTAATGTGTTTATCATTTGTAATAAATATCTGTTTTTCCTTTTTTTTTACTCTCACATTATCTTGTTTGCAATAACAGTAATTTAAAAAAAGAAAGATTAGATAATAAAAAAAATGATGATTAGCCTTACCAGCAATATCCTCTGCTGCTGAATGAAGAAAGAGTTGCCATCTGGGAAACTTAGATTTTCTGTTGAGGAAGTTCAAACATCAAAGACTTTGCCTAAAAACATCCAAACAAATACACCCAAAGAGATTGTTAGCAGTGTACCAACATATAGACAGTT
The DNA here is from genome assembly GCF_965226115.1 of Aulonocara stuartgranti. Taxonomy (NCBI): domain Eukaryota; kingdom Metazoa; phylum Chordata; class Actinopteri; order Cichliformes; family Cichlidae; genus Aulonocara; species Aulonocara stuartgranti. The sequence continues at coordinate 6,504,390 of NC_138940.1, forward strand.
AACGCATATCAACCTCATTTCCTACAAACATCTCAGCTGGATATCACTGAGAGTGTTATAAAACTGCTGTAGTCAGAAGTCTGCTGTCATGAGATACAGAAGCACAATGAGCGCCTTGAATATACTCCAGAGTTTGCTTGCAGTAATGTGATGGTCATTTCATGCCTTTTTGGGGGCTCACAGATACACACTCCTTTATCACTGTGAAGAGTTTGAAGAAATTTGTTTGGAGAAGTGCAGGGGCTGACTTGCTCTGTATGACAGTTCCGTTCAAAGATTCCTTGTTAAAAGAAGTTGGGACTGATCTTTTGAAACAGGAAATAACAGGCTTTTAATCTCCTTAAATGTCTGTGAGCCCGTCTGATGTACAGAAACAGTATGGAGACGAACATCCGACTCAGAATAGATTTTGGTAATCAAAGTTGCTTCTTCATGAGCACTGAAACAGAGTTTTACTTTTAAAAAACATAGTTGTGTGCGAGAGAGAGAGACCCAATACAATATCATCATTATACTCAGCTCACAAAGTGATATCATTGCAGCTTTAAACATTTTGCAATCTTCCAAGTGGTAAACTGAACAAAACTGAGTATGTCTAAGATATTTTTTTAGTCTTTTTGCTACAAATGGAACGACTGACCAACCCTGTGAATAAAACCCGTCAACAATATTGCATCCACATGATAAAATGACTGAGCCTTACACAGGAGTATCGTATCTTGTATCTTGTTTACTGAACCTTCTTTTCAATACATATTCAGAAAATCAGCGTCCGTTTCACTGCCTCCTACAGGACACTCTCTTCTTCCACTTTCTTACAAACATTAATGTGACACAGAGCCGATACTGCCTCTCCTGGCATTACCATTGTAACAACACACTCATTCTATCTGTTTCTTTCAGATGAATAACAGGAACTTAGGATGTATGTATCTATGAATAATAACTATTATGCATACCCATATATTTATATGAACAACTAAGTTCTTGCGATACCACAGTAGATTACTTTACTATTAAAGTATTTTGAATGTGGGACAGCAGTCGCCAGTTTTCTGTGATATAATGAGCTCTTTTGGTCTAATAATAACGTGATAGTGAAAATGTTGAAAAGTTGATGCAACCCTTTGTGCTGTACTCAAACTTTCCTCAATTATTCTTTCCTTCTACAGTATGCAGAGAGAAATCTTTAAAGGTGATAGATTTGCTGAAGTGTGATGTAGTTTTTCCATGTTCAGCGTTTCTAGTGTTGGTGAGCTTTTCATTTGAGTAGACTTAATGTTAGCTTAATCGTCCTCAGCTGATGTTAATTGGAATTATGACCCATGAGATGAGCTTTCATATTGGTTGTATTCTCAGAATATTTTCCTTTTATACAACATTTGCAAATCCCTTGTGTCATATTCATTTCCTTTGTCTTATCCATCGTAAAATAAATAAATCCCAAATAAGTCCATATAAGTGATTTAAACAAAGACAGTGCTTTTTGTTCTCCAATCCCTCCATGTTTGTTTTAGCCACTTCCTCCCGATACTGACTGTTATCTCTGCTATTTTACTGGAACCTGTTCCTCTATTATTCATCCTCCACCCCGGTCGGCTCAAATGACTGCACAGTTGTGGAAACATGTGGCATGCTAGCTTTAGCTAGTGCACTTGATGATCCCGTTTTTGTCTTTGCCTGTTTATCCTTCTTTTGTACATTACCAGCTAACCTCACCGCATCTGACACATTTTATCAATCTAATAATAATAATAATGGATTGGATTTATATAGCGCTTTTCAAGGCACCCAAAGCGCTTTACAATGCCACTATTCATTCACTCACTGGTGGAGGCAAGCTACGGTTGTAGCCACAGCTGCCCTGGGGCAGACTGACAGAAGCGAGACTGCCATATCGCGCCATCGGCCCCTCTAGCCAACACCAGTAGGCAAGTAGGGTAAAGTGTCTTGTCCAAGGACACAACGACCAGGACAGAGAGCCCGGGGATCGAACCGGCGACCTTCCGGTTACAGATACGCTTGTAATTGTAGTAAGCTAACAAACAAAAACAAAGAAACAAAAACCTAAACAGTAACAGCTGTCTCCACCCCTCTGTCAGCCTTGGTGCTGGTTTAATACCTTGTTTTCAACATGGATCCATTTTAGTGACTAGATAATAACCTTTTTTGATGGTTGAAGACTTTCAGTTGGGGAAATATTGGATCAGAGTAAACAATTCTAGATGATTTATTATCATTATGTAACACATGACTGAACAACAAAATTGTAGATGCAGTCCCTTTATGCAACTCAAAAACAACAAAAAATGAAGAAATTATTTAGTAATTTTAAAAAAATCTGTTTTTCATGTTAAGTGCGGAGGTTTCATTGTCTTACAGCCTGAGGAAAGAACCTGCTGTGAAGTCTTGTGGGATGACAGCAGATACGTCTGCTTGTCAGACAGCAGCAGGGTGAACAGGGGTGTTGCTTTTTTGTTTTTTTTTTTTGTTTTTTTCATGTGCTTTAGGCCCTGACACCTCACTGGTATCTCAGAAGCTTGGTACAACATTGGTGCTGGTGATATTCTGGGAGATTCTGATCACCAGCTGCAGAGTCTTCTCCTGGGGTGTATATGTCCATTATCAATTGATATTTTCAGTCCGAATACAGTGTAGTATAGAAGTTAACAAGAACTGAAGTTTTAAGCCTGTTGCATTAATGTTTTGGCCTCCTTTTATTTTATTTATTTGTTTATTTACTATGTTTGAGAAATGATTAGTAAACCAACCATCTATAAAACCATCTATAAACTGACAAATACAGGTACCTGCTACATGGCAGCAGCAACCGCTAAAGGCAAGCTAAGTCTAAGCTTAGTTATGGCACCTCTGGTCAGTTTTTTGGGTTCTGATCATTTACTGATAATGCAAATGCACAAAAGGACCAGCCAATTACTCCCAGTATATATGGCTGCAGCACACAGACACATGCTATCTGCTAATTAGTGCAAGAAATAGGCTCTAAAACATTGTTTTAATGGCTGATGCTTTGTGTTTTAACATCAGGGATTGAATCCCTTGGAGCCAGCCTCAAGTGGTCATTAGTGGAACTGCAATTTGATGTGTCAGTGACCGCTAGGCTTTCTTTACTATGGTGGAGATGTTTGATGATCATGAAAAGTATCAAAGACAAAGAATCTGATTAAGCATACACCATACAACACCAATGGGAAAATCTCTCTCTCTTTTTTTTACTACTTTATATCAGAAGGTTTCAGTTTTATTTTATGGTTGAGGTGATGCAGTTAGAATAAGCTAGGAGAAACCTACCATGCTCGTCCATTTGAGAGCTAGCAGTACTGATATTTTACTCAGCAATATGACAAATATGTGTCAGAAAAGATGCAGAAACTGTTGAGGAATCCTGAGTTTGACTTTGGAGCCTTTTGCTGCTAGTTTTTCTTTTTGGGTCGACCTTGAGGAGCCCTCCCTCTGCTGCCTTTTCACAGCACACTGAACAGCAAAAGGACAGACAAGGTGCATGTTAAGTGAAGGTGGTGGCTCCTGTCATAGTCGACCTGGGTGCTATCAGGACGGGATCAGTCGTCTGTGTCTGGATGACAGAACTGCCTGCGTCTCCATCACTGCAGAGTGTCCACAGGCGTCTTTCGGCCTCGGTGTCATGACAGCCAGCTCAGCATGACAATAGGACAACTAAAGGGGACAAGCCGTCTGCTGTCAGCAGTTAAAACCAAATCCTGGGCTCCTGCCATCAACATATGTCCAAAATCTGAACTATTAAAACTTCACCTCGACGCTGATATAAATTTACTTAAACAATGTTGAAATGCTTATACAAATATTCAACATCTCCTGTCAAAATTAGACATTTGGCAAAGATTTAGGAAATGACCTTTAAAAAGTTTTGCTATTTGCAGATTGGTGTGCAGATCCTCGAACTCCCCCGAAGGACTGCTGAACATTGGCTTAAGAAGCAAAACCCCTAAAACTCCCATCTGTTAAAAAGAAACGAGATGTCCTGATGATTACAAGAATCAGAATCAGAATACTTTAATAATTCATAAGGAAATTATGTACGAGGAGACAATATTTGGTTAATTTCCTAAGGAATATTATGGACTATTAAAAGGGAATATTAACAAAGCAGTTTTGCTAAATGTTGCAAACTGGCATAACATAAACATGTTGACCTGAAAAAGTGCTGATTTCGAACCACTCCAGAGATTTGATTGTTGCTGCTTCTCCAGTGTGGATTCTAGAAATTTGTATTTTGTAGACTGAACAACCATTTTTTAGCAATAAAAAAAATTATAATAATTTGTTTGCCTTACTTTAATCAGTCAGCAAATTACAAACTAAGCATTGACCATGATGGCCAACCATTCTGTAGGCCCGGCCTGTGTGACTTGGGTGGAAGTGTTTTATAGTGGAAATAGTGGATGTTAGTTCATTGGGTTCTGCAACATCTCTGACCACACTGTGATCATCACATCATATAAGAAAACATGCAGGCACATTTCTTATTTCTAACAGAGACCACAAAAAATGATATAACCCAATAGATCCTCACAATCATCACTTGCACCTTAAATCCATGTCGCAGAACTCCAGGTTTATTTTTCTGCTGGGAAGACAGCAGGGAGCCAGTGTTTGCTCAGCTAGTAAATAGACACACAGGACATGTGATGAGTGAAAGACCAGTTTTTTATAAACTTAGCCCAAATACACATCCATCCACCCATCCAAATCTGTTGTACAGTGTTTGCGCTATTTGTATGGATTTGTTGGACTGCACATATTTTGTGTTTGGTCAAAGTGCTACATTCATCCAGTTGTTTAGTGTGTACATTGTGTGATCACTAAAGTTAAGCATTAGTTTGAAGCACTAAGTGGAAATCTTATCAGCATAAACTTTGTGTTCAGTTTAAAATAAAAGCACACAAACTTGGTAGACTCTTATTGTACCTCTGTCACTATTCAAAGCTATCCTCCCAGCCTTAAGAATTTTTTTCTGCTCATTTTCTGCAACCCCACAGAAGAGAAATGTGTAATTTATTCAAAGTCCATGTTTGCTATAGTAATTAAATTCCTTCGTATGTTTACATTTTGTTTATTTCACCACTGTGACTAGTTCATTTAGCATTTTGGGAAGGCTTCTTTGTCTGAGAGAAAATCCATTTTCTAGCTCCTACCATTCACCGCCACACACAAGTACGCTGATTATTCCGGAGGCACAGAGCGGGAGCGCGGGCAGGAGAATGCAGGATGAGGACCTACAACTGACACAAGGTGCAAGCACCACCAGTGGCCTCAATCAGTCACGAGGTGCCTCAGCACGAATGGAGCAGAGAGGTTGTTGTGCTGGCAGCCCCCAGCAGCATGATTAAGGAGCCAGCGGTGTGATTACGCTGCTCGCCTTATGAATGGAGTAATAGAGGGAGGCATAGTCTGGTGCTAAATTCTCCTGATGGAGGTGAGACATGAGTATGCGGTGGGGAGGAGTCCGAGGCCCTCCCATGTGACCGAGAGAAGATAAAAGACTGACAATAGATAATTAAGGAACTGCCAGGACCTCTTTTCTATTCACATGGCTGTATTATTAAAGGGGATTCAGTCAGGAAGAATATTAATATAAACTACAGCCCGTGTGACTCAGATGAATATAAATTGGGGCCGGTGTGTGGAGGAATGCATTAGGGAGTGTTTATCAGGAGCACAGTGGAGCACGGTGATCATGAGAATGGGCTCCACACTTTGCCAATGAAGCTGTGTCGAGCTCCGGTGAATTAACAAACGCATGTCATCAGCAACAAAGGTGCTTTTGAGCAGTTTGCATGTTCACATATTTAAATCGCTGCTGCAGAAAAAAGTCACACAGCTGCAGTTTTTTTGCATATTAGTCTTCGTTCATTCAAGCTTCATCACTTTCAATGATTCAAAAAAAGAAAGAAAAAGAGTTTAAATCCCCTGTTGAAGAAAATGTATTTTTCAAGCTACATAGTACTAAAGAACATTAGGCAGAAAAGCATTTCATTCGTTAAGCATCAGTATAATCAGTTCATCACAGAGTAAATATATTTCAGGCAGTGAAAAGGTGAGACTTTTCTGTGTCGTAGTTGTGGTTGAATTTGGTAAGTTTTTCATATCTGTGGACAAAAAAGGCTTATCTGCTGTAGGGGTTGTTGAGATGGAAGTACCTCTCCACATGGATTTCACAGATAAGTATTCAACCTTGTGCAATTTGGAGGATCCTTTTATCCAAAACACCCGACTGAACCTGCAGCTGTATACATTTTAAAGATGAATAAGCCCTGAGAGAAAAATATGACAGTGCCAGAAAACATTACCTGTGCTGAAACATGAATATACTGGCTATAATTTTTTTTTCTTCCATAACACATATCAGTGGGAAGGAAATTTCAATGATGAACCACTGAAAAAGTCAAGGATATGACTTTAATATAGAAAAAAAATCAGAAAAAAACAAAATTCTTAAAGTTTTCTTCATCTTCCTTTGAAGATAATGACAAGTTCCAAATTAGAGTTTAGATTTGCATCCAAAAACTTCAGTTTTTCCCCCTTCATTAATCAAATGGTTGTATCCCTCCAGATATGTCCCTTACAATCTCCTAAAGGCCAAGATGACTTCTTGAAACGAGCCAGTTTGTCCATCCAACAGTCCAAACATCAAAAAATAAATGTAATCTTTGTTTGATAGATTTCTCAGTGTTTTCAAAAATTATAACCCAAGTTTCCCTTTGCAGGAAAATCCTGCAGATTACCCAGGCAGTTTTGCCGATGTGGTGGTGTTAAAAAAAAAAAAATCAGGAAAAGCCTTTCATTCTTATAAATTAGAACACCATAATTTGCATAAGAATAGTTTGCCTCATCAGCGTTGATGGAGATTCACTCTGTTCTCAGGGACTTCTCAGTTTCATTTTCATTAAATGTCTTCTGCCTGCAGCACACTTTAAATGGCAGTATTTTTACCTTCACAGGTAGGTGATTCCCAAATGAAAAGCTGGCAAAACGTGACTTTATATGATTTTATAGATTAAGTTATAAAATCACCTGATACAAAATGAGCTCTAACTGGATCAACTTAAGTATGTAGTAAACACAAATACGAAGTTTTCAATAATACGTGATTTTGTAAAAAATACTAAAATGAATTTTAATGCCATTTTGAACAATTTTGAACATACTTACCCTCTATTAATCCATTGTTATTTGCTTATCTAAAGTCAGGTAATGGTGGCAATAGGCTAAGTGGGTTTTTCCAAATGTCCTTCTCCCTAGTCATACTTTCCAGTTACTCCTGGGGGATCCTGGGGCGCTTAAAGACCAGACGAGATATATAATCTCTCCAGTGGGTTCTAGGTCCAGGGTCTCCTCTGAGTTCAGCGTGCATGGAAAACCTCCAAAGGAAATTGTCCAGAAGGCATCCTAAGCAGACGCAGAAGTACCTCAATGAACATAGGTGAGGGTTGGGGTGCAGATTGACTCGTAAAATGAAAACTTTCCTTTGAGCTCCGCTCTCTTCTTACCACGATAGTCTGGTACGATGGCCACATTGCTGCTGAAGCCTCATCAATCCACTAGTCCAAATCACAGCCCACCTGCTCATCACTTGTTAACAAGATAATTGAAGTCCCCTGCTTGAAGTAATAATAATAATGGATTGCATTTATATAGCGCTTTTCGGGGCCCTCAAAGCGCTTTACAATTCCACTATTCATTCACTCTCACATTCACACACTGGTGGAGGCAAGCTACAGTTGTAGCCACAGCTGCCCTGGGGCAGACTGCCAGAAGCGAGGCTGCCATATCGCGCCATCGGCCCCTCACCAGTAGGTAGTAGGTGAAGTGTCTTGCCCAAGGACACAACGACTGTGTGCCGGGGCTCGAACCGGCAACCTTCCAGTTACAAGACAAACACCCAACTCTTGAGCCACGATTGCCCAGCAGAGAACCATGGCCTCAGGCACTTGGAGGCAGTGACTTTCTTGTACAAATATTTTTTTTAAGCAAACGAGTACTTGAAAAGCAAATATTGGTGCTATATCACTAAAATACACAAAGAATATACTTTCTTTACCTTCAGTTAGTCAAATACATTTCACATTTTACCTGAGAGCTAAGATCCAGTCACACAGAGACCTGTTGGCAACCACTGCTCACTAGAAGACAGGGGTTGCAATTGCAATTCTTTCTAGCTGTAAGTGTCACATTCACTTGCAGTATTCATGAAAGATGCTAACTTGTCTGCAAAGACTGTTCGCTTTCATAGTAAAAGTCATGCATTTTCAATTGTTTTGGGGGGTTTCCCCCTCCGATTCTGGTTTGGGTCGCACTTTTTCAAGTTTCACTACTTCTCAGTAAGCAGCAGGCGAGTGTTTGCAGATAAATCGTTGTCTTCCATGCACACTATGGGCAACTGCGGTAATCTGTTAGTGACCAAAGCAATCACAAGGAGGTTTTTGGTGCAGGACGCTCTTGGTGACTGATTTCAGCTGACACAGCCAGTAACCTCCAGCAATCATTCACGAACCATGGGGGAATACACATTGTTTCCCAGCAGGCTTAGGGAAGCTGATTGGTCTCTGTGTGGCTGAGGCCTGCAATAACAAAAATACACACACATTTTTGCATGAAACTAAAAAGTCTTAATTTATGTATTTTTTTTCTGCTTCTTACAGTTATCTTAAGCATTCTTTGCTGCAAGATAAATGCACCCAAAGGGAAAACAGACTTGTGACCTTGTTCTTGTTGCAGAATAAATAACGGTCAGCTTGGCTCCTAAAGGAGCCTTTATTCCATAGCTGTAAAGCGGCCTCTATAGAAGGTCACTTTAACAACAAAAAGACACAACGATACACTTGGTTCATGATATATTTTTTATTGTTGGGTAAAATGACAAGCGTGTTTTCTCTATATAAATAACAATCACATGAAAGAACATACGAGACATGGCTATAGGGAAGTGGAATCAGTGTTTGTGATCACAATGTGCTGCTTGGGAACAGGATGTCCATAATGATAGCTGTGTGTTTTGTTTTTCATTCTTAAAAAGGAGTGTGCTGATTTTCTGAAATGAACAGAACCTGGCAGAATCTGTACACTGATGAGAAACGAATGGAGTCACAGCCAGCCGCTATGTACAGGACATTAACAGAGAGAAAGGTCAGAGGTCGTCATCAGCAGAGTCGGGGTTTAAAACAGGAAAATTTAAATCAAAGTATATACGCTTTAACTGGAAAGACAGAATGACTATATATAATCTGTACACATCAAAAGTTCATACTAAATTTGAGATACAGTTGCCCATTGTGATTCAGAGTCATAGAGTGCTAGGGTGAATATGCATAGAAATGTGTCCAGCTAGGAAACGGTTTCATTGACTACTGCAGTAGCATCTAGAAAGAGCTGCTTCTCATGCTCAAAGACCCTCTACACGGCACAACCACATCTACCCCAGTCCCCAGTGTGCTAGTTCATCATTACTTCACATTAAAACATTCACTTGAAACATGCTGTCAAACAGAGCAGACTACGCATGTGCTCCACATTCAGCTACACTCTAAGATGCTTTTCTTTTATTTGGTCCAGGGATATTAAAATTATGACAGAATTTTCTTCACACACGAGTGCTCTATTGACTCTTAGCTAAGGAACATTTTTGAAACATTTTAAATTTCACAATGTGTAAAGCTGGCAATATTTACCTAACATCACCACTGACTTTCATTTTTCTGCTTTAGACTATAAATGAAAAGAAGAGGAAAAAAAAAACTATATCATTCAAAACCTTCCAAAGCTGGTTATAATTTCGGATCAAAGGTTACAGAGCACACAACCATAATGAACCACTCAGTCTCCACTTCAAACAGGATGGGATCACAGCAAGGGCTCGTTTTAATTAGACAGATTTGGCTGCATTCGATGGACGAGAGCTGTAGATTTGTGAGGAACCACTCACACTCACCATGAATGAAGGGGTCAAAGAAAGAGGTATTAGTCTGCAGTCACACTGGGAATAATTATGCTAATTCCTCTGATGGAGGGGAATTTTCCTTAAAGGCACAGGAAAAAAGTTGGGAATGGGAAAATTGAAATTATAAGATTTAATCTGGGTGTATACAATATATATGTATATATGCATTTCTGCCGATTCACTTTAGTTTGTTTTTGTTAAGAGATTATCTACAGCATTCCCACACACTGAATACAACCGAATAATAATGCAAAGTTGCACATATTTATGATTTCATACCAATTTTCCTGAAAAAAATGTTACTAGCAAGCAACTTTGATGTAGAGGCAAACCACCAGGTGAAAAGAAAACAAACAAACTTGGCTTCAAGACAATATCAATCAATTATGCCCTCACATATTTGTTCTTTTTTTTAGCATTTTTTATTTTATTTTATTTTTTTCATTTTCGGATGACAGTCCCTCATCCGTGTGATGAAGTCAATTTGGTTTCTGAATCTGTGGTTTTCATTATCGGACTCCCACAAAACTAAAGAATCTGCAACAGAATTCAGTGCATTAGTACCTTTGAAAGGAAAAAGCTCACTGGGTCTCATCGTCATGACCTAAGACTCTCCCACCCACACCACCACGTTGCCTTTGAGGACATCGGTGATCTCACAGTTGAGCTTGTTGAGCCGTCCATCCAGGATGAAGAGGGACTCTCTGGACGGTGTCATGAGGTACTGTCCGAACAGTCCGCTGCCCGCCATGATCCTGTTCTTGCTGCTCCACGGCCACTCAAAGGACTTGGTCGGCTCCTTCAAGCTCTTGATCATCTTGACTTTGCCGGTGCTCAGCTCCACAAACAGAGCGTCAGTTTGACGGCCGGAGCTGCCGAAAACGTTATACTGGTGGACTTCGGTGAAGGAGCGCTGGAAGGCCAGATCAGATAGGTGCAAGTTGGTGTGGATATCGAAGGGTTCCTGGATTTGCCCTCGCTCTGAGATCGTCTGGATTCTCATCAAGCCATCACTGTCATCGACAGTGACCAAGTAGTGGCCGTCTGGAGACACATAGGGAGTGCCAGTGATGTCACGGTTTTGTCCAATTACGCTGTCTGTCACGCTGTCTAAGATGAGCTGAGGCTGCGTGGCACCGGTAGAGTCTGGCCTGCAGTTAACAAAGTAATAGCCACCCAGATGGGTGTAGGCTACAGACTTGGGGATGCAGCTGTACTCCCATAAACTGATGTTTTTCACATATGAAGTCGTCTCCAGGTCAATCTTGTGTAGGACAGGCTCATTTCGATGAAGGATGAGGCCAAATCTGCAGAGAATTTAAAGAGAAAAACAAAGAAAAGATTTAATCAATATCACATTTTTCTTCTGAAATCCAAATTAAGAATCAAGAAACTGCCAACCCAGTTGACTGGTTGAGCACTTTGTACAAAAGTAGGGTCAGAACATATCCAAAATATTTCGGTTTACCTGAGCATGACTTTAGCGATACATTTTTCTCATTTAAGACTGTCCAAGCAGTAATGCACAACTGCCCAAATCTGCAGTTTGTTTAATAAACTCTTGAGGCTTCCTTCGAGATCAAATGAATCCCCACAGACCCCGTGTTAAAACAAAACACAAACGTAGAAGCAAGTTTAAATGTTGTATATTATTTCTATATACAGTTTCTGATGCATAAACTGCAAATAATGCACAATGTATTCCCTATAATCCCCATCCAGCAAACATCTCGGCTATCTGACAAAATGCCGCAACTCAGCACGTCCACACATTGCTGAGAATGAGATTTAGCGAGTCAGCAGGTGAAATTTGCCTCCTTAGTGATGCTGCAACTTTTGCATTTTTAGCCTTTATGGATTGTAATTGGTCAATGCTTTCCTTTAAACCAAGTGGAGTGAGTACCTGGAGAAAACTCACTCAAACACAGGCAGAATATGCAAACTCCACAAAAAAAAGCTCAGCTGTCAGTCAATCCAAATCTAGGACCTTTTCACTGTAGGGCATGAGTGCTAGCCACTGCAACACTGTGTTGCTCTGCTAAGATTAGAAGACCATCAGGTACCATTGTAGTTCTGACCGCCGGTGGCATTTCTCCCATGACCTGCTTGGAACCAATGGGGGGGGGGGGGGTAAAGTAAATACATTTTGGGTTTAACTTGGTTTTCATTTGAAAACCAGTTGTAAAAGGGATTTCAATGGAAACTCATCCCCATATAAATAAACATACAGTCTCCTCAGTCTGGTTGTGCTGACAAATTTGACCAAAATTACACAAAAACAGTACATTAGAACTTTGAGGGGGTTTTTAAACACCTTTTCCTTGGATTGCTGCATGACTTTTTTGAATTTTGTTTCACAGACTTGAAGAGCTTCTGACTTTGCTAATCCAGAGTTTTACCTTTAACTCTAGCACTCATACTATTAGATAAAATATCTCAACAACTGCTGATGAAATTTGAAGTATATAGTCATCGCACCCCATGTTAATTATAATAATCTTGATGATTCTTAGTTTTTCCATCCTAGACCATCATCAAATTGCATTTTTAATTTTTTGTTTTATGACCAATAGGGCTGCACGATAAATCGAAAATTTATTGTCATCGCGATATCAGCCTGCGCGATGGGCCCATCGCAAAAGACGGCGTAAACTGCGATAATTGGGTACCTTAAAATGTTTACACACGTGCTGTAAAGAATTTACCAATCAAAGAAATCCATTTACACATTTGACCAGTCGAATAGAGCCCTTCACGGCATTAACCAATCAAATGGATTAGAGGCCCGCCTCCTACGCAGGTCGGGCGCGAACAACGCTGCAGCAACGAGTCAGAGTTGTAATGGCTGAGAGCGAGACGCGTGACGAGAATGCTACTGAACTCGTGGCTAAAAAAAAAAAATAGTACCTCACTTATTTGGAGGTACTTTGGATTTGATAAAGACGACGTTCTCCAAACACAGGTACTCTGCAAAACTTGCCGAACACTCGTGGCAACCACCAGAGGAAACACGACTAATCTCCACCATCATCTTCAATACAACCACAGAGAACTGTTTGAAGAGTTCCAGAAAGATAGGGCTAGCCAAACAAAGGTTGCTAATGTTAAGACAAAGAGCGCAGCAGTCCAACAGCCGTCTCTGTATCAGAGTTTTTCAAGTGGAATTCCTTATGAGAAAACGTCGAAGCGGTACAAAGAAATAACAGAGGCCATTACACATTTTTTGGCTAAAGACATGATGCCTATAAATACAGTTAGCAGAGAGGGCTTCACCAGTCTGATACATAAAGTGGACCAGAGATACCGCATCCCCTCACGAAACTACTTTTCACATGTCGCCATTCCACAAATGTATGAAACATGCCGCAAGACCGTCATGTTTGAACTGAGCCAAGCTGAAAACTACGCAAGCACTACAGACCTATGGTCAAGTCGTACAACGGAACCATATATGAGTTTCACAGTGCACTTCCTCACCGAAGACTTTGAACTGAAAACACGGTGTCTAGAGACTGTGTATTTTCCAGACTCCCACACTAGTGAAAATATAGCCCATGTATTACGTGAGGTGTTAGCCAGCTGGGATCTTAAAGAAGATCGACAAGTGTGCATCACCACAGACAACGGTGCCAATGTTGTGAGAGCCACGGAGCTAAACAACTGGGTCAGACTTCAGTGTTTTGGACACAGGCTGCACCTTGCAATCGGTAAGTTTTATTCAAGGCAGATCTTTTTAGCAATGAAAATGTGCTATACATTATTATCAAATTGATATTGATAAGGATAATGTTACCTTTTTAGACAACTTTAGTTATAAATTTCAATTAGTTTTTTTTTTTTTAAAAAAAGGTTTTAAACATGACAGTTTTTTTGTTTCCTCTTATTTCTCCAGAAAATTCTATCAAAGATGATGCCCGCATTGCCCGAGCCATTGGACTTTGCAAAAAGTTAGTTGGACATTTTTGCCACAGCTGGAAAGCAAAGATGGCTCTGAAAAAAGCACAGCAGAAGCTCAACCTCCCAGAGCACACACTGATCACAGAATGCCCAACCAGGTGGGGTTCCAGGCAGAAGATGATTGAGAGAGTCCTGGAGCAGCAGTGGGCCATTTCTGATGTCATCTCAGCAGACAAGAAATCAAGACACTTGATTCCTACTTGGCAGGATCTTGAGGTACTGGAGTCTGTCAACCAGGCATTACACCCCCTGCAAGACTTTACAGATGCCCTGTCTGGTGAGAGCTACGTTAGTGTTTCATATGTAAAACCAGTCCTTCATCTGATGAAGACGTCGGTGCTTGCAGAGAAGGAAGAAGACAGTGATTTGACAAAATCAATTAAGAAGAAAATCCTCGAGTACCTGATTACTAAATATGAAAATCCAGCTACCCAGGAACTTATGGACATGGCGTGCTTCATGGATCCCAGATTTAAAATCAGCTACACCAGCACTGATCGAGTCTCAGACATCAAGACCAGAGTGATGTCAGAAATGGAAGCAGTGGCACAGAAGGTATTCATGCATGCTTATATATAAAACCTTTCAATTCATATTTAGTCCAAAATGTTTACTTTTCTTATAATCTGCTTTCTGTTCCAGGAGAGAAGCTCCGCTGAACCAGAGGCCCAGACAGATGATCCACCCAGTCGTCCCCTGAAGAAGGCAAAAAAGTCCCTGGGCAGTTTCTTCAAGGCAGCTCCAATCCCTACCTCCTCTTTTATGCATCTCTCACAAGCTGTTGAAGCTGAGCTTAACAGCTACTTGCTATCCACGGCCATAGACAGTGAGGAAGACCCCTTGGCATGGTGGAAACTCCACAAAATGACATTCCCACAGCTAAGCAAGCTTGCAAGGAAGTATCTCTGCATACCTGCAAGTAGCTCACCTTCAGAGAGACTTTTTAGTACATCAGGAAACATAGTAACATGTCAGCGCACATGTTTAAAACCTTGGAGAGTAAACATGTTGGTTTTCCTTAACAAGAACTTGCCATAAAAAACATTCACTCAGGAAGGATGAATGCAAGATAGAGAAACCTTTTTTTTTTTTTCAAAAAATTACAAAAATACACTACCTACATTGTTCTTAATTGTTGATAATATTAGTCTTGGCCAGTACGACCACAAAGGTAGACAATTGTTCTTTGGTGTGTTCCCACAGCAGACAAGTTCTTACCTATAGTTTAATCTAGTAAAGTTTCCACTCCAGTTTTGACTTGCATCATAACTACTTGGTGAGTGGTAAAATGATGAACAACTGCATAGAGATAATTTGCAGTATAATTTAAGTTATGTTTATTTAAAACTAATTATAGAGACCGGGAAGGATGTCTTTCAGAATTCAAGCCTCAGAAATTTTTTTATGGGGGCAATGTTTCAATGTTTGACTGCACTTTGTTGTTACACTGCTAATACAGCAGCTTTCATTAAATAAAACTGTGCAGTAAAACGGAAATTATGTATTTGTTTTTTGTTTTTTTTTTGCTATTTATTTTATCGCAAGTCATATCGTTATCGCAGTATTGATCACAGTTATCGCACATCGCAGGTTTTCCTAATATCGTGCAGCCCTAATGACCAACTACATCATCCTATCAGCTGCAGCTGTGTTTAGTTCTACACTCTTTATAATTTGTGCTCTAATACAGACTGACTAGCAATTAGTGCTTGTAAGCTGAATTTGAGGGGCAAAATCATACGTTTCTAGGCTGTCTTCTCGAGCTTCCCGGCCTTTTTGGATGATTAATGCAGAAGGACATCTTGTTAGTTCAAAGCTCAAGTCATTTGCTTTGAACAGTCATGCACTGTATTTGAAAATGTTCTGTAATTTTTGATTTTTTTTAAAGAAATCTGACAGTAAAATGCCCCCTAGAAGCTTAACCTGCAGGTGCAAAAAAAATCTTAAATCGACCAGCACAATGCAGATGATAAGGCAAGGTCAACCTGAAATAAGAAATTGATTTTTTTTACTAGGTAATTATGAAGATTGTTGGACTGTCATAATTTTAAATAAATTTTCAGGAGCAAAACTTTAACATATCTGAGAGGTCCATTTAAAACACTAAAACGGCCATCTTCTGCCCTCTGGCAATCTTCATATTGGCTGTCTAAAATCATCTACACTTTCCCCTTTAATAGAATCATAGCAGTGTTATATGTGGGCAACAATCAGTGAAAATGCTACTCATTAGAAAAACCCAAAGAACCTCCTAATGGCACATTACACTTTAACAGCTGAACAGTTGGAATATGCGGACAGGCCTCAATTAAATGCGAATACCAGGTGATTGATGCTGACAGGCGCTTCAATCTTGCCGTCATTCATCATCTTTTATGCCGTTTGAACACCACACTGTCTGTACCTGTGAACAGAAAATGGCTGTTTGAAAGCCACACAGCACATTATCATCACTGTGAAGGGAATCATTGATCCAGAGATCATTGTGTCCACTGGGGCCAGGCAGGAGATTGCACAGGGTCACAGAAACAACTAAAGCAGAGTTTTTGGTTTGTAACATGTGAGCATAAACTGATAACAACTATTTCTCACGTGTGCGAGGCTGGCTTTACTCCTTAATTAGTTATATTTCACTTATTATGTGATCAGCATTTAGTTTTGGGTTGTTTTTTTTACTTAAAAATTTCCTGCCGTTGGTTTGGAGCTGCTAACGATCGATGGCTTTTGGCATCTTAAATAGTCTTTAATTAGCTTGTCTTATTATTAATGGAGCAGTTTTTCATATTTTGTTGCCAAGTCTAGACTGTGCTACAAAACAGTTGTCTGCATTTAGCACAAAAATTGTGGAGCAGACCATTTATTTTCATTCATTTTCACAACTAAAAATCCTTTTTTTTTCCAATTTAATCAGGAAGACAGCAGATTTAATTGTTCCTTTTGTAACTCAGTGTTACTGTAAGAACTTGCAATATGAATTATTTGACCATTTTCTGTTCTGCACTCCACCCCCTTCATACAGTTAAAGAGCTACTCTCTACTCATTGTCATTTAATAAAAATACAAAAATCTATTATTATGATTTAGCCAAGTCTAAGACTGAAAGGAAACTGAGGACCACCACTGAAAAACAACTAGTTTAATCCCTGTAAGGGGAACCAAGGATTTCAGAATAAGTAAAGCAAAGACAAAGGAAACAGGTCAGAGTAGGCAGGTTGCTGCAGGGAAACGGTAAGAGACTTGGACAATCTAATCCAAATTAATTACCTGGACTGGACTTTTATTTAAGGTTAGAGTCTAACACTGGACCAGTTCACTCATCCTACCAAGTTGTTATTGCTCAGATATGTGAATGTGTTACTTCCATAAGAAGCAAGCAGTGATATCAGCAGCCTTTCAGAATTTCTCTCTTAATCATTAGTTAGGCTAGCAGAGTCAATGCTAGCCTAACTAATGATTATATACAATAAACTTTTATTTGGAGTTGACATCAAACTGAAATGAACCACACTTTGCTGTTTTTTCCTGGCTCCGAACTGGTCTATACTGGTGGCTGTGTGCGCAAACCTTCTTCACTTTGTCATTATGAGGTATTTGTAGAATTTTAAGGGTGAAAAATGAATTGAATCCTAAGATTCAATAAGAAACAACCACTGTAATACGACAAATTGTGGAATGAGCGAAGCGTTGTGAATACTGCACTGTATCCTAACAAGAAGCTCTAGCATCTCTCTCAGTAAGTGCTTGTGAATACAGCCAAATTCTCAGAACAGCCAAGAATTAAAATGCCCATTCAAATGAATTAATCAGACAAAGTTTTCATTATACAATCAGGACTTATGAGTAATTTAGACTGTAAAATTTGTTGGCAGTATACACTGGTTAACTTTCATAAGTTGTATTCGATTCACTGGAGTCTTACAAAGATTTATGATCATTCAATCAATTCTGTGAAACCACCAAAGCGGTTTTATGTCAATTAAAAAGCCCTCCGTCACTAAACATGTTGGTTCTTGATTCTACTATAGTGTCCCTCACCTATATTAAAAAATAAGCTCTGAAGAAAGATGGGGGAATCTAGAAGAAAATCATCAGAAAAATGTATTGTGCAGTTTAAATCTGAAAAACCATTTTCACCCACTGGCAGGCAGAGCTGGTGATTTACAGACCAATAATACAACTCATCAAACAAGCCTATCAAACAACACTGAAATTGTTTTGCCATGGATTATTATCAATATTGTGGCTGATCAATGACTAGTGCACAAATGCTGTGAAATATTGGTAACATGCTTGGAAGCAAAAGGTCGATGCGATGAAACAAATACTTTTCTCAATGGTTTGACTTTTTTTTCATGTATGAAAAATTGATAATCAGACATTGTTTGGCCTTGCTGTGATGTGAACACAGCTGGGGTGCAGACCCGGATTGCTCTGTGCCAAACTGACAGCTGCTGTTTGTCGTTTGTACCAATGACTAATGCATAAAAGATTTCCCCCAATTCTGCACAAGATGGCTATGTTCAACTAGCTGCTTTGCATGCTAACTCATCTCTGTGTCAGTGTTTTCACTTTAGAAATGGCTGAGTCTAAACACTTAACCCCAGAGTAATGTTTGCTATGCAGTTCAGTAAAAGATCCTCAGGGTAAAGCTCGTGAGCAGCGACAATGGATGCTGAACAGTAAAATATATCTAAAGCACAGCAATTCTTGTTCACCCATCCTCTAGCACAAAAAGAAACATCAAACCAACATCTCGCTCGACTTGTTTTGCCAAAAGGGAGTCTGTGCAATGATTAGAAATTTGTGGAGAAAAAAAAAAAAAGAAGTGTGGGTAGCTTGAGCTGCAGGGTGCTATAGATGTGGGCATAAATAAGAAACAACCACTTTTTTTCTTTCCTTTTGCTGACATGTAAATTTGCTTGGCTACAAGTCGATGGCTGTAATGAATGACAGCCCCTGGAAGTTCCTGTTTGCTTTATAGTAGCTGCCGAGGGAATCCCCAGTCATTAAACAATCCCTGGAAGTTGCTGAATATATGTTGGCCGTTCGCACACTGCTCATGTTGCTTAATCGACTAATCGATGCTGTGTTCCTGCCAGCAGATAAATGCCTGTGTGAGTACCAGATATATAAAGAAAAATCAGAGCCACGGGGTAGCAGTTAATTCCAACTTCTCTATTATCTGCAATAAAACAGTTGTCCAAATAAAAAATGTGTATAGATCCAAAGCTTTGTCCTGCTTCACATGTTGTCACACATTCTCCAGAAGAGTACTCGGCTTCAGCCTCAGGTACTGTCCGATTTTAGCCATATGAAAAACATTCATAATAGTTGCACCTCCAAAGAGAAAGCTTATTTTTAATTATGAGTAGCTGTTAAAGAGAGCACTTTTCACACAACATTGTGGGGGAAAAAAAGAAAGAAAACATGGTCACACTTTCCTGCAATCTTCCCTGCAGGTCTCAGTGGATCTAATTACAGCTGTGCCAGCAACCCCACCCACACTCCCACCACACAGACACACGCCGGACTGCGTGCTCCTCCTCGGCAGGAGACCGTTAACTTCCTGAAATCCTCCAGACCTCCTGCTTGTTCCTGGCCTCTCCGTGACATTAGCCAAGCGTTTGGGAAAAGCTTTTCTCTATCCGCGTTAAGCCTGGGTGTGACAGCTGCTCGTGACATGTGAAAACCGAAGCAGCGTTTCGATGCACTCTGCACTCAGCAGGTCTATGCTTTGTTGTTGATGAACTAAAGCGATAAAGAGCAGGTGAGGTGCCAAACTGCCCCCCCACTCTCTGACTTTGTTGGGTTGTTTTTTTTTATTTGATCTCGGTGAGAACAAAGAAAATACTAATGACTCCTGTAAGTAGTGGCATTTGATGATAATACTAATTGCTGATTCATTCTTAAAACCACTCTTTAACCGTTTGACACAAAGAGTTTGGGGATATCTTTATCAGTGTAAGAGGCAGCTGCATTTAATTGTTGTTATTCTGTTTTGGTCATGATGTTTCTGAAAGGAAAATTTCAACAGCTATAAACGGCATAGCTTATTTAATTGTTTTTAAAGTTAATGCACATTATGTGGACATCCTGTACAGAACTGGAAATAAACCTAAGCCTCAGGTATTGCTGCTGATTTATCAGGTAATCACCATTTACTGGTAATGTCTAGCACCAAGCTCGGAAATTTGTTACATTATTTCCTTAAAAGAAAAAGAAAAGAGTCCGAACGGTTGAAAGGTCTATTTCAATCAAATTAGTAAAGGTAGGGCCTAGCAGGCAGCCGTCAGCTGTAGCCACTTTCCTTTGTCCCATCTGTCAGTCAAAACCTCTATACCCCTAACAGGGAGTGGGGTGTTTACTATTCATAAAGGCCACAATCTTTTAGTTTTTTTGTATCCGGTTACAAAAATGCTTCCTTCAGAGATGGACTCACTTTTGGAGCCAAAGTGGCCATTAAAGAAACAAATCCTCTTTGATGTTCATTTTCAGCTCCTTATTTTTGCTGCACGATTATTTGCTTACATGTCATTTTTAATATTCACCTTAATGTTGTGACCAAGTGACGAAAATCATAATAAACTCCTAAACTTAACTAACCACTGAGTAAAAAAGCAACGCTCTAAATGGGAGATTAACTGCAACCTGCCTTAGCATCTTCTATCCTAGACCTCCACCTCGCCCTTGTGTCTCCTTTATTTGAATTTGATACACAATACTTCTTAGAGTCTAATACTGCAGGAGCCCCTGCATCAGGGCACCGATGCCTAAACACCTTTGACATGTTTAAGTCTGTCACCCCAGCGACTTCTGACCAAGAGCAGTATTTGATGGCTTGGAATGTGAACCAGTTGGATGGGCTGAGCTTCTGCCTCCCAGACACTTTAAAGTAGGCATGAAGATGCCTTACAGCTTAACATGCCCTGAGGGGTAGATTCAGAATCTATTATGATGTATTATTAAATCTACAGAATTATAAAATTATAAAAAATGAATCGGATTATAAATTTACCAGTGTGATATGCCTATCTCGCTAGTCACTTGCATTTGTCAGTCCTCTTATTTTTTGAGCATTTGAAAAGCACTGCGTACAAGATCTACCAGAGCTACTGTGTAATATTTACAGTCTTTGCACAGGAACCTGCACAGGAACACAGCCGACAAATACTTGATTTTAAACAACCTAGCAACATTTAAGATAAAATAATAATTGATGAAATTAATTCAGTATTTGCAACTGTACTGAAATCTGGTAACTGTTCAAAAAGTTTTCAAGAAGAATGCAGATCATTTTCTGCCACTTGCTGTTTATTACTGAAAACTGAATATTTTTGGTAATCTGTTGGTTGGAAAAATTAAGATTAAGATTATTTAGTTTTTCTTTGTTTTTGGAAGTTTTTATGACCGAGTGATTTGATTAAAAAAAAATCAGTAACTTTGGCCTTTTTCTTCGTGGCCAAACCAGAGTTTAAACAGTCAAAGGATATTTAACAGTTGTAAGGATTCTGCGACTTTCAGCAAGTGTCCTTTGAGATACTGCCAAGAAATGTAAAGCAAAGAGTACACTGACATATTTAAAATTTCTAATACTTATAATATGCTTATATTATTTATTGTTTTCTGCAACTCTTTTGTGATTTTTTTATGCTGGTTCTTGTTAGTCTTTTGAATTTATTTAAAAAATAAGGAATTGTATAATCAGTTTCAGGGTGCCCAGTTCAGTTTCATCAGATAACTGTGTGGCCTTGATCCAAAAACCCACTCAAGTAGCGCAAAACAATGCTCATTCAAATTATTGTATTGAGTCTTGAAGAGATTTTAAGTAAAGTGAATTAAATGCCAAAGGGGTGAACCTAATTTGCAAATCAATTTACATTAGGAATGTTGCTGGATCATGCTGGATGTACCTGATGTGGTTAATGATGAGGCTGGAGGCGGGAATGAAGAAATCGTCCACTCTGTCGAAGCGCCTGCCGACCGGTTGTGTGTGAACGGTGTGGTGGGAGACTCTTCCGCTGGCCTGATTGATCACCTGGTGAAGACCAACAGAGAAGCAGGTGGGTGTTTAAAATGAGCTTGATGAATACACTCAGTGCTGCTGGTTTCTCCTCATTAAAGTCTTTAAATCATACTTACTTGGAGCTAACAATGAACCGAAAGGGACTAATATCAGAAAGCTGCAAAGGTTTCCAGCATTTTTTAACAGATAAAACTCTTCAGCCTCTCCTCGTGCTGTTGAGTAGCTGGAGCTTCTCAGTAGGAGGTGATGTGTGCTATATTCCTTGGTGTCTAAATAATCATCATGCATGCATGGAAGCGTGTAGACATGTGGTTGTGTGTAGGCAGGGTTTGCTTTGATTGTACCACAATGCTGAAGGCAAATTGCCACAGACCAAATCCCTGCATTACAAATCTCTGTGCTCCTGATGACAAACTAGAATTTCCAATGAAACCGCTCAATTTGACTCAAAGGAAACAATTAAAAAACACACTCATTAAATATTTGTTCCATTTATAGCAAAGGCCTCAAAATTGAACATAT
This sequence comes from Aulonocara stuartgranti, assembly GCF_965226115.1. Lineage (NCBI taxonomy): Eukaryota > Metazoa > Chordata > Actinopteri > Cichliformes > Cichlidae > Aulonocara > Aulonocara stuartgranti. The sequence goes on from NC_138940.1 coordinate 6,526,889, forward strand.
ACAAAGAGTATTTATAAGGTGCAATCAATAAGTGTAGTGAATTCCAGAATTTAAAGAAAGAAAGAAACAGCAGATTTAGTTAATACTATAATAGCGCGAGTGCTATTTTCAGTGTGTTCCCCAGAGGTCCTGTTTTACCACTTGAAGTATGCAATATGTGCTACACTGGCTCAGCAACCCTTCATCTTGAGTATCATGTTAAAAATTATTACATGAAATTTGGGTCATTTTGATGTTGACCCAACAAGTTAATGTTTGCTGTTCGCAGAGACACAAGTGGTCAGAACAGGATATCTAAAGAGCAGTGTGAATGAGATGGACCAATCCTGATGTGCAATAAAAGCACCATCTTTTGATATATATATTTTAATTTAACTTTTTAATGATACAACACTCTACCTTTGTGGTCAGAAGTTTATGTGCCTGGATTTATGTGTAGTGGTTCAGAACCAAAAACTACTACAGCCTTAATGCCTGCTGCACTCAAAGTGCATTTAATTAACTTAAAATATACTCTAAGGGAGAAGCAATGAAAGTAAAGGTGGGATGCAGATGGAAATTAGCCCAAGGCTATAATCTGGCATATTTACATTTGTTAAAATGTTCATTAATATGTATTGCCCCTCTTTCTAAAAAATAAATAAATAAATAAAAATAAAATCTTTTTTTCAACTGTCAAATAATGCACAGCTGAAGTCACTGAATTTGTTGTAGGGAGAAAAGATCTGTTTGTTTGTTTTTATCACCTGTAGCTTTCTGGATTGGCTTTGTTGGTAATGTTATGCTAATAGTTATTCCTTATTGCTGATTTTACAGCTTACACATGCCTATCTTCACACAGGGTATTTAATATAATCAGCAGGAAGATATTAAGTTCCTCTATCAGCTCTTTTTATTTATAGAATCCTGAAAGGGTTCGTTGAGTAATAGAAAATTAATGACCAGATAATTTGGCACTGTTGGTAAAGGAAAAATGAGCAGCCTTGGACTCTGGGACAACATGATTGGTATTTTTCACAATTTTCTGACAGTTGGTGAACATAATACATTTTAAAGCATGTGAACTATCCGAACTTTGCCTTGATAGTCTGCATCTCTGTGCTTGTTTATATAACTCACTGCTTTCAACCGTTTTACAAGGACGAAAATGGACAAGGACTGCAGAGGAGAGAAAAACATTGAAATATAATTAACTAGTGAACCACGGACACACCTGCAGGGTAGGAAAGTTCTTCTCCATGTCTCCCCAGCTGAGCAGCCACACCTGGTCATGAGATTTGTCATAGTGGAGCTTCACTGGATACGGGTCAGTGCTGACCGTCTGAAAGAGAACACACAACCGATCAAAAACCAAATTGAGCCCAAAGACAGCAGGGCCATGGTATAATACCGCAAGGCAAACTAGACTTGTGTTTGAAGAGATCCCTCTTTGATGTGCAATGGTAATGCTTTTGAAAGGTTTTCCTGCAGACTAATGCACCGCGGGTTGACAGGTCCAAGTCTTCTTTTAACAAGGTAGATTGGAGGTGTGCTTTTTATGTATAAGGTGTGTTTGGTGTTGAGCTGCATTTCAAATCAAGTGGTGACAGACACAATTTCTTTACCACACTGAAGTAATTGCTTTCAGTCTTTATCCGTTCTTTGACACACAGCGGCAATATTCCCAACCAGAACAATAGATGAGCCGTATGTGACAGAAAAGCGCTCCTCATGCATTATGTCCACCTGAGTGCAGAGAGACACCCGGCTCAAAGGGAATACGGAAATCTCAGGGGAAGCGAGAGCATGCAGTAGCTTTACTCCTCACAACAGCAAGAAAAAGCAATCATCTTTTTAAAAAGAATTATTGCAACCCTGTATTCCCACAACCCCCTTTGACTGCAGCTTTCCTTCTATAATATTTGTTTTGCCACAAAATCCTAATGGTATTGTTTACCTTGGCAAAATATATACTGTATTACTGAGAGAGTAAACCTCTCCTAAGAGAGTTATTGCAAATAAGATGAGAATATCTGTTGAATCCTAACTAATCTCCGAGCATGTAGTCATCAGAGAAAACAGGTGTTCACGTTGTTCTTTTCCTCTCGACTGACAACTTCTTTCTGGCTGAGGAAGATTATAAAGATCCTCAGCCAATATGCTCTAGTAACTTCTACAGATCTGTCAGAGATGAAGCGCGGAGAACATTGCAGCTACTTGCACACAAGTATCCGCATGCACTCTGCAATTCATTAGTTATAATGCACAAAATACAGCTTGCTCATTAAAAACTGTTAACTAACAATTTAATTGGTTGCAAATTTCAAAACGCAAATCGCTTGTTATTGTTGCTTTCGGCATGTCAATCATATTAATAATCCAATGAGAACACGAAAATCTGGGAAACCAGAACTTGCGTGTATCTTACCATTCGAGACGAGTGACGGGTTCAGGTGGGTAATTAACAACTGGTAATATAATGCAATGAAGCTAAACCTCCAGGCGACTGAATAATGAGCTTGTGACAGACTCTGGGACACCAACCTGCTTACTGGCAGGTCCCTGAGAGGCTGGCAAGCTGTAAACAGCTATCACGGTGTCAGGAACATCTGCAGGGATCTGAACAGCCCGGAATTAGTCTGACACACCCAAAAAACCCACTGACACTGATGATTCAACTCCACCACTCACTGTTATTTCCTGAGGAAGCCTTGCATTAAAAAAAATCCACCAGGAAAAGAGACGGGTGCAGCAAGGAGTGTTAAAGGGGCGGCTTCCTCACACCATCTGTGAGGAAGATGGCAGGATTTGCCATTTTAAAGCACTTCTGAAGGGTTGCCAGGCGACAGTATCCTTGAAGAGGTGGGTCTCAGGGTCACTCGGTCATCACGTTGACGCTAAGGTTAACTGTGGGTCTTGACGGTTGCAGTTTGTATGAAATGGGTCAGGTCAGGGATTAGCAGTCAAACAAAAGCTGATCTTAAAGCTGAAAAAGCAGCACTTTAGCGGTTCAAGTGGAACAAGCAAGTAAGAAACAAAACAGACTTCATCAAGTAGAAAAATTCAACACATGCAGACAAAGCCCTGCACTCTGCTGTTGACACTGACGTTGCTTATCAGAATGATTTTATAATCTCTCTGTAGTGGTGACAGTAGTGGCTGGGAACCCCTGGTCAAAATTACTGCTACTGTGAATAGTTGTGTGTAAGTAGATAATAAACTGATGTCTAAAAAGACAAATATGAAACATTACTTTGAATATTTTAAGCAAGATTAGAGCACTTTCTGTTTTATATAATTTTGGTGCAAAATAAAAGTTTGGGCACCCCAGAAGATTTGACCTCTCACATAAGTTTTGCCAAGGTTTCCAACCTTGATTACAGTTGCTTGTTAGGCCTATTTTCGTATTAGGTCAGAATTATGGAAAGGCCTGGGGATGCACATTTCACATCTTAATAAACACTCAGACTCCTAAAACCTTGTCCCAACAACTAGCAGCTGCCTACTACTCTAAAGAACAGAGAATAATTGATGCACACAAAGCTTGACTACAAGAAAATAGCTTTTTTTTAAGTAGAAGCTTTCTTACTTTGTAATGGAATTAAGACATGGTAAACAGAAAGTAGAGGTCAGGTTGAAAGAGCTGCTTGAATAATTGCTAGAAAACCAAATAAAAATAGTTTTTTCTTAAATAGACATTTGGAGTAGGTCTCCACGATTTCATAGAAATAACCTTAATGGAATCAGAAGTTTGGCATCCAAACAAACCAGATGAATGGCAGACTGCTTTTTAAAGATGTCGGCGATATCTTTCCTCAGCAAAGCCAGCAACTCGACCTTGACCGCCTCAATATCAGGATTAGCTTGAGATGTGGGGGGCTTTGCAGGAGACGACGGCTCACTCGAGGGTGTGGTCGCGGTTTGCAAACCAGGCCTCAGATGTGTTTGAATAGTACTGCGGGTTTTAACATTTTTTGCTGCCATTTTACGCCGGCCCGAGTAAAACTTCTCAACAAGACAATCCACAAACCGAAACAGGACTGGAAATATGCCCAAAAAGCGCAAATAAATAACAATTTAATCGCGTCCTACTCCATCAAAGCTCAACTGGAAGTCCGAATGGCAGACTGCTACACTGAACAACGATATATTTGGAGCAAAAAAGTGCAGATTTTCATGAAAAGAACTCTCAAACTGCAGCACCATTTGTAGCACCATTTTAGATTGACCATGCTTTGGGTTCTTGTTGCAGGAAAATGACCTTAAACGCACCTCAAATTCCACAATGTGCAACCTCAAGAAATGCAAGCTAAATATTTTATTATGGCTTTCAGATTGGGGACTGGGGACAGTACATCAATGTAAGCTTGTGGATAAATCTACTGTACATGCAAAAAATCTCTGAGTATTTAGTAAACAGAATAGAACAAGTAGCAGTGATGATGTTTCACGCTGTTTTCAAGCAAGATAACAAAAATCATCCTCCCTGAAATATTAAAGAAACGTGTCTTCTTCTTTAACGTTTTCTTTTTTTTTGTGCCAGATGGGCACGATCATCTCTAGATTTTACAGAGGATGATCAGAAAAAGAGAAAAATACCAGGGAGAGGCAGTTTATAGCCAAAAATGTTTTGTTGGTGTCAGACATTGGGGAAGAAGACTGCTTCAGACAGCTTCAAGCTAATAGGAAGGCAACATTGACTCAAATAACTAGCTGTTCTGTATGCAGAACAGTATCTCTGAATGTGAAACATGTTGAACCTTGAAGCCAATGGGCTACATTGGCAGGTGTCACTAATGCTGGCTGCTATAAACATGAACCTGAGGCTATGTTTTATGCAGGCTGAAAACCAAAGGTTGTCAAACCTGATACAGCACAGTATCAGACACAATGTACGTAATACAATGTCCATTACTACAGTTTGTTACTACACTAATTTATGTGCATTTAGTTAATGAATCAGAAAATGTATTTTTATGCTTGGTGGTGTTTTACTCAGATTAATAGACCATAAACTGGAAAATTATTTAGTCTACTGGTGTTTATTACCCAGAATACTAGGTTGAAGGAAGTGTGGGATAACAAAGAAAGCTGATAACCACCATTCTGATACCTTTCACTAATGATCTGTTTTGTTGAGCCAGATGACATAAAGAAAGCCTGGCAATATTGAATTTACATTGGACTACACTCCTCATACATCGTCACACCACAGCGCTCACTTATTTGTATTAATGCTCTACTAAATAGTTACTTAAGTACAATATTCCAACACCTCTGATACAAGCGTTTCCCAAATAACAGGATACAGGTCATTTTTAGTTTAGGCCCAAAGCATTCATATATTTGAACTTCATGAAGGAGGATGATGTATGGAACTGGAAAAAAAAACATGTGTGTCCTTCATTCAGCAAAATCAATCACAGAAAATACCCATATGGAGCAATGATGTATTGAAGGTTTTTGTGAAATATGTTGCGTTCAATCAACATGGGGACACCGAGCAACCTTGAAGTTTTTTGGCACAGATGGAGTCAATTACTGTAAACAACAACTTTTCACTTTTACAAAGATACAAACAGGAAAGATTATTCAATCTTTTTTTTTTCTTGACCTGTGTTATCGTCAGACCCTCTCTCTGTGTTTCTGGCAAAACTGACGAGAACTTGTTTTTTCCAGTTTAGCCCGACAATTACCTGGACGGCCTTCTGAGACTGGATGTCAACTATGAGCACTCGATCCAAGGTTGGCTGTGTCACATAAATAAACTTGTCCTTGATGTTGACCGCTGATGTCCACACACACCTCTGAACCGCCTCTCCTGGTGAGGTGGGGCACACTTCCTCCTGCAAAAACAAAGGCGCGCACACACACAGACACACACACACAGACACACACCGACAGTGAGCATATTGTTTTTCATATTACAGGGAAATACGTCTCATTAAAAAACAATTACCTTCACCTCGTCATTTTTCTGTGTTGTTTACTACCTGCAGTCTTATCACCTATGCTGATGTGAGTCGTGCTATCTTGGCAACTTGGATAAATGAGCTTTACGTGGTCCAGCGAAATCTCTGTAATCGCTCCCACTTGTCTGCACATATTCTTCAACACAAAGCCCGCGGACAGTCTACGGCTGTTCAGCTTCCACTCCTGGCAGCTCTCGCCATCCTGGCTAACGGGCAACTCAACCAGCCTTATGGCTCAGGAGATTTCCACCTCTCACCCCCTTCCCTAGTCATCCAATCCTCCAGGCAGTGACCAGTCGTCCATTTCAGACTCTGTGGGACAATTTTGGGAGCTGCAAGGATGACTCCGGCATGTCGGGATGAACTCTTTCTCTCATATTTACAACCACAGAGGCAGCCCATGACAGGTCCCTTTTCACTGGCCAAAATTTCTTGGTTCGAGGGGCATTCTTTAATGTATGAACTTGACTCAACTTTATATTAAGAATGATGGGGAAAAACAGAGAGGAGGGATCTAAACTCTACTGCCGACCTCCCCAGTGATGTCGCCCATGTCTTCTCTGTAGGTTAATTTGCAAACAAAAACATCCAGCTAAGAGGTCATTTCAAGAAGCTAAATCACTAAATCAATGACACTGCTTTGAATTTTCTGGCTTGAAAGAGCCAGAAAGACAAGGATTTCAATTCTCTGTGACTACATTGTCCAGGTGCAGCGCCATCTATTGCTGTTTATTCCAAAACAGGTTGGAGGAGTCCGTTTTAAAAGTCAGAAATCCTTCCACTTTGTGAAGTAATCGTTGAGTCATTGTTATTGAACCCTGCGACACCCCTGCAGACCTACGCTGTGGTCATTTTGTTGCTAGGGGGGCTGCCAATATCCAACTTATTGCACCTTTAAGAAGTGAGAAATCGAACATCTGATGCCCAGCCGAGGGTGTGAATGGAGGCGGCTGTAATCCTCTCTGTATATGTGTGTTGCATATGTCAGTATATATGTGGGTGCAATCGATGTATGCAATTTATGTTGTAACTGACAGGTTTTAAAGACTGCAAACATTTGCTGTACTTCTTTATGATGGAAATGACTACAGTGTGATACAAAATAATATATATCTTTTCATCAAATACTGCAGTAGGACATTATGCTGCAGTGAATTCACACTGCGGTGTTGTATTTCTTTAAAAGATATTAAAAAAATACTAGTGTGAAGTTATATTTAGAGGATTTTTACTCTCTACACTTGTGAATGTGGATGATGACATTTAAAGAGCTGCTGTGAGAAATGTGAGGCATCTGATATTCTCCAGCTAAGCCGCCAGATGATTTGTAGAGCTAGTACATTTGTGACACATAAGTCGTCTGTGGGGAGGGAAAGTGCCGAAAACAGTGAAGCAGCAACATCCAAAAGTGTCAAAAAGAGAAACTTTGTGGTAAAGTCACGGCACAATCATGTCTAATCTCTTGAGGTGTTCCTCCAAGCTCTCAATCCAAACTTCTGTAGTCTTATAGTATGACGTGATGCAACTTTCACAATATTTTTTTTTAACATGTACTCATAACTTAGTTGGACCTAAAGCCTTTAGAGAATTCTCCAAGCAAATTTTTTCAAAAAGCTACAGGTGAGTTCCAGCTAGTATTACCCTAAAGTGTTTTGTTTTTTTCCTTTTGAACTAGCATGCTAATTATCACCCTTGAGAGTAAACAAGGTCCTCTTGGAATACATAAGACTTAGAAAACACTTCTGTTAAAATTAGAGAAATATGGAGAGAGTGTTCAAGCTGTTGACTGAGTCCCGTCAGTTTTCTAAAATAAATGTGGCGTTTCTAAAATTCCAATTACTATATTTTATTTACCCTTTGACTGTTTTATGATTAAAATTGTCATTACAAATGTGAGGTTTATATACATACAAAATGCATTTACATAAGTTAAGCATTTGGGTTCTCTATGCTCCTTCTACTCTGGAAACACCAACAGCTACTCTTCCACTCGTTGTTCAGTCCTCATGGTCACACCACACCCTCCTGGTCCAGTTCTATTACTCGGTTCTGTTACTCGGTCATCACGAGTAGGAATGAGTAAGGTGGAGTAGGAAAATAGTGGCGCAGTCTACTGCGTGGATATGGAAATTATTTGTATTGTACAAAAGACCGAGAGCATGATGGTAAAGTGCAAACTGCATCCATCTGAGCGCATCCATCCGTGTTTCTTTGATTTAACCTTTACCAACACCCAAAAATGTGGAACATTTAGTACGCATTTGAATTTTTCCTGCCTTTTTCTGTCTTAAATACTGTAACTCACTTATGGTGTGCATCCCACACTCAGCAATAGGCCATCTTTAACTGCTCTCGAATGCAGCAGCTAGGCTGCTAACAAAAACTAGCTATATTTTTGCCTTTACAAGCTTTCAGTTCCAGTGAAATTCAGAATTCATTTGAAAATTTTATTAAATAAAGCCCTACATGGCCCAAGTTCCATCTTATACAGGGACATGTGCTGAGACATTACTGTGGCAGTTGGCCTCTCCGATAATCTGTACACACTCTTTTAACTGTTCCATGCTCTTATTTTAAAACCAGAGGGGATCATTTTGAGGTTGTAGCTCCTACATATTGGAACAGGCTAAATCTGTCGTTTGTTTTAAACAAGTGCAGAGAAAACGTTTTCTGCAGTCATTAGTTTTTAACCTTTTGTCCTTTTTCATAACTATTCTTCTTCTAATGTGCAGGAGAAAATCTAAGGCTGTATCTTTAACTCACATTTGTATATTTAGACATGTATAACTATCTTTAATTTGTGGTCTTCACCAAACTGTGAAGCACTTTGTATGTTTTAAAAGGTGCTATAAAAAATAAGCTATTGTTATTGTTTACAGTAAATGTAGCCCAGTGGCAAACAGATGGAATTAGAGACTGTTTATTGTAACTATTATTAAAGGTGTTTTATTTTGTTCAGTTAAAAGCACTCATGATTGGAGAGAGACTCTAAAGAAAAAATCCAAATTATTTTGTATGGAATTGCATTATTTGTGTTATTTATTGATTTATTTTGTTTCTCAAAGGTTATTTTTTGACCTGGATACAAATGCAGTCCAACCAATGGGATTGTTTGTCCCGCCTTGTTTTTCATGTTTGGTTGCGCTGCTAAGGCTGCTTAGACCACACGCGCCATAGCAGTACCTGTGGGGAAAACGTGGTAGCTGTTGAAACAGCGAAGCTGTTGGTGTCTGCTTGATTAGCCGCCAGATTTGGATAGCCGAAGCTAGTTTTATGAATACGAAGTGCTTTGCACTGGTGAGTAACGAAACTGTTATAGCCGCTGATCGGCATCCTGAAATGTTAATGTTGTTCGCTTCAAAAAACAAACGCTAATGGTGACGGTACTATGCAAGTAGCTAGCGAGTGTGCTAAACGCTCACTCCTGTTGTTAAGCGTTAGTTGAGAACTTATTAGCTGTTGTTAGGTTAAGGAAAAAACAGTATGTCTATCTGTTGTATTGAAATGTTTTATTGTGTTACTTTTATTCATCACTGTTGTTACTTGACCGTGAGCAGAGTATATTGAGTTTGCTGCTTTTAATGAGCAGTGTGAATTGCTTTAATGATTGGTGATAGCTACATTGCCATGTAATGAAAACGTTTAGAATTTGATTAGTTGTACAACATTAGAAATTGAAACACATTTTGTTCATGATTTATACTTTAAACAGAAGTGTTAGTTAAGTGTGAACCGTGTTCATTTGAAGTAATTCTGACCTCACTCTTAGGTCAGGTTTTTTGAGTTGGAGAAAGGAGCCGAGACTCCGCGGAGAACATTGGATTACAGACTTTGTGGAAATCCGCAGAAGAGGAATAATTTTCCATTGCAATGGATGGCGAGCCACAGCCCATTTGGAATTGAATCTTGAAGTCTGGTTGCCTGAACTGTGGTAGGACAAAACAGTGCAAACCATACATCGATCGTGGACTGAACTCACACCAATAACTCACCAGATCACCAAACAGGCCTGATCTGGATCCTATTGACACTTTAAAAGACCCGGGTCTAACATTCTTTTCTTTTTTATTTTGGGTATCTGTGCGCGCACACACAATTTTGGTTGTTATTGTAAAGGCAATACAGTGCACAAATTTCAAATACAGTTGAACTATTGCTTCATCATTTGCAGTTGTGTTTTCATTGTGGTTACCCATCCTCTGGGCTCCTGTCGTTCCTGAAATCTTCTGATTTGCCCATTGTTTATATATTTTGTTACATACTGGTTACAGTGTAAAAGTGGCGAGCCAGCCAGGAGCCTTGAATTAATGGGTGACGATAGTGAAGCATATTTTGTGTGATTGAGCTTTTGGTAAGACCGTCTGTCGCACCAAAAGATGGATTTTGTTGAAAAATTAGGTATTAAGGTCCCAAATGCTGTCATAGTGCGTGGGGTAACAGGATCAGAAAAGGATGAAGAGATTTTTGAGTTCTTAAAGCAGTACGGCTCTATTAGTAGGGTCCTCACCATTGATGATCAAGTATCTGAATTCAACAAGGATCAGATAGTGGAGTATAACTCAGGAGTAGCAGTGCAAACATTAGGACCCTTGTTGCCATATGTCCACCCCTCAGCTGCCAATCCTGATGTAGTATTTTCTGTAGATGCTTTGACAGATGTTTATTCCCAGAGAGTTGGGGGGAGTGTCACAGATACTTACCTGAGTGAACTGCGAGGAATAGCCAAGCTAAGTGGGAAAGATTTTGAAGAGGTACTGGGAGAGGTGATGACAAAAATTGAAAAGTCTGTGGGTGTCGCCGAAGAAAGTGTTGCACTCAGTACTGAGGTTGAAATAGAGGAAGTTGATCATACTGACAGGCCCAGCCAGACCCCTGCTACTTTTATTGAATCAGCTGGTATTTCAGTCTGTCCTAAGCTTGGCCACGCTGATGATGAATATCGCACACCGACTTTAAGCTCTGGAACCAAGAGATCCCTGACTCTAAATCCTGGTGAGCTTAACCCACCAGACGTACAGAGAATTGTGGTTGAACACATTGTAAAGAGTGATGATAAGATGTCACGTACCCATTCCACCTTGAGACTGAGAGCTTTTTCTGGGAAGATTCCCCGGCCATATAATGAAGCTGATTATGATACTTGGCGCTCTCATGTTGATTTAATGATGGAGGACACTTCTGTTTCTGACTTGGAGAAGACTCATAAAATTCTCGAGAGCCTCCTCATTCCTGCTTCAGATGTAGTTCGACATCTTGGACCTGAAGCGCCACCATCTACCTACCTGCAATTATTGGAATCTGCCTTTGGCACAGTTGAGGATGGGGAGGAATTGTTGGTGAGGTTCATGAACACGTTGCAAGATCCTGGAGAAAAACCCTCAGCTTACCTGCATCGCCTGCAGGTGGCATTGAACCGTACTGTACGCAGGGGAGGTGTACAGCCACAAGAGGTCGACAAACACCTCCTGAAACAATTTTACAGGGGTTGTTGGAATCATGACTTGCTTGCTGTCTTGCAGCTAGAACTTAAGGATCGACAACCCCCATCACTCGCTGAGCTTTTGTTGCTGCTGCGTACTGCAGAAAATAGGCAAGAAACAAAAACTAGTAGAATGAAACGGCACCTTGGTACTACCAAACCTAAGGTTGTCTCCCATAGACAGAGTGTTCAGGAAACAAGCGAAACACAAGCTGAATCTGAATCAAGTGACCTAAGTAAGTTAAAGAAGCAAGTTGCTGACTTGAAGAGTCAATTGACAGCACTCATGAAACAAAGAAAACCCACTGCTTCTAAGAAAGAACACATGCAGAAAGATGAAACTAAAAAACCTGACCATGCAAAGACTGAACCAGGGCCCCCTCCACACAGCGCTTTAACTGTAAAGCCAAAACCGTGGTACTGTTTCCGTTGTGGGGAGGATGGTCATATTGTGGCCACCTGTGAGTCAGATCCAAATCCTGCCCTGGTAGCTGCTAAAAGAAAGGAACTGAGAATCCGTCAGCAGTTATGGGAAAGCCAACACCGAAACACACCTTCGTTAAACTGAATTCAGTCCCTGTCGTGGGACAGATGGGGACTGCAACGGGTCAAACACGTCCCGCTGATAAGAAGCCTAAAGTGACCACTAAGAAGGGTGCCATGTTAACATTGAATGCTGAGCGTGGTAATTTCAAATTACCCAAAGGTTTAATAGGGGCGAAAACTACAGCACAGGTTCAAATAGAGGGCAATTGTGTTAGCTGCTTAATGGATACAGGCTCTCAAGTCACCACTGTTCCCCAGTCGTTTTACAATCAGAACCTGTCACAACATGAGATCCGGCCTCTCTTTGAGCTTTTGGAGGTTGAAGGAGCCAATGGCCAATCTGTGCCTTATCTAGGCTACATTGAGATTAATGTTGTATTCCCCAAAGAGTTTTTAGGTGCTGAGGTTGAAGTCCCCACACTAGCATTGGTGGTTCCAGATGTTCGTACAGTCCCCCAGCCACTAGTTTTGATAGGTACTAACACACTAGATCTACTTTACGAACTCCATCGTGATACCTGTCCTGAAGAGTATGAACCATCACAATATGGTTACAAAGCAGTGCTAAAGATTTTGGGGCTGCGACACAGGCAGTGCAAGGATAACCGCCTTGGTCTGGTCACCTCGCTCGGAAAAGACCCCCAGCTAGTTCCAGCAGGACAAACCGTAGTGTTAGAGGGGTTCATTGATGTAAACAGTCATACCACTGAGAAATCTGTCCTCTTAGAACATCCCTCCTTGTCAGCACTGCCAGGTGGGGTGTTAGTTAAACCTTGCCTCATTGACTTGCCCCAGAAAGCGCCATATAAAGTGCCAGTCGTAATGACTAATGAGCTGGATCATGATGTTGTTATTCCCCAGAAGTGTGTGATTGGGGAAATCAGTGCATTTCATCGTGTTCTCTCACATGAGCATTGTGTGGTGACACCAGATTCTAGCACCAAGCAGAAGCTAGGCCTCAACTTCAACTTCGAGGACTCACCTATAAGTGCTGAGTGGAGAGAGAGAGTAGCACAAAAACTTGCCAATATGCCGGAGGTCTTCGCGCAAACTGACATTGACTTTGGGAGAACTAATCAGGTAAAACACCAAATCAAGCTATCTGATGAGACTCCATTTAAGCACAGGGCACGCCCCATACACCCAAATGATCTGGAAGCTGTCCGAAAGCACTTGCTAGAACTTCAACAGGCAGGTGTGATCAGGGAGTCCACATCACCCTTCTCTTCTCCCATAGTGGTGGTGAGGAAGAAGAATGGGGATGTGCGTCTCTGTGTTGATTACAGGAAGCTCAATCTGCAAACAGTGAAGGATGCTTATGCACTCCCAAACTTGGAGGAGACTTTCTCCACGCTGACTGGTTCCCAGTGGTTTTCTGTCCTCGACTTAAAATCTGGTTACTACCAGATTGAGGTTGAAGAGGCTGACAAACCGAAGACAGCTTTCGTTTGTCCCATTGGATTTTGGGAGTTTAACCGTATGCCGCAGGGCATTACGAACGCTCCAAGCACATTTCAGCGTCTCATGGAGAAATGCATGGGGGATATGAACCTGAAGGAGGTTCTTGTCTTCCTTGATGACATCATTGTTTTCTCTAAAACGCTGGAAGAACATGAGACCCGACTGATCAAAGTTCTCAACCGTCTGAAAGAGTACGGGTTGAAATTATCCCCTGAGAAATGTAAATTTTTTCAGACATCAGTGAGGTACTTGGGACATGTTGTGTCTCGTAATGGGGTGGAGACTGACCCTGAAAAAGTGAAGGCTCTGCAAACTTGGCCAGTGCCTACTGATCTGAAAGAACTGAGGTCTTTTCTTGGTTTTGCAGGGTATTACAGACGCTTCATTAAAAGCTATTCTAACCTAGTGAAGCCCCTCACCAATCTGACCTCAGGTTACCCACCCCTTCGCAAAGGTACCAAGCCCAAAGCTAACACTCCTCAGTATCATGATCCGAAAAAACCCTTTGGTGAGCGATGGACTCCAGAGTGTGAACAAGCTTTCCGAGCGATCATTGAAAAGCTAACTACTGCTCCGATCTTGGGTTTTGCTGACCCCAAGTTGCCCTACACTCTCCATACGGATGCCAGCACTATGGGGTTGGGTGCTGCTTTGTATCAGGAGCAGAAGGGGCAGATGAGAGTAATAGCATATGCTAGCCGAGGTTTGTCCAAGAGTGAGTCTCGCTACCCTGCCCACAAACTAGAGTTTTTAGCTCTAAAGTGGGCAGTTACAGAAAAATTTTCTGATTACCTCTATGGTAGCCAATTCATGGTTGTAATTGACAGCAATCCCTTAACATATGTTCTGTCTACAGCCAAGTTGGATGCAATGAGCTATCGTTGGCTAGCAGCACTCTCCACGTTTAACTTCCAGCTTCAGTACAGAGCTGGAAAGTTAAATTCTGATGCAGACGGTCTTTCAAGACGACCACATGGAGGACTGCTCAATGACACCGTTTCACAAAAAGAGCAGGAACGTATACAGCGGTTCACTGAAACACATCTGTCTGGTCAAGGAGTCACTCTTGGCCCAGACGTGGTCCCAGCTATCTGTGAGAGGCACCTCATTGGCTGTAGCCCAAGTGAAAACAAAGAGATGGATTGTGCTTTCACCCTGGTAGACTCTTTGGCCATGTCTGTATCTGCTATACCAGATGAGTTTGTGAATGAAGATCAGTGTGGTGGGTTACCAGTTATTCCCCATATGCCAGTAGAGCAGCTAAGGGCAGAACAACGAGCTGACCCGTGTTTGAGGGAAATTATAGCTCAACTCGAGACTGGGGACAAGGTTCCACCCACCGTTAGAAAGCAACTGCCCGATATTCCCTTACTAATCAGGGAATTCAGTCGCCTTGAGCTACACAATCAAATACTGTACCGAACACGACAAGATGGAGGTTGTGTAACCTGGCAACTTGTTCTTCCAGAGCAGTTTCGAGACACAGTCCTCCATAGCCTCCATGATGATATGGGCCACTTAGGGATTGAACGCACTCTCGACCTGGTGAGAACAAGGTTTTACTGGCCAAGGATGGCTGCAGATGTTGAGAAAAAGGTTAAAACCTGTGATCGCTGTGTTCTGAGAAAATCCCTTCCTGAAAAAGCTGCTCCTTTGGTCACCATAAAGTCCACCAGACCTCTTGAGCTTGTTTGTATGGACTTTTTGTCCATTGAGCCTGATAGGAGCAATATTAAGGATGTCCTCGTACTTACAGACCACTTTACTAAGTATGCCATTGCCGTCCCAACTCACAATCAGAAAGCTCAAACAGTTGCCAAGTGCCTGTGGGATAATTTCATTGTCCATTACGGCATTCCTGAACGTTTGCATAGTGACCAAGGGCCTGACTTTGAGTCACACATCATCAAAGAACTATGCAACATCCTGGGTGTTCACAAGATTCGTACTACGCCCTACCATCCTAGGGGAAACCCTGTAGAGCGTTTTAATAGGACGCTGTTGAGCATGCTTGGCACATTGGAAAACAAGGACAAATCACAGTGGCATAGCTTTGTGAAACCATTGGTTCATGCGTACAATTGTACAAAGAACGACGTTACAGGGTACTCACCTTATGAATTAATGTATGGCCGTAAACCCAGATTGCCCATTGACCTGGCTTTTGGTCTTCCCCTCAGAGACGACGGCTACAAGTCACATTCGCAATATGTGCAAAGTTTGAAGTCACGTCTGGAAGAGAGTTACAGGATCGCGGCACAAAACGCAGCAAAAATTGCTGACAAGAATAAGACCAGATTTGACTTGCGTGTAACCGCTTCTAAATTGGAAGAAGGAGACAGAGTTTTAGTGCGTGCTGTACGCCTAAGAGGGAAACATAAGCTTGCTGATAAGTGGGAGTCAGATGTTTATGTGGTGGTAAAGCAGGCGGGAGATCTCCCAGTTTACACAATAAAACCTGAGAACAGAGACGCTCCTTGGCGAACTGTCCATCGAGATCTCCTACTCCCTTGTGGTTTTGTCACACCCACTAAGGAGAAGCCTGTTATGACAAACTCCACACGCAAGCCTGTAACACGGCAATCAGCTAAACAGTATGATGAGACTGAACCTTCTGAGACAGAGGAGGATATCGTTTGGTTTCGTGAGAGGCGTCCCAGAGAAACCATTCGATTCACCACATTGTACGAGATTCCAAAATCATCCCCTGACACCGATGATGGTGAGGCAGCACAGATAAATTTAACTGAAGACTGCTTAGCTGTTAATGATACGGTAGTCAGAGAAGACTTGTCTCATGGAAATGCAGAAATCATTTTGGAGGATACTGCCTTGGATGCCGTGAGTGAAAAACGCTCAGCTGCTGATGTACCTGGAAGTGGAAATGACTTAGCAGACACATCCACCTTTCAGGGAGATGTTCTTCTAAGCAGAGAAGACTCTGACAGTGAGCCTGAGGCCTTTAACAAAGAAGATTCACAACAGAGCGTGGAAGGTGATAAAACGGACACTCTTCGACGTTCAGTGAGGAATAGAGGTCCGCCAGAAAGACTGCAGTACACCCAGTTGGGTAATCCACTGATATCTATTGTGCAATCCTTATTCCAAGGCTTGAGCTTAGCTTTTACTGATGCTTTGCAAGAGAGTAAGGAGGTTGGAACTTACCAGGAGCCACTCTCTCAAGTGGTGAGGTCACAGCCATCTCCCATGCAAAGGGACTTGCATGAATTTAGGAGGGGAGAGTGTAGCCCAGTGGCAAACAGATGGAATTAGAGACTGTTTATTGTAACTATTATTAAAGGTGTTTTATTTTGTTCAGTTAAAAGCACTCATGATTGGAGAGAGACTCTAAAGAAAAAATCCAAATTATTTTGTATGGAATTGCATTATTTGTGTTATTTATTGATTTATTTTGTTTCTCAAAGGTTATTTTTTGACCTGGATACAAATGCAGTCCAACCAATGGGATTGTTTGTCCCGCCTTGTTTTTCATGTTTGGTTGCGCTGCTAAGGCTGCTTAGACCACACGCGCCATAGCAGTACCTGTGGGGAAAACGTGGTAGCTGTTGAAACAGCGAAGCTGTTGGTGTCTGCTTGATTAGCCGCCAGATTTGGATAGCCGAAGCTAGTTTTATGAATACGAAGTGCTTTGCACTGGTGAGTAACGAAACTGTTATAGCCGCTGATCGGCATCCTGAAATGTTAATGTTGTTCGCTTCAAAAAACAAACGCTAATGGTGACGGTACTATGCAAGTAGCTAGCGAGTGTGCTAAACGCTCACTCCTGTTGTTAAGCGTTAGTTGAGAACTTATTAGCTGTTGTTAGGTTAAGGAAAAAACAGTATGTCTATCTGTTGTATTGAAATGTTTTATTGTGTTACTTTTATTCATCACTGTTGTTACTTGACCGTGAGCAGAGTATATTGAGTTTGCTGCTTTTAATGAGCAGTGTGAATTGCTTTAATGATTGGTGATAGCTACATTGCCATGTAATGAAAACGTTTAGAATTTGATTAGTTGTACAACATTAGAAATTGAAACACATTTTGTTCATGATTTATACTTTAAACAGAAGTGTTAGTTAAGTGTGAACCGTGTTCATTTGAAGTAATTCTGACCTCACTCTTAGGTCAGGTTTTTTGAGTTGGAGAAAGGAGCCGAGACTCCGCGGAGAACATTGGATTACAGACTTTGTGGAAATCCGCAGAAGAGGAATAATTTTCCATTGCAATGGATGGCGAGCCACAGCCCATTTGGAATTGAATCTTGAAGTCTGGTTGCCTGAACTGTGGTAGGACAAAACAGTGCAAACCATACATCGATCGTGGACTGAACTCACACCAATAACTCACCAGATCACCAAACAGGCCTGATCTGGATCCTATTGACACTTTAAAAGACCCGGGTCTAACATTCTTTTCTTTTTTATTTTGGGTATCTGTGCGCGCACACACAATTTTGGTTGTTATTGTAAAGGCAATACAGTGCACAAATTTCAAATACAGTTGAACTATTGCTTCATCATTTGCAGTTGTGTTTTCATTGTGGTTACCCATCCTCTGGGCTCCTGTCGTTCCTGAAATCTTCTGATTTGCCCATTGTTTATATATTTTGTTACATACTGGTTACATAAACATTAAGACAACCACCGCACTTAACATAACCTTGTAGCATATGTAATAAAAAACAAAACAAAACTCATAACACATCTGATTGTCCTTTGTTCCACAGGAAACCAAATAAAGATGCTTCCTGAAGCAGAATTGGACGTTATTGTGTTTTCTTCCATACGACATGTATCGCAGTTGAGCAGTCTATCTGGTGGATTTGGATAATGGATTGGCTGTGCATAAGCAATCAATCCTCTGTGATGGAGAAAACGTGAGCACTGTGCTGGGAAACGGCCTCATGTGTTCACACCGCAATCCACCAAGACAAGAGTGGAGTGCTGCAGTGATTGATATCCTAATACAAACACCTCTCAGAGGAACGCTTGGCTGATTGTTGCGCGTTCATGGCATCGCTTTATGTATAACAGCCGTCCAATCAGTGCAGAGCTCCTGGATGAAAGGCAGCTCAGAGAAAAGCTGCTATTCGAGAACACGTGTAAATCTAACAGGTATCTATCAGCTGGGTGCTCTGAATGTTTTGCTGCTTGAAAGCTTCAGTGATAAACGGTGTCTCAGTAGGGGAGGCTTGGTGTAAACAGTCCACTGCCATCTGAAACTCACTCTGACTGCATGAGTTATGTTAGTGAATTAACACCATGGCTCAGTGGGTACCCTACGTGCCTAGTGGACATTGTTTTCTTCAACTGTCCATCCATTTGTCCATTTCTTACCACTTATCAGGATCCAGGTCGTAGGGCAGCAGTCCAAACACAGATGCTTAGACCAGTCACTGCTTCTAGCTCTTCTGGGGGGTAACTGAGACATTCCCAGGCCAAACAAGAGATGCATCTCTCCAGCTTTCTTGGGTATTCCCCTTGATCCCCACTTTGGTGATATGCCCAAAACACCTTACCTTGAAGGCATCTTAATTAGATGCCCTTTTCGGAGAAGCGGAGGCTTTACTCAAGAATGGCTCAACTCCTCACCCTCTGTTATGCCCAGACACCCTTTAAAAGAAGCCAATTTCTTGAATCTGCAACATTGATTTACTTTTTTCTGTCACTGAAGGTTGTAGACACAAGTGAAGCTAGGAACCCAGACTGACCAATAAATCGACAGCCTCATCTTCAAACTCAGCTCCTCAGATCAGTACTGCATCCACATCAGTACACTGCACCAGGCCTGCCTGTCAATCTCTTGCTTTACTCTTCCCCCATTAGTTATCTGACAGAAGGAAAAATACTGACATATTTATTTGAACAATGTTATAAAAATGACTGTTTGAGCCTGTTGTTTTTACAGGTTTACAGAACATGTTTGTTTTTCTTACTTCAGTGAAAACGGCTCTAATGAAATTATCTGGTAAATGGGGAGGAGATGATGGAGCGCATCATCTCATGGGTAAATTGGCTGCATGTCTCTACCTGTTAGCCCTGCCCCCATCACCCTAGCTGTTGGGATGGATTTTTCCACCATGGACGACTCTTCTTGTCTAGTCTGATCTTGATTCTCTTTGGGGTTTCTCTGAAACATGTTCAAATTAATCTATATTGCAATGGCAAGCTTTAGGTCCATTCATTTGAAAATCAGGAGAAAAAGAAGGGCATTGCTGACATAAGATAATTACACTATCATTTATCAAGTGTGTGAGAAAATGCAGATCTACATTTAAATCATATTTGGAATCACTCATATCAATATTGGACAGTTTAGTGACTATCAACTGTTGAGCGTTCGGCAGCTTAGCTGACTCTGAACCTCAGATAAATCCAACTGCTCACAGAAGCTGTCACTCCGTTGGATAGCATGGCACTTGATGTGTAGGATATTATTATTGAAGAAAGTGTGTACATTATTGTACTTTATTGAGCCCCGTGGGGAAATTGCTCTCTGCATTTAACCCATTCACTCAGTGAAGCAGTGGGCAGCCATTGGGCGCCCGGGGAGCAGTGTGTAGGGACGGTACCTTGCTCAGGGGTACCTCAGGGTAGCTGTTAAGGGGAATCGAACCCCCGACCTTCCGATCATGGGGCAACCACTCTACCTACTGAGCTATCCCTGCCCTTACATATATAAATAGTGAATAACACATTACATCTTTTTCAGAGACATTAACAAACACTCCTGTCTGTTCACAGGACTCCACTGTAAAACACTAAGATGCAAACACTGACATTTTTGATCTATGCAAGCCAAGGGCTTACAAGACTATTCAACCACCTCTTCTCTGCTTCCAATTCATTAAATTAACTGGTCATTGACAAGATCTTCCAAAGTTAAAATAAAACATTTCACAGTGTTGCGAATTCCTGGCAGGCACAAATCATAACAGTCTTTGGACTTTAGGAAAAGAAATGGGTTTTGCGGAGAGGCATGAATTCATATTAAATAATGTCATTAAAATTATTGCAATTAAACTTGACGTATACTAGGTTAGGTGCTATTAATTTTCAACATTGGAGATCTGACACTTATACAAAGGAAGAGGAAAATACCCTGTTAAATACACCATAGAGGTCTCCTTTTATGCTGCATGTCGGCAGAGAAAGCACAATAGGGCTCACACAAGTGTTTTTCTTTTTTTTACACTTTATACTTTTGGATACATTAACAGTGTTTCTAACCAGAAACCCACTGTTGGTTCAGGTCTTCTGTAAAAATGTTTTAAAAATTATTACAATTTACAGTATTCTACACACTGCTTTAGAAATGCATTATAAACTATAATCTGTTTTAACAGCAAGGCCCAAAACTGACACTAGATATTCATTGAGAACTATTTCACTGCTCTTTGAAGACGGCAACCTTCTCCAGTCTCCCACCTTGTGGCTACATATAGCTATGGTCGACTTCTGATATGCTAGCCTTGCCTGGTTGAGTTAGACGTCTTTACACATCTTGCTGTTTTACTGGTGGCTTACGAAACACCTCTGGCAGCATTACTACCACCTTCTGACTGGACTTGGGCTTTACGTACATTTTTAATGATGGAATATAAAAAAAAGTCACTGAATCGTAAATGTTTTCTGACGACTCACCTGCAGAGCCAGCAGCTTCTCACTGGGTTTAATATGCCGTTGGATCTCACATGCAACCGGCTGAATGACTTTGATCCCGTCTTCATAGAACACATAGAACATGTTGCCAATGCCGAGACCTGCGAGAGAGTAACAACAGCGCCGTTATATACGTGAAAAAGCTTATGAGACTGCACAGTATGAACATTTGGAACGGAAATAAGCATATAACATTGTTATCTACTCTCGAAGCATCAAATCACTTAATCCTTCTCATCACAGTTCAGTAACCCTATTACAGAAATTCAATTAACTCAGTTTAATGAATGCTATAGTGGAGCAGAAGCAGTCTAGACGTACCTTCTTCCCGCCACAAAATGTTTGCCACTGCAAGGAAGGAAAAAGAGGGAAGCACAGATGAAAATAAATGCAAGAATCAATAGTGTCCCTTTGTGAGAACTAACACCCAAATACTGACTCCTGTTGAGGCAAAGAGGAAAGTAGACCACATGAAAGTTTTATGGAAGCTGTCTGTCTGACACCAAGTGCAACAAACAATCGATGGAGCCCTCTGCTTGGAAATAATTTGATTCCAAACACTGGAAAATGGAGTGCAGGCAACAACAAGTACTGTAAAACAGCTTATGATTTTTGGATGCTGCAATCTTACGAAGAGAGAGGAGAAAAAACCTTAGACCTCAGATCATCATCTATCAATATGAGCGTTATGGGTAAGCTGCCTTAGACACCCATGAGTAGTCCACAGGTTTCAGGCTCAGATGATTATCATAAGTCATTAGGAAGGATTAATGTGCTGCTTCTTCAGTGGCATGAAACCTGTTTTGGCTGCTATAACAGGTAATTTCTCATTAAATTCACTTAGAAGTGACTAATGACATGAAATGTGGGATGAAAGCCACATAACACCCTGAATGTTCACTGGCGACCTAAGACACAGACTGACAGTGGGCTTTCAAAGCAGCCGCTGGATACTCTGAGAGAAAAGATGACATCATAAGACTAAATAGTGAGAAGAAAATCTAGAGCTATTATATACTTTCCATGTAAAGATAAGAGCAAATTCTTCCACTCAATCATTCTCATCCCCCAACCCGCCACCACCACCACCACTATCATCTCACACTGGCTTTTAACTGTGACCTTCTCTCATTGTTCATGTGTCCCCCAGTCTTCTCTCTGCTTCCATTCCATCTTCCATTTTCATGCATTTTCAGTCTACAAACCAATCTCCAGGCCAATTCACATCCGATTCTAATCTCGCCTCTAGTGCAGTGCTCATTCCCACAGCCTCTTGCTCAGGTGGACGGATGCAGAGAAAGAAAAGAGAGCTGAGACAAAGCCAACCAGACACCACTGTGCTGTTAGTCAGCCTTAATCTTTCAAAAGTGCTTTGTCAAGTCTTTCCTGTGCACTCTTGCATACCTTTTAGCTCATTAAAAGTTCCACAAAAGGAGCGGGGTGTATAGCGTGGTCTGGAGGATCGAGGAAGGAAGGAAGGCAAGGACAAAACAAAAAGGAAAACAATACAATTTATTTGAGATCTGCCAAAAATGGAAAATGGAAAAGAGGAGCTGAGATGAGATCTTGTGTGCCCCGGTCTTTTCCAATAGTCCACAGTATTGATGCTATTCATCACTTGGCAGAAACACTGTGGCTGTTCTGCGCATACAAGGAGCCCATACATCAACTTCATCATCCATAATACAAAACAAGCTGGCTGCCACTGTAGGCAGTGAGTTCACTCTTTCTGGCCGTAATAACTATGTTTCCACTGGGCTACAAACATCGGGGACGCCACGCTCACCAGCCAGTCTGGCCTCCGCAGTTCCTACCCGTCAGCAAGGTTACATAAATTCAATTTGTTTACAAGAGCACGCTGCTGCGACAGTGGGCCAAACAGCCCGTGGTGTTCACCACAGTGGCATGGCAGAAGACAGTATAATACAGCTAAAGTAATTGGGTCACAGTAGATGCAAATGTATAATGAAATTCAGGATGACTGCCTTAGGTGTTCAGCTTTTTATTGCTCTTTCCAGGTATTCTTTACGAAGTTTCTTGGAAAAACTGACCCAAGACTTATGCTTTAATTATAAGCTCTACACACATACACCTTCTCAACAGTTTGGAAGTACAAATCCTGCTCGCTGCTCTAGCATTATGTATTCAGAAAGTGAAAAAATAATGCTCGAGAAAACAGGCAGAAATATCATTCTTCCTCTTCTTTCTTTCATCATCTACACTGATACAAAAGTCTTTTGAGAACACTGATAGCATGCAGAGCAGGTACCCCACAAATCTGTGTAAAGCCAAAAAGATTTTTGCATGTGCCTGCCAACTCCCACTTGCAGTACATTGAGGCCTGGATCAAGATGTCTTAGGACTCTCTCCTTTGGCTCTTAGCCAAGCCCTGTAAACCTGGATATCAGCAGAAATTTGTCTTTAATGAACAGTGTCTAATACTACTTTTCAAATGCTCCTTAAAAAAAAAAATGAATAGGTAAATGCATGTTCCTTTTACCTACAACCCCAAAATGTTCTCTTTTTAGAATTTTCTCTGTGCTGATTTTTAGAATTAGGTAGTTGATCAATTTTCTTGTAGGTGTTTTCAAGAAAGACTATTTTCTTAATTTGCTCTACACTATGAGTGACGCTGCCTACAAGTGAAGAATACAGTACTTTCAGCATGAATGTCTGTGAAGCTTCTCTGTCATCCAGGTCATCGTAGACGTTGAAGACGTTTCACCTCTCATCCAAGAAGCTTCTTCAGTTCAGAACTGAAGCTTCTTCTTGTATGAGAGGTGAAACGTCTTCAAGCAACTTGAAGAAGTCCAGACACTTTTCTTTCCAAGCTCCTTAGACTTTCAGCATGAATAAAAAACATCGGTTTTGCCACACGAGATATCTGGATTTTTGCCTAAATGTCTCTGATTTAAAGTGAAAAAAGCTCAGGAATTTACCTGAAACTTCGTTTAGAAGTCAATTATAAATCTAGGGAGGGAGTTCAGGAGGTAGAGCAAGTCATTTACTAATCAGAAGATTGGTGGTTTGATCCTTCGCCGTGCCAGTATGCATGCCAAATGTCCTTGGGTAAAATACTAAAACCAAGTTTCCATCTATTGGATTATTGACTGTTATTGTCTCATACTGCTGCAGTTTAAGTGAAAAAAAAAAGAAAAACTCACAAAACTGCACACCATTACTGAGAACTGAGTAATTTCCAAAACGAATGCAACAACGTATGCCAAATATGTAACAATAAAGAAGAAAGTGTTCATCCACAACAAGGTGCTCATGGTAGTGACAGCCCAAAAGTATGTAAATATACACATAATATACAATATTAAATTGGATGGGATGTAATCCCAGATTTTTTTCCTTTACTTTCAAAGCACCAAAGAGTGAGTGCCATTTAGTTCCATTAAATAAAAGAGAAGGCAGATACCGCTGCAACTGGCAGCTCACACCATAGCTATCTGACTTTAGAGTGAACTGTCCCTTTAACCCTCAGTTTATCAGACAACGCTCTGGGCGCAGGGTGGGAATCAAAAAACAGTTCGAGTTGAGACCCGCTTCCAAACTGTCCAATCTATCTCGACTGTATGCCCCCAACTGCTTCTATCATCACTCGCACATTTTTCTGACAGATGAACATGTCAAACTGATGGAAGTGGAGCTTTGACACATGAGTCACACTGAGGCTTTTTTTTTCCCATACTCTGGTTCTAAATTGTGCTCAGACAAATAATTTAAAATTTTATGCTTATGCCGATCCCTACAGAAAACTAGTTAAATGCTTTTAAGTCAGCTTTCAGTATATACACGTTGGTCTTTCTACTGAGAGGTCTGACATCATTACCAATGTGCAGGCCCTTTAACACAATGAGAAGTACAGAGTATAATTTTTAGGGGGCAATTTTCATATCATGAGCCATATGCTTTACAAAGAAAAGCCACAGCAGAAATCTTTATCCAGTTCTAGGAAATGAGAATTATAAAGCAATGCACCTTTGTGAGTCAAAGGTCAGAGAAAATGTCATGAAGCTGTAGCTCTCAGATGGTAAGCAGAGTATCTTTTTCCTGCGTGTTTTGCAAAATGTAAAAATGATGGTTGATACGGCTGAAGAAAAGTCATGAAGGGTCATTTTAAGCGCCAAGATATTTCATGTCTTATTTAAAGTGGCTATCAACTGATGGTGGCTCAGCCTCTCTGGCGTTAAAGTGAATACTGATGAAACAATATCATTTTCAGAGCCTTGTGCTTCTCACTTGGCTTCTTCTCTCTGCAGTACAAACACTTATGAGTCACCTAGTGATCAAGTCCGACTTCATACAGAGAAAGTCTTTTAGCTTTTATATTTAACCCATCCATTCTTCAGTCACGAAATTCTTTAGATTTCCTAACAGCTTTTTTTTTTCTTCTTCCCCCGTTGCTTTTAGCAGCTCTGTGCTTCAACAGCAAGTTCCCAGCAGTACTATTTAAAGTCAGGTAGAGCGAGGAAGCTTTCAAAATAACAGGTCTGACGGCACTTGAATTAGAGCTGGGAGCCCGTGGACGACCGAAGGCTGTATCATCTCTTTAGGATGAAAAGTATTCAAAAGACTTAATCCCTGAGAGTTTTCAGAAAGGAGAAAAAAAAAAACGAGTTACTGGAAAGCACTTCAAACATCCAAACTTGAAAAATAAAACTTGTTTTAACTGATTGTGCTTCATCACAAACACGGGCTGCTATGGGAGACATACACGGATGAATATCCGCTGTAGCAGTGCAGCCAATGTGATCCGTCTATAATTATGAACAAAAAAAACCCTTGTGGGTTCTTATTTTTATTACATCACTAAATGAATCATGCTCTATCACATTTATAATACTTTGCAAAGTCATGGCAACTAAATCCATTCAACCTTTCAGCCAGTTTAGTTCTACAAACCAGGTTTAATGTAATCACTATAATCATTCAAGTGTAAATAGATTTTAAGTGGTGTTCGTGTTGTGTCCTCTGCTGTTCATGATTTGTACTGATTATGATCATTATCCTCATGATTAGTATTATTACATTAGCATTCAAAAAAATCATCACAAATATTCATAAGCTGTCATGTTGTTGCTGGGGCTTAAAGGTGTTAAAACTTTCCACTGGATTTACGTTATTCATTTCGGAAAGCCTTCACCGTGAAACTCAGTCGACAGGCAGTAGGCTGCTGACACTGCAGATAGCGTCACTGCCTGGTTAGAGTTCCTTGTTGCTGACAGCGTGTCCAACGCTGTGTGAAAGCCTGCTGTGATGGGGAGGGACGCTACTGATGGAAACATGGACGCTAGTTTGGCTCGAGCTGATCTTCTGTGTTCAGAGGATATGAAGCAGACAGCACGGCGAACAGCATAGCATTAAAACAGCTTTGTGAAGACTTCGGTGTGCAGCGGTGGTTCTCATCTGTGTGGCGCCGAGGCCCAGGAGATTGCAGGGCTTTGTTCCAACCAATCACTTGAGCAGCAGGTTTCACTGATTAGATCTTCCCCTTCATCTGAAACTGTAAAATCAAGCAGTGGCGTGTTTGATTGGAACAAAAGCTTACAAACTGCAAGATATGATAAAATGGCCAAGAAAACGTGACAGAATAAAAACAGCAAGGTGTGCAGACAAGTGTTGAGGGAGGAAAAAAGTGGCATAGAAGAGGACATAACATGGAGCAAAGACAACAGTCTAACATAATTATCGGTTTAATAACATTAAAAAAAAGTTATGGGGTTATTAAGAAATGCACATGACCAATGATCTCAGTTTTGAATTTACTTTGGACATGTCATAATTTTTTTTTTCATGAAGTTTTGCAGTGATAAATGTTTACCTACAGGTAGATATCAGCTGTGGGGCTGTAAAAATGTCTAGTGTTCTTTTCATGGTGTATATCTGAAAGTTTAAGTTACTTTAAACAAGAATT
Source organism: Aulonocara stuartgranti (assembly GCF_965226115.1). Taxonomy (NCBI): domain Eukaryota; kingdom Metazoa; phylum Chordata; class Actinopteri; order Cichliformes; family Cichlidae; genus Aulonocara; species Aulonocara stuartgranti. The sequence continues at coordinate 6,553,915 of NC_138940.1, forward strand.
TGTTGGAGGACCACACTGAGATCTAACATGGACGATCCTAAGACCTCATCACTCGATGGCTTAGATACAGACATCAGATGAGGACCAGCAGTAAGTGACTGTGCGAGAAGTTTTAATGGTCTATTGTTGGTCACATACCTCTCTGCTTATCTTGCAGATCAGCAGGTATCTGTAGTTATTAGTCTGTTTACTTGCACAAAATTTAAATAGCCTCTATGCCAACTGTGGTTCGCACCAACACAACATTACTATTGAGGTGGAACAGGAAAGGTTGCCTGATTATTTCTGCGTATTAAAAAGCTGATAAGCATCACAAATTGCTCTATTATGTCTGACATTAATGATTCAATCTAGATACTTAGCTGGTTGAAAAACACACTACACTAGTGGGATGAAGAACACAAGAATAAAGGGAGCTGTGGGTGTCACTTTGCAAAAAATTACCAAAATGCATTAAAATTTCTCATTCTGGAATACAAGAGCTCTAAGCAATAAACCTCAGCATAGCATCAACCTCAGAATCACATCACACCTCCTACAGTTGCACACAGTGAGTCACTATCTTTATTTTCACACATGTACAAAATTAGGAAAATTAGGTTGTGATAATTTCCACATGTGGGACATACTACAAAAAAGGCTCTGTGTGGTTTAGATGAGGACACTGTTACAATAGAGTTTAAAGGAAGAAAAACATGTGACGCCCACTCACTAGTGGTGAATGTGCAGAACAATTAGATGCTCTGTTAAAACATCGAGACAGCCTGATATTACACTGACTTTGTAGCAGGGAGCTGGCAGGTTAAACACTGGCTCAGTGTTCAGTCTCGCTGTGTTACCTGCACCTCCGCTGGTTGAGCCCTAGAAAAATTCATGGCTGCAGTGCTTATGTGGAAATGGCTCAAGATACCCAACTGCCAATTGAAGAAATAAGCACAAAATGTCACCAGTGCGAAATAAACATGAAAACAGAGCCCTAAAAATCTCAAGACTGGAGAATATCCAGACTGAAGACAGTCTGAATTTCTCCAAAACAATTTGTCTGTACCCTACAGGTGAAATAACTGTACCTTGTCTGCAGCTTTGCCACAAAATAATGGTTTTAGGACTCAATAGGTGAATCATATCTGAGTGGAGATGTTTCGCAGCGGAAATGCTTAACTCACTTTTCAGCCCACTCGAATTTCAAGACTCTCTGTTCCTGCTGGAGTATTTAAAGGTCATACATTAATTAATGAACCTTTACAGTGAGTCACGAAGCAACGAGTACAGAGGAAAGAATATAAAGCAGAGAAAATATAGTAATAATAAATAGATACTGGAATTGTGAGTCAAAACCAGAGTAAAGAGAAAAATGGGGATGTACCTGACCTGCCAGAACATTAAAAGCCATCTTTCTCTTGAGCTGCCAAAACAGCTATGACCCTTTCAGGACCTCTGTGGGTGTCATGCACTATCTGGTACCATGGTACTTGCACCAGATCTTTTGGGTCCTGTGAATGTGGGAAATGGGACTGGCTAATGTCAGATGATTAGATGTTTTTACAGTTTAGTGAGGTGCTGCTGGGGAGGCTAATATCTGTGAGTAGTACGAGTCAAAGTTACATGAATGCCAGGAGCCGATGTTTTCCCAGCAGAACACTGCACTGTTATGAAACCATCAATGTTATTCACCTCATCTGCTCTTAACCATGCCACAAACAGCCATAGTATTAAAACATGTGGCTTTAATGGGTTACCAGGGTGATATATATATATATATAAAGTATCAAAAACGTAAATGTAATTATTGTGCTAACAGAGAGACAAGTGAAAAATGCATGTTGCAATTAAACACTAAACATATCTGACAAAATACGTTATCCTGTAAGTGAGTTTAAAAATATTGTAACAGTAACAAACTTACTTGTAACTTTAATAAATTATATAAAATGAAAGATTCAGATACAAAAATATTTAATGGAGATTTTAAAAATTCCATCCACCTGTTAAACAGCTGCTTCTTTCTTTGCATTAAAAAAAACTTGAATGCTTCCTTTAGTTTCTTGTTTTTCTTAAATAGTCACATATTTTAGAGGGAGGCTATACACTAAGCACAGCCACCACAAAGTAAGACAGAAAAAAGGAAAGTCGGCACAAAAGGAAACAATTGTCTTGTTATAGTAAGCAAATATTTTCACTTGGCAAGGCAATGTAAGGTGACTCATTTATTAACGGTAAAACAGCTGAAAGTTGCCACTTTAAAAGGGTCAAGGCTACAGAAGACAACTACTACCACCACGCTGTGTTCTATATGTTAATTATCTTTCTAATTAAAACTCGTCAAAAATAGTAGAACTTTAGCTGCATCAAACCATAGCTGCTGAGCAGAGCAGCTACCTTGATTAACAACGTATACAAAAGCTATTCATGCACAGAAAACAGCACACCAAAACCAAACCTCTGTTCAACATTCCCACCACACTATCCAATAGTTCAGTCACTGGAGCCAAGTGGATACTTTGTGATATTTTCTTGAGAAAGCCAAGATCATGTTTCCCATTTTATTTTACTTTTCAATTTCATATTAATGAAGATATGACATGAATCGTCCAGTTTTGCTCCCAAAAATTCCTGGATCCAGATCGTGAATCACTCCAAAATCCACCTGCAAACTTTTAAGTAATTTCGCTAACAAATACACAGAGACACTGAATTAGTCACATATACCCCTTGGTGGGTATAAAAATAAAGTTAATATGTGGCTTGCTTTAGACGATAACGATATGATTGGCCCTTGAAACGGTGCAAGGCAGATTTTCTCACAAGATTATTTCTAGTAATAACTGCATAATTAAAAGTTCTTTATTTGGTCCACGAGTGCACTTCAATGAAGGTAAAGAAGCAGTAACTCGGGCCACTAGATTCACTGTAGAGTATTGTAAGTCCCTGATATGAGGTATGAAGTGCAGCATAATGTGGAGACATAACAAAGTGGAGAGACCAAAGCAACAAACACTCGCTTTGAGTCTCGCAGATCCTCTGACACTGCAGAAATAATTGGCACATTGTGAAGGGCAGATATTTATGCCAGTTTAGCGGCAGACTGTCAGAGATGGATGGCGCTCTGCCTGCTGGTGACAGCTTCTGTTAAAGAGATCTCAGAATAGTGACTGCTCAGGTTTTCCCAAACAACAAAGTGCTTGGATAAATCTGAGAGAAAAACAATTCAGTGCTGCGCCTGTGAAGAGAAGGTTTTGACCTCCAAGCTCCTCTGGTGGATTCATCTAAAAAAGATCACTCATGCCTTGCTCATCAAATCATGTTTTTCAATTCATCTCCTGCTACCGTATTCAGCCCTTTGACAACTGCCTTAGTTAGTTATTCAGCTCTCCTCTCTCTTTTATTGAAGTGTTTGAATGAGAAGCCCAAGGCGGGTCATAAACAATGATTCCACAGAAAGAGATCATTACTTTCCACAAAAGTAATGTGGAAGGTTTCTAAAACATTTCCAAGTGTAATCTCAACGTGTCATTTAAATCTCTGTCTGTTTCAGATCAATGCTGGTAGATCAAGGGTAGTCTGCTGCCACAACATGCCCACAAGCATCTCATCCTGTGTAGGATCAGAGTATTGAGCTTTTGCTTGAAAGCGTCCTTGATTCTGGCACTTGAGGCAAATGTCGTCTGTTTTAATAATGTGCATATGTTGTCCCTGAGCATAAACACAATTAAGTCAGTACTTATGAGCATCGAAAAGTTAGAAAACCAGAAGTACTACAATTATATGTGAAAAAGTATTTTTATTTAGGGGTGTTTAAGTATTGTATGTAAATGATTCACAGTGTTTGCAGTTGGTTGTCCAATTTTTGATTAGTGAAAAATATGAATTATTACACACATATAGCAGGTGTTCCAAAACTTTTAATGCACATCTTCAGCTAACACAGCCCAGCTGTTATTAAATTCAGAGTCGGCGCCAGAGCCTAAAAATATGCTTTAAAAGGGTGAAAGGCTCGTCTTACTTTATTGTTTCATTTACAAAAATAAATAAATAAATCTGCAATCACATAATTCTATAAGTCACAAAACAGAGACTTTAAATTAACAACACAGTGGGAAATTTGGATATTCCCAAAGTCCACACATGAATAAATAGCCCCACTACACAATGTGACAGTTGGCGTTGCAGGATCTCCATTTGTTTAGCACTTTTCAAGTGAAATCATCCTTCCAAGCTAGCAGTACAAGCTAATGGATGAGCTCTTTTTAGTAACGATGAAACATGAGCGAGTAGTTTCTGAAGTCTGACTTGCATTCTTAAGGATATCCTCTCCAAAATCATCAGGGCAGAAGTAAATCTCCATCAGTAGGATCAGTGTCCTTACTCAGAGCAGTTAACTGTATCACTGCAGAAACACTAAGTTACTATGAACTGGATAATTAACTTGTTTCTGCAATGCGATCTTCCATTACCAAACAAATATGACTGAATGTCCTGCTCAAGACAGCACAAACTGATCTGGATCCAGAGACACCTGCCAATGTCATTCTCTTTGTACAGTGAACTCTGATAACAGAGCAGTTAAAAGAGCCAACAATGAGTACATTTTATTAGAAATGACCATACTTCAAAGGTTATAGTTGTAATTCATTTGATAAATACATCAAAAAATGAAACACAAACTACTTGCTTTTACTGTATTCAGACTACTTGTGCTTACTGACGTGTATGTCACCTCTGAAAACATATAATAAAGTCTACTTAAAATGAGAATAATTTGTGGCCTTTAAGAAATCCTCATCCTCGGTCTGTAAAAAAGTTGAGTTGTAAGTTTACTTTGTATATTTATGGATAGGCATTATTTTAAATGGCTTTAGGGAATTGAGAATGACTAAACCTGTATGCAAATTTAAATCACAGTAAGAATTAGGATTGGTTTTGTACAGAATACTTCTTCAGTAGTTATAAAATTTCCCTTTATATTTGTCCCCATAGTGTCTCCCTGAAACTATCTTATGAAACCAGATGCTGTTTTTTGGATAGGTAATAACTGCCAATGACTTTAGAGAGCCTCTCTGGCCCAACATGATATCACATGGAGCTAATCTAGATTCACACTCCAAATGTACTACAGCATGTGGGTTTAAATGAGGAAAAAACTGAAAAGACTGTGATTTATGTGGCATAAGTGGGTGGCACAGATGGTCATTAATCATAACTTTATCTAAACAGTCTAAAATTACTTATTATTACAAACAGCTGCTGCAATTGGAAAGTAGTGAAAAGTTTGTGGCAGGTTTTTTTTGCTAATAGAGAGACTGGCAGGCTGCTGATGAAGATCAAGGTGGAGAATAAGCTCAGACTCAGAAGACAATGTGACAGACCAAAAGATCTTTGAGACAAAAAGATAAAAGGGGTGAACAGGTAAAGTCTAACCAACTTGTCTAATTGCCAGTGTCTCTGCTGGCTGGAAATGAAGGGGAAAGAATCAAACTGTGTTGCCTAAGGTGGAAAGTTCCATGCTTAAGAAGAAAAGGGTGACCATGCTCTTGTAAAACGGAGACAGAGATTAAATACTGGATGGCTGAGAAGGACACCGTCAAATGAAAAATTTAAAGTTTCCACCAAACTCTACATGGAGAAACTAAGCAGACCCTTGCTGCTTCTATAGGAATTAAGAGACTGATGCTGCTACTGATTTACTGATCATCAGTAACTGTGACCACCTTTATAAAACTACAAGTTTTGGTACTTTGTTGGACTGGAGCATTCAGTTGTGTTTTAAAGGTCAGAGGAAGCAATCCTTAAAAAAATAGGCATTTTAAATTTAAAGTTAATGACAAAACAATTAGAAAAAGATTCTTCTCTGTAAAAAGAAAGTGGCAGGTTGGAAAAGTAGCATCTGAACAAACTCATAATTTCTGAAACAATGTCCTTTAGACGGACAAGACCAAAGTAGAGATATCCGGCCACACACCAACACCATAGCAACACTTTCATATCAACTGTCAACATGGTTGTGGTGGAAGTATGATGATTTGAGCCAAAGGACCCTGCAGACGTGAACTAGTCTGCATACCAAAGTATTCTGTTATTCAAAAGGGATACCCGTCTGTCTGACAAAACAGGAACTATTTTCTGGGAACTATTTCTGACAGCTGTCAAGCAGTCCCTTAGCTGCATCAATTAATAATAGAGAATTAATAGTGTATCAAAGTACTATATGCTTACATTCTAATCTAATAGCTACACAAATGTAAAATAGTATCAACCTGTATGGGTTAATAGACAAATATATGCTAAATAACTTCAACCTGAAGCCTGTCAACTGAGCACGTAAGCATGAAGTGGGACTGAGAACTGCACACGTACCGCCGTTTACACACACATTAGAAGTAAAATAGACAACCCTGCATGCTCCAAGCATGAATCCTGGGATTATCTGTTTGCACTAATCATTATAAAGCCGCGGTAAATCAATGATGATATTTTTTAAATAACAGCTGCTTGACAAACATTTCAATATTTACTCAGACAATTTCTCAGGTAAAACCAGGTGCAGTGTACAACGACACTAGCTAAACCTGATTAAATTTGTTGTGTTAAAGTACAAGTACATTGTAGATTACAATACACATGAGCATCTTAGACTCCTCGGTGTCTGTGTTCTGGCCTTAAACACTGATGTATTGACAACAGCTGGTAGCTTTCCTCTGAAATATCACCCGTGGCAGCCTCTGATTGGAGAGCCCAATAGGAATATCTGTCCATCTGCAGAGGCTAATCAAATACCAAGATAATGCAAATGACAACAGGGGGTCAAAACTCAAACCTGCAACCCCCTCACAGATTTAATGAGTTTTGTGTTTGTCTCACCTTTTTACACAGCTGCACAGACACAAACAAGTCTGAACTTATACTAGTCAGCCTTTCTCCTCTATGCTCAGATATTAAATTATCTGAACACAGGGACGAATTCATTTATTATTTCTTAACAGGCTGCACGTGAAACATTAAATATAATAGTTTTTTTTCTGTTTTACGTGCATATATCTTACATTTGTTGTATCAGTGTATTCTCTTTTCTTGAGTTAGTTAATTTCAGTATGCGGCTGTTTTAAAAACACATTTTAAATCTGTTTAATTAGTCAACACCTTACACGCCTTTTCCCTCAAGCCAGGAAAACCTTTAGATGGAGTGGAAACAGCTTAATAGTTTACTTTGTTTTTCACAAACACACAGTTGTCAGCTGTAAAGCACCGTGTGATGGATCTGCGTTAAAAGCACTTTAGGAATAAATCTGACTTGACATGACCTCGTGTGACCATTAAACTAATTACACTTGTAAAGCTAAAGAATCCAATACCTCTTTGTCTTTCCCTTATACCAGACTACTTGTGTTTTCTCTGTGAAGAAGACAGCGTTTTATCTACAGTGTAAATTGATGAATGATGTCTGGTTTTGATTGGTCTGCTGTATTAAGTTATGAATGGAGGAATTACCAAGATCATAGTTTATTATTGTTTCATGCATAATTCTCATGATCAGCGCGTATATATTGTCCAGTTTGCACATGCCTGTATTGTTAACCTCTTGGATCTATCCCTGAATAATGCATGAAGGTTAGTTTCCATAATTGTCACTTTTCACACAGAAGGAAATTATCAGCTTCAGATGTATTTCCACTAGTATGCAATTTAGGCGAGGGAGCTCTCTTTATAGTTTCCATATGAAGCAACAAAGAGCATCTCCTTGCTACCAGTAAATCTACCGGACTATTAACTCCACTATTCTTACACTATTCTTACACTATTCTTTTGACTGTCAGATTTAAAATTGATTCATATCTGATCCTGCTGCATAAGACAGTTGCCCACTGTGCCCACTGGTCAGGTAAGGAAAAAAAAAAAGATGTGTCCTATCGCGATGTTTGTCCCTATGCAAAAAGAACCATCAAAAGCTGTTGTTGCTAAGAAAGCTGAGGTGATGTTTTAGTGTCGAACAGTCTGTATTTAATTATTTTTATTTAATGTTTTTTATATTAATTGAGTTGATTTAATTTTTTTGCAAAGATTTGTTGGCTTGACAACCTCAGCACGACTAACAAAAAAGCGGCTGGAATAAACTGTTAAACCATTAGTCATGTGAATGTGCCAGTGTTCATCACATTAGGGCCACTCAGAGAGCTTGCTGGTATTTTTATATTTGACATCATTTGTCCCCACAGTAGTGTTCTCACAGATATTAAGGTAAAACTACTACACACACACACACTTTTAAATAAGAACTGGTGGATTTTTAGGGTTTTTACAGCTCATTGCAGCTTTTATAATGATGATATTTAACCTTTGTTTCATAAGCATTGTTGCTTAACAATTTATGGTGTGCTGACTACAATGTAAATACAACCAATAAAGTCTATCCCATAAAACTAACTTGGCCATAAATGTAAAATAACTTAAACAAAAGGTACAAATGATATTAAAGGGGAGTTATATCAGAGTTGACGCCAATTAGACACATTTTTCAGCTTCTGAAATATCAACTCTTTGATATCCAAGATTTCAAAGCAACATTAGACAACTTTCACATCTCTGCAGACACTAAATCACCTGTGATCAAAACTGGAGCTACAACTGTCCAAAAGAGAAAAAAAAAGAAGCACAAAGATAATAATTTAATATAGTATGGCAATCAGTCTGGAAAATAATGGCTGCATATACTCCATAAAGCACACCATGGTGACAAAGGGAAGAGAAGCTATCAAGATGAATTTAACTAACAGGATTATGATAGGCTGTTAAAGACAAAAGGGTTGAAAAAAATCCAGTTTTACAGGTGATCTTTGAAGTTTTTGTAAGATAGTTACTTTATTTTAATGATCCTATAGTTTGCATGCATGAGGGATTTTTCTGACTTGACATGTTTCAACTGTTCTAATTACATCTGTAAGGCTGAATACCTACTATCAAGTGTTTTCTATACATTCAAAGTAATTCTGTCTTACAGTGTACATTTGTAGAATTGCCACCCCAGGATTGTATGCCTCTGTCAACTGAAGGCAAAGTTTACATCCTACCATTCCTGCATTTTGGTGTTGAATAATAGCAAGAAAAGTATTTTTTCAGAAGTTCCTGAGAGATCACATTCAGAAGAACAGAAAGGACTTACAGTAAGCTCAGTCTTTAAACTTGAAAATCAACTCAGTTCATCCTTCAGTTGCAAGTTTCTCAATATCCGGCCTGCAGGCATGTGACAACACTTTGTAACTTCCCATATGGAAAAGATATATATAAATCTTATAAAGTTTGTATCTGTCTTGTGTGAAACTTGTATGAAAAGCATACAAGAATGAAAACAGATATAAGATCCCTTGAAAAATTATATAATGAAACTTGTATGTTTTGGATACTTACTAAAACAATATATGAAAGTAATGAGAAAGTGGCCACTTTCATGAGTAAATCATATAAGTTTTTACTATTTCTTTTCCATATGAGTTGTAACAAGACCAAGACAAAAAGCACAAGGAACAAGTAGATCCATAGGTTCAAGTTCCATTTTTTTTCTTGCAGTCTGTGGTGTCAATAAAATAATATTTGCAGGACAATGGGATGGATGGATAATTGCCAATGAGGGAAAATGCTACCTGCTGCCATACTGGATGCTAGTGCAAAGGAATAAAAACCTATTAAAACAAATGAATGACTCCCTCCATTGTAATGGCTGTATAGACCCTACATAATAGGCGGACATAAAACAAGAGGTTACTCTGAAGCCTCAGCTTGGCGTTTTCCCCATTTCCATCATTTTGTTTTCATACCAGACATGACAAGCAGGGAGTAGACCTGCCTGAGAATTCGAGAGATTTGCAGCACTTAGAATGCCATAATAGGACCATGACTGACAAAATAAGCATCATGTTAGATTTAATAACACTTGTAAATAGCCACCGAGCCCATAAACCTATTAGGAAAGTGTTTCCTGACGTCAGAATAGAAAAGGTAACAAATAGCTGAGTTCCAGCAAAACTTTACAGGTAAAAGCCACCAGTCTAAACTAGACAAGTTTTACAAACAGAAAGAGCATCTTCTTTTTAATATATTTAAAAAAAAAAAAAATCTTCTCTAGTTGTAAAAACAGGTTTGGTTATATAGAAGTGACACTTAGCAAAGATGCAGGTTTAAGGCTATTCTTTGTGGTCTTTGACTAAATAAATAGACCATTAATATGCTGAAATCACTGATATCAATAGAATGACATTTGTGTATTTGCCACACCTTAAGTGCCAATGAAAATTGACAATCATGCATTTTAAAGTTCCCTTGTGAATTTTAATTGGGTGTCCCCTTATGTGTGAAATGGATGTGTATTTGTTTTAGAAATAGAGGTTTGTGTTTGTGGAATGAAGGCTTTGTGAGCTGACACCTCACATTAGCCTCAGGCTCATAGAGGCAGCCAGTTCAGGAAAAATAGACAGTCAGCTTCTATTTGCTCACTTAACTGGTATCTAAATAAAGGGGACAATCTCATGGGAAAAGCAGAACAGGTCAAGAATGCAGTCTTCAGATATCCAAGACAGACAACAGCATGTTTAGTAAAGTCTGTCTTTTCCTGTCTTTCTCTTTCGTAATGTAGTAGTGCAACCTTGTCTGCCTGTCAGCTGACATCCCTTTGAACTCACTCCAAAAGGGTCTGCTATATCTAACTCATAGCACCATTTTGCCCGCGGTAGAGCTTCAAAGGCTTCAAAGCATAGGAGTGACTTCTGACCTCACCAAGTATGATCCTCTGATGCGTGACAGGCGGGGCGGAGGAAGTGTCGTACTGTAGGGATTGCATCTAAACGCACCGGGTCTGGCAGGTGACGGTGTGGGACAGTTTGTGCGTGATGTGTGACCGGATTGCAAAGTTGAAGCGTGTGTTGTTTGGGAACTCTAATTACCCACAGGAAAATACAACACACTAACAACTGGTCATAGACCCCAAAGACAGATTTTGACATTTCTAAGAAGGTCAACGTTAATTAGAGTGTGTGATTCCATTCACGAAGAGGAATTAGAAGAGTTTGTTTAGACTGCAAAAGCTTCCAAATACGAATACGATGATTATCAGTGTCCTCAAGTTACATGCTGACAGTTGACAGTTACCTTATCAATTAATAAAGGTATTAAAAAAAAAACCTGGTGATGTGGATAATGGTTTTAGATGTTTTCCCCTCATCAAATTTCAGGATCAAAAATTATGTTTTACATTTACATAATTGCAAATGTAATGTATTTGGTTTACGTAGTGTTTTATAGAACAAAGATTTATTTTAAGATTTTCCCTTATGCTTGTGATTATAGAATAAACAGCAACTAATTTATTCATAAATACATTACAGCTGCACTTATTACTTTCATAACCGATTAATCTACCATTTCTTCTAAGATTAATCAACTATTTATTATGCAAATGTCTCAAAATGATGAAAAATGACTACACCCGAGGTGAAATTTATCTCTTCAGAAAAAAGTGCAAGTAGAAAAGGCATGTTTGTCACTTCTGGAACTAATAATTAATCAGTTAATTAAATTATTCTTGTCAGCACTAATAGAAATTATGATTGGTTTGAACCCTAGTGTATCAAGGCAGACGCAGATGCAATATGAGGAACAAAAATGGCATGATAGTGGATGAAAGGGTAAAAGAACAACTCTCCCTGCTTTCAAGCCAAGAGACAGAGAGTAAAGATAGTATCACCATTACTCCTCTTCCTTCATCGCAGCATCACAGGATATAAACTATTAAGAGCTGACAGGATAAATTATTAAGGGCTCCATTTGCATGGCTCCATTTTCCCCCTGAATAAAAAAGAAAAAGAAAAAAGCAGACACTGACATCATGACTTATACATACAAGTTTTGCGCGCAGAGTCCTCAACAAAGAGCGAAGAGATGTCCTCGTCCACGCCGGCCTCATTTTTGGCGATGCAGGTATAGGCGCCGGTGTCCTCAAAGTGTACGTTGCTGATGTGAACCTCGCTTCCATTAGCTGCGAGGGACAACAGAACAGGAGGGAAAGACAAAAATAAAAAGACAATTTTCCTTCAGGAAAGAGATAAAAGGTGACTTCAATGTTACCATCCTCTGCTACCATTATATAACAGTTATGTGTTTGGAAGAAGGGTGAAAGGTTTGTTTCGGGGAGATTTCAAAAAGGTGGGAGTTCAAAGTTAGAATGTGGCACATGCTGTGTTTCTGTGAGATCTGGGACAGTTTTCCGCTCTGTAGTTTTTGAAAGCAACTTGAGGGGAAAAGCAATCTTCACTATTTATTCTGAGAATCAAGTGACACTTGATAACTTTACTTCTGAGCGTTCGATATAGAATTTGGACAAAAGACTTTGACGTTGTGCATCTTTTGGTGACATCAATCTAACAATGCCTCCGGTTCAAACAAACAGCTTTACAGTAAAATTAGTCACAAGAACCAACCAAGCAGCCACTGAACTAACAGGACAAATGTGTGAGAATATCAGAAAAACATGTGATCATCTATGTCACCCAGTCCTCTTTGATACATGAAGTGATGGCAACCATGGTCAGATATTAGCATAAAAAGTGTGAGAGTGGTGGTAAAAACAATTACAGAAAAAGTAAATACACAGGTGCACTTGCAGTAAACTCATTACTCCTGTTTACCTTGCAGAGTGAGCTGTTTGGACAGCTTGGTTGTGATGTCCATGCCATTCTTGAGCCAGGACAGCTGGGGGCTGGGGATGCCCTCTGCATGGCAGCGGAGGCTGGCAGTGACACCCGGCTCCCTGGCTTGGCTCTCTGGATAAACTCGGATGACAGGAGGAACTGAAAGATGGTGTAAGAGAAAAGAGACAGACAGCATACAGAAATGAATTAATGCTTCTGCATCCCTTACTGCTGTTTACATTAGAATCAGTTGAGGAGCTGAATAACCTTATTGAACAAGACGTTTTCAAGAAGACAACAAGTTCTGAACTTATGGCTCAGAATTAGCATAAACTATCAATAGGATTGAGTGCATTTGCAGCATTACCGAATGCCTTTAGATAAGGTTAATGTGCTCCACAAAGCCAAACAAATCAGATAAATAAGGGAGGGAACCTCTGTTCACTTGGTAGCTATTGATTTTCTGTAACCTCCTTTCAGGAAGGAGATGAGGGGATAAAAGAAGAGAAAACAAAATGTGTACAGAAATAAAAAATAAATAAATAAAAAAAGGTAAAAGCTAAATGTCGCTCTCTTCTGCAAACTGTTCCAAAAGCTGACTTGGCACATTTCTGCACACAGTGCTACTGTCATGCTGCCGTTTCACTTGTTTACCCTACCCTGAAGCAAAGACAAACAAAAATATCTCTCCGACATATTGTACTTCCAAGAACCATAAATTAACATAAATCTATAAAACACACAAATATATTAATAATATGCATTTATGCATTGGCTGAGAATTATGTCACAAATTTTGCTCTACACCCGGGGGCCAACTTGTTAGAGCCCTGCTCCACAAAACATGGAAAATATCAGAAGAATGAATTTGAATAATCCTTTATAGACGGAAGACTTCTCTGAATAGCATAACAATGATAAATCCTTTCAGAGGCATAGCAGTATGTCTGAGGAGACTCTTTCACTGGAATGGTGACTCAAACTTGGACAGTGACAATGAACTGTTTACAGAGCATCCATAAAAATACAGCATGATTCATTCCACAACAGCCTGTCACATATAAGGATGACAACCTGGCAGCAGTTAAAGTAGAGACATCAAATCTCTCCATCTTGCCATCTTGTTTTGAGTGATCCTTTTTGAGCCTCTGTGGCCCAAATCAGCACCTCCTTTTTTCCCCTCTCTTTTCTGAAACAGACTTCAGAGATGTGAGCGGAGGATGGAAGCAAGACTCTTGGCAGAAGCAGAGAAGGCAGACGTGCTGTAGAGACCATTTCCTGTGGGCACTGGGTTAGAGGAAGTCTTTACTCAGCCAGGTGAGTGAAAGGACTGAAGATTACTGCCATGGCCATCTGGTAACCACAGCACTCCCGGGCTTTGGAGCTCCCGTCAACCCAACTGCCAACACACTGTCCACAGTGGGCCACAAAGGTTCTTATGGCACTCAGGTTACCTTACCAATCACAGCCACACAGACACACCACTTATGCCAATGCCTCTTAGCAGTTATAATGCTGATTGCATAGAACTCTGGGAGACAATTATTTTGTACAATCATTTGAATAAAGTTTATTACTCAGGCTTAATATCCTCACAGATGCGCACACAATCCCCCAAAAGATCTGTTTCTTTCTTTTGTGTGTGTGTGTGTGTGTGTGTGTGTGTGAGAGAGAAAGAGTTGGGGTGGGGTGAAGAGCATAAGTTTTACAATCCTCCTTGCTTATCTGTTTTTGTGCCATATGCTTACTGTAAATCACTCTGTGAGTGCCTTGTTTGGTGAAACAACTTTTTTACTCGGTAAATACAAGCTGTTTAAAAAGGAAGCTCAAATCTACACCTGTGTCCTTATATCAATCATCCTGAATACACCAACCATAAAAATCATTTTTTAAATATCACATTTTATGTGACTTTTATGTCAATTAGCACGTTACGATTGGAGTCTCACTACTACACCTCTAAAAAGCATAACAATCATATGTGATTCATATTTGGTCAGTGCTCTGGTTTATCTGACTGACGTAGGACAGTTTTCCAATTTCATTGTACTACTATACTATGTATGACTGTGCAATGACAATAAAGAGTTATCTTATCTTATCTTATCTCTTTTTGCAGCCATAAACTGTTCCTATAACTCCTGCTACATTCCAATTGCACCCTGAAAGTCCTGTTCTGACCATGTGCAGTTTTACCATGAACCTCAAAACTTGAACAAAGCACAAACATGTAAAATAGTCAGATGTCTATTCATATTAATGTACAGAATTCACCTGCTTGCTGCTACTACTGCACATTCACCCAGTGTATATACTATATGTATGTATATATATATATATATATATATATATAATGTTCTTCCTCTACACCCCCCCCCCCAATTTTTGCACATGTCGAGGAGCGTGTCAGGCTACATTTCACTGTGTGTTATACTTGTATAACTATGCATGTGACAAATAAAGAACCTTGAACTTGAACATCAGATTTTGTATGAAACTGACCCCATTTTTAAAATCGTCCGTGGAGACGAGTCAGCTGCAGAAAGCGTGACCATGAACATGGTTGTTATTTGTTTTCAATGTTCACAGGGCTGTTCAACGTAACTATGTACCCCACAATCAAACAGTCAATGGCAAGCTCTACGGTAATGTCCAGAAGTGCAGGAAAACAAGCTTAACTGTGACACAAACCATCATCTCAATGTGGAGCTACACCTGCAACATGTGCATGTGATGCACCTGGCAAGGAGCAAGAACGAGATATCCAAAAAGCAATCCAAACAGCAGAGAGTTTGTTTTTATATATATATATATATTTATTAGGGGTGCAACGATACTTGTTTCGATATTGAACCTTTCGATACAGTGCTTTCGGTTCAGTACGCATATGTATCGAACAATACAAAATTTTTAATTTATTTTATCAACTTTTCTTCTGACGATGCTGTCTGTGTTGAGAGTTCAGTGGATCTGCGTTCGACTACTCCGCCTAGGCTGCACTGTCGAGCGCAGATCCACTGAGCGCAGTGCAAGCTAGCAAGACAGAAGCTAAGCTCGTTGCAACATGGCAAATTGAACCTCCCCCACCCTCATTCAGATCTGGCCTTTGGAACTATTTTGGTCTTCATGTGAAGTATGATCCTGAAGGCAAGCGCATCATGGACAAAAGTAAAACAGTATGTCGGATGCAATGCTCAATTACATGGTGGGAACTATTGCGTTAGCGCAGTTTGCTCGTTAACGTGTTGACGCCGTCCAGCCCCATGCACGGGGCGATCCGCGGTAGCTCGTTAACGGAGATTTGCCGTGTTGTGGCGTTAACGTCATTTCAGGTTAACGCTGACAGCACTAGTGGGAACACAATGAATATGACTGCATATTTACTCCGACATCATCCTAGTGCAAAGACAAGCAGACAAAAACAACAAGCACACATGCTACAAACTTTACCCGAGTCATTTAGACCAACGGGCCCCAACCCCCGATGTTTAATATGCTGCTGAGAATATAGCCCAGAAGAAGCGTATAGTATAGCTTTTATTTTGGAAAGAGACATTTCTCTGTAATAAACTCTCTTTTCCAAAGATGAGTGATTTCTCGATCAGATAGATTTATTATTTTATCCCTTTGTTGTTTCAGCAACATTAAATTTAAAAACTGTACGTTTGAGTTCAAATGTATATTTATAATCCCATCTAGCATCAATGTAGAATTTAAGAGTCCAGCTTTGTAATACTTTGTAAAGTGTGTACAAACACACCTGCAGTGAGATTATAATTGACATTTTGAAATACCAAGTCATGTCTGGCATCATATTAGGTTTCAGAAGTTTTCAACCTTTATCTTTCTGAGTTATATAAATAAGTTATTAAAATTCTTTTGATAAATTAATAAATAATTTTAAAATAATCATATGAAGGGGGAATGCATTGCATAGCTAATACATCAAGCACACGAGAAGGATCTAATTAACCAGGTTTCTTTATGTACAGTGCTAATGTCATTGTCATATCATTGTCATTGCGAGTGTAAATTTAATCACTGTGAAGTATGAAATGATGATTTGAATAAATAGAATGGATTTTAGTATTGGAAAATGCAAATGAAGCCACTGTATTTCCTCACAGTGCTCTTGCTGTGTTTCTGACTGTTAACCTGAATTCATTGTAGTTAAATTATAAGATGTTAAATTTCTTTATAGATTTTTCTACTGGTGCATATTAGACTGAGTGGCGGGATGTATTTTTTGTGTGGAGGTGTTAAAGAAAGAGGGTCGTGACAAAAATGGCATGTTCCTGGCCCACAACAACAACCCATTAATCAACAGCTGTATAGCGCAAGCATGGATCAGCCAGGTTCCCCTGAGTATCCCATCATTAAAAACCTCTCAGGCAGTCTGACAAAGCTGTGTTAATTAGTGTGTTGGAATTAAAAGAAGAAAAAAAGGATCATCAAGGCTTTTAAAAACCTAAGAAAATAACAGCTAACAGGGCTGTGGAAGGGGGCAGGTATGGATGTCTGAGGTAGGGCTGGGCAAAACGATTATTTTCCTAATCGATGAATCTAGCGATTAATTTTTCGATGCATCGATTAATCTAACGATTCATTTTTCAATCCGATTCGATTTCGATTCGATTCGATTAATGATTTTCTCCCCCATTATTTGACTTGTATAGCAATTTCACATTTACTAATTTATGTATATAAATGAAAAACACAAATTTATTCATTTGAAGACCTTTTAATAAAAAAAAAATTGCAAAATAAAGTTGTAGAGGTCGTACAATCAATACAATAGAGATAGCATTTAACAAGAAATGAAATGTGCAAACATATATAAAATTAAGGAAAAGTTAACAAAACATTTCAAATAAATAGCAACAATGGTGTCTTTAAACAAACAAAATGTAACATTCACTTTGCTTTCTGCCAAAAAGTGCTCTTCATTCACAAAACAAAATCCACAATAACATTGTACTACAATCTGCTGTTTTTAACAAAAAATTAAATGTTTTGCAAAACAAATATAAAGGAAATCATAGCAAAAAATTAATAATATACAAACAGCAGCAATGGCGTCTTTGAACAAATAATGAAATGACAAGTTACCCCTAAGTAGGACTCTGTGACCAGACTTGTCCAAGCATCAGTGGTAAGGGAGATTTTGGATGTGGCTTTTTTTAGTTCATTCCTTAGTCTCTCCACTGAAGTTTCATACTTTCTCTCCATCATGCTTGTAAAATGACGCTTAGACGGCAGAGTGTAACCTGGTTGGAAAGTGGTCAGCATTTCTTTGAATCCCTCACCCACAGCAAGTGGTCTCTTGTCTTTTAAAATCATAGATAAGACGCTCTCAGTAAGTACAGCCACCTCCTGGGGGGTGCATGGTGTACTTCTTCTCTGACAGTAGTCCTCCAGACTTTTCTGTTTATTCCTGAAATCATAAACCACACACAGCACACAGATGAATTCGAATAATTACTAAATAATTATATGGAAAGCATAATATCAAAATAATTTGATAAGGATCTGGTTGAGATAGATACATAGATACACACATACTGTTATGCCATGTGCTTTCATAGCATAACAGTAAGAGGTTAATGATAATCCCCAATGTTGAACATATGATATGCAGTAATCATGATGGCTGGAAAAGATAACGTTTAAACACCCAGGGCTGATGGCACCTTTACTGGTGCACTGCTTTCTAGTCATTAGATGGCATAACTTTGACCTATAAGATCAAGCTGGAGAAGCATTATGTATAAAAACAGCGTTCAAATAGGATGAAACACATTAAATTTGACAAATCAAGAGTTCGTTGTCATTTTGCTTTTGCAAGCACTTTAACAATGTTGTAATAGTGTCCACGACGGCTACGTTTAGCAGGTGGTGCATTATCCTTGTTAACATTTCTCCTGCGGCCAATTCGCTGTCTCACATTTTTGTCTTTCGCCGATTCTGATAATCAGCCTGCGTGCATTCCGACTCATTTTGCCAGCATGGGCCACAAACAAAACAACAACAACAACAACTAAACAGCAGCTGCTATATGTTACTGCTCAGCAGCTTAAATTAGTTTTGTATTTACGGAGGTTGGGTGTTTATCTCTGTGTCTATGAGTGAGTGTACGTCTACGTGGGGGGGTCTGGATGAATTAACGGGTAAAAACTAGCGTTAGTAAAAAAGTTAAACTTACGGTGGTTTGTCCTTTGCAGGAGCTGCTCCTGGATGCAGTCGTTTGAGGTGCTGGTGCATAGCCGTCGTGCTTTTATGATAGGCCATTTCCACCTCACAAAGCCGGCAAACGACTGAATCACTTCCTTTTCTGTTAAAATATCCCCATACTGTAGAGCTGCGTGTTCGGGTGGAGTGATTTAAGTTGACTGCAACTGCCTCACTCATGATTTCGCTACTCGCTGCCGCCATGTCTTTTTTTGAAAGTGACGACGCATCGACGCAGATTTTTTTACGTCGACGTATTTTTTGCGTCGACGTAATCGATTACGTCGACGCGTTGTCCCAGCCCTAGTCTGAGGCAGGAGTTGCTCTGTGACATCCCGAGGTCACAGAAAGATGGACGACTAGATAGAAAAGCAGCTTACTATGACACAGAGTGCTTTTTATAAGTGGAGGACTTGTCACCTACAGAATCCCAAGTAGACATTAAGACTAGGCCATGGTGGTCTGGAGCCATGTCAGTTAAAGCCTTTGCCTCCAGCATTGGTAGGTTCTCGAGGAAAAAGCAATGATAGATAGATACCATTCTCATCCTCCCATCTGCGACTACTGCAGAGAAATGCAAGGGTCTAAAATGAAAGGATAAAGTGTGTTGAGACCTCTGGAGCCATGAAAGGCACAAGTCCAAACCCTGGCAACAAAAATGAAAAGTAAGAGAGGGGTGAAGAATAAAATGTGTAAATGCCTGTGAATCACAAGGTCTACCAGCATAAATTTGAAAATGACTGAGGTTTCACAGACTCCCACTCATGCCAGGTTTGGGGAAGTGGATCCCACACCTCTGATTTGAAGGCATTAACGCTCAATTTCTTTTACTCATAGTGCAATAATATCACTTAGTTTCAAGCGTAAGCTCTTTAAAGTACATCATAGAAGTACAAATGCAAATGTATTCTAAATGCTGCTTGCTTGATGATGCTCTCTACTGGCCCAGACCCAACAGGATGTTTCTTGTTAATTACATTTGCAAAAATTGGGGACTTGAAGAAAATTACATTAGGCACTTAGTGGTATTTTACTGATAGCTGAAAGTAGTGCTAAAGACTGTGAAGGAAAAAGGAAAAAAAATACAGTAATGTAGCTCCATCAGCTGCTTCACAAAGGTTTAGTGATGGTTTAATAAACAAATCCACACGTTAATACTGTAATTTATGCTTTTGGAAAATTAACCAATACTATCATTATTTCTGTCTCAGCTGGTATAAAATATATATGCTTAAACAGGTCAATAAAGCTGCTATAAGACTACTCAAACCAATAAAGATGTAATTTACAATCTCCATATAGTTTAATTTTATAGTCTCTGATAGACAGACATTTATTAGATTTACAGCATAACAATACCTTTATAAGCCTTAATACACCCTGAGATGTCCAGCAGAGATATTTTTTGAAATTCAAAGGTGGAGGCTTTGAGCCTTTAGAGGCCAGGCACTCCAACTCAGGAACGAGCTGTCTGAGGAGATCAGACACAGTCGCTCTTTGTCTTATTTTAGGTTTTAAGTTTTGAGTCATCAAAGTGTGTCATATGTTTTATCTCTTTTTTGATACAATAAAGCTTTAACTCCACTTTTTTTCAACTTTACAACTATTATTCCTTTATCATTATCATCATCTTTAAGAATTAAAATAGGATTATAAATAAATTTGCATTAAAAAATACTAGCAAAACTCGTTTTTGCTATTTTAATGTGATTTCAAAGATACCATATATGATGTGATCACATTTTTTTAGTCTTCACTCTCAGTCTGAAACAGGTGTTGAAAAGTGGCAGCCAGGTTGTGATCAGGGTGGTCTTTTGCTAAGGCCAATACAGTATATAGAAATATCTTCTGATACTATTGAGACTGATGGAAAGTGGATAGGATGAGATTGCGCTCACATCTCATCCAATTTTTGAGTAAATTGCTTGTGTGATTTCAGAAGGTGGAACTGGTTGGCACTTTCAGCTGGAGGTCTCTGAACTACGATCTAATCATAGCTGGTAACAACACTACTGGAGTCCAGTAGGTTACAGTCAAAGCATACTTTCAGCATGTACAGGTGCTATTACACAGTAAGTAAGAGTGGGACTAATCAGTGCTGTGAATGGGTATACAGTGGCTTGTGCAGGCAGACCAGCAGTTCCATGTGAGTGGGTCCTCTGTTGGTTTCATGGACCTAGTTCAACTAAACATCTGCGATGGGAAGGAATCACTGCCTGCCAAAATCTTTGTAACCTAGCCTAGTTTTTCCAACTTTTTTATTCATGAAGGTGCTCAGCACAACATAAATACATAATTAACTATGTAAGAGCAGGTTGAGGTTACGTAAGGCTGAAAATTCCCCCCATGCATGAATTGTTAAGATTTGTATCCAAATTATTTTGGGATATTTTACTTGAGAACGTTGATACACTGTCTTCCAGTTTTCCTTATATTATTCCAATATGCATTTGTGAACATATGATGCAAAATGTTTCATTGTGCTATATCTACAAATTCCCAAATCCTGAGCTGGATCAACTGCATCTGGGCTGCAGATGTTTAGGTTTTGTCTTTTCGAAAAGTCATCGTTTAAAAAGAGATTTAGTGTTTATTCTTGGTCGTGGAAACCTTGACTTTGTGGCAATGGTTTCAAATTCCAAACAGCTTCTAAAGGATGTTTGCAATAAAATTACACGTGCTGTAGTGCAGTACTTAAATAACATTTGAAAACACTGCATACTGTGACTTTGCAGCGTTGTGTCAGATTTCTAATACCAAAGTTTCTGAGGATATATCAGTATGAATAAGTATTAATAAAAATGGGATTTCTACCTGTCATAAGTCATATTTAGCAATGGGGGATATCAGCTCTCACCTCTTCTTTAGACCAGAAAAGCTATTCAAATAGCAGAGCAGTGCATTTCCTCTTGCAAATTACACTTTCAAATATACAGCTTATGCATCAAGACTGCAAAAATCTGACTGCTGTCTATCATTTACAGCCTACAGTTGTTACTCTGAGCTAAAAAGCAGGTGTGCGGGGCTAAAACCTGCGTAGGAGGTGCCAAGTTCTATCAATGTTGCCATAATTCCCAGTGGCTGCCCACAGAGCCCAATAAAGGTCACTGCTTAGTTAAAGGCCTATTATTTGAGAAAAAGCTCATGTCAGTGAATTCCCCATGTGACTGTACGAATGTGGGGGAGAAAGCCCATCCTGCCCTACGGTCACTGGTAGCGTTCGATAAGTCCACCAAGTTATTTAATTCCCACCTGAGGTAGAATGAACTAATTAAAATGTGGTGAGCCAACCGTGCACATCTATAGAAAAAAAGAGGGAAAGCTTTGTGCGGTGTTGGATAAGAGCAAATTGAAATGTTGAATTGTGGCACTGCAATAACTGAAAGTCATACTTAATGTATGTAATTAAGTTCAAAACAAATGTAGCTAATATTATCGGGAGAATTGGGATAATTGTTAGTTTAGGAGAAGCACTGTTTGCTACGAATAGCAATTAACTACAAAGTGTGTTTGTGCATGTGTGTATGTGTGTGTGGGTTTGTATGAGTTTAATGGGTGAAACTTTTAAACTAATATAATCATTTAAAGTAAAGTATTACAGCGCATTCCTTTACAGTTTAATAAGTGCCCAGGGGGACTATTTTTGCATGTTGTACCCAGTTTTCTCCCAGTGTTACCATTCCAGCAAAACACCAAAGATACCTGAAAAGAGGAGTTCCCCTGATAAAAAGAGTAGAGGCATGAGAGCATATGTAGCTTCGAGCTTTTGGCTTTAAAATTGTCGTCAGGAATAATTGGATGTGCTTACAAAGCAACAGGCAATGATACCAGGTGTGCCATCTGATTGCTCAATTCCATCAATTAGGCTCTGTGTCCACACACATTGGATTTTGCATCGGACCCATTTTTTTAGAGCACTTCTACACACTTGAGTGTTTATTCTTTTCTGGTTACAAAACATTCACGTCTTGAGTATGGCCATGTTCCTAAAAATCACACTTTTCAACTCAGAGTGCCAAGAGTGCAGTGAGCTGTGCACTGGAAATGCTGAGCTTCCAAGGATTTGTACGGAACAGAAAAATAAATGCTGCCGATGCAAAAGATCGTTATGGTGACAATGTTACGTCTATTGTACTTATTATTTAAATGAATAGTTAAAACAGTGTTACAGTATCAATATCTTCTCTAGTGCAACAATTAATATTTGTTGACCGCCATCATTTCAATCTGGAGGACAAGATGAAGAAATTTATTCAGTAGGACTCAGAATCATTCTTGTGGAGCGTAAACAAAATTTCTGCTTAAGAAAGTCTCACTATACATTTGCTATATACTAGTAATGGTTAAAATGTCTCTTTTTTGTTTAAATTATGCGTGTAGAGTGATTTTCTCTCTTTCTTTAAAAAAAGAAAGAGAATATCAGAGTTGTATTTTGTTTTAAATGTAGTTTTAAATGAAATTAACACAATTTATTTGATGTTGAGAGCACTGGGTGTTTCTGAAGACACAACTTCCTGTTTGTTAGCTGTTACTTTCTGACACCTTTGTTTGTTGCCAATGATTATGTCAGCTGAAAGCCTGACAATATGCTTTGACAGTATAGCTACTCTGATAGAGTGATATTTAATGACACAAAATGTAACTTAAAGACTTTTGACAAAGCCTGCCTTCTCTCACAGTAAATCCAGCTCTTTCACCAGAGTCCCCAAAACAACAGAAAGTGTACACTCATCCTTTCGAAAATCCCTCTCTCACACAGTCCATCAATGCATATGCACGTACTTGATTCCTGCGTGCAAATCACCATTTTCTTTGCCCAGACATTCGTGAAAACGAAAAGAGCGAGGCAAGCAGGGGGATTTTTCCACTCAAATCTCAATTCAGACAAGATGTGAGAAAAGTTGCATTCTGATGTGTTTCTGAGAGTGTCAGGAGAGCCACTGCCAGGAGAATGCGACACAGCAGGGCTGACAGCTCCATCATAAAGCTCCCCAGCCAGTCGTCAATCACTCAGCAAGGCTCCCGTCGGCCATGGCGCTGCAGAAGGTGAGCAGGCGTGCAGAGACACACATACACAAACAAGCGTGGAGCACACAAACACCATGGCAGGAGACCACTTCACCATCACACGACTGGGAGATTTCCAACTAAGCCTGGCAGTCTTGGTACAGAACTTCAGTCAAATTGAACTTGTGGCTCATGCTATTAAATACACACAGACACACACACTCTTAATAGCACACATGAGCCTCTGTACATCTCCCTATGACACCGACTCATACACCACCTTGAAATACTGTCCACACACATCCACAGCCACACACCAGGACAAATATGCACACCACGATGAAAGCTTTCTCTCTCGGTTGTGATTACCCTTTCACCTGCATGCCTCCCATCGATATGTGGAAGTAATCATGCTCAGAAAACAGTTTGGTCCAGAGCCTGAATCCAGTGCACTATGTGAAAAATCACAAAGCGATTGAAAAAGTCCTTTCCAAGGGTAAAACAAAAGTAAGACTGCTAGGAGTGTTATTAAAAAAAAGATCTGGAATGGAAATTAAGTATAATGGATCTCTAAGGAATACCACGATGCTGTGTTTATATGCTTTTTCTTTTCTGTCTCAAAAACAGTAATGAGTGTACGTGTGCACAGGGGCTGGGCTACTTTTTTCTCATTCATTGTGTGTTTTCTATCTGATTCATTATTTACAACAAGGAATTTAAATAATACAATTTAAATGAGGGGAATTTGGTCCACAGGGCACCTGCTGAACATAACAATAGAAAGCAAAAACAAAGAAACTAAAAAAGAACAGATGTTTTGGGTTGTCTTTTTTTCTGTGGAAAGATACAACTAGAATTATAATAGTTGTAATAGTTCGTTGATTATAAATTCAGTTCTAGTAAAATGCAAATAGCTGATATGAATGACACCTGTTTTGCTATTTTATTTCTGTAATTTGTACCAGAAGCTTTTATTTTGAAACAAAAAATACTTAAAAGAAGCACTGAACAGTCATGTCTCAGCCCAAGATACTTAAAATTAGGCTCGTGGGAAATTTTAAACAGCCTTGGACCAGCTTGTTCCAGCCATCATTATCATAGATTTAGTGTTCAGAAATGTCACAGATAACTAAATGTGTAAGTTTATAACTTAACTTGTTCAGCGTGTGCATTTTTTCTGTACAGCTCTCATATGCTGTCTCACTAAGTTCACTAAAAGTTTGAGGTATGGCAACATCCATACATCCAGTGTCAGCTAAGAAACAAGCATATTTAAACTGTATATGGCTCAAAGTTATTGAATGCACCATAACAGTCTTACGCCTTTAAAAAGATGTCCACATATCAATTTGTTATATTACAGTAGCTATTTCCTTTTTGATTAAAGGTCTATGGTTTATGTGTTTAATGTCCACAATAAAAACATCCGTGTAATTATATAGATTTAAGAACTATGACTAAATGTCCAACATGTATAGTTCTTGGCCAAATTATTGCAGGAAAGACAAAAGACTCACACAACACGTGTATACACGAAATAGCTCATTTTTCCTAACTACACTCTCTCTCTGATATTTTGTGCATCTGGTTACTTGTGATGACAGCAGTTTCCTATGAACATCACCTAATGCTGTGTCACTATACTGTGCATACGATGACACTCTGAAGACTGCTGGGATCATAACAGCAGTAAGATAACTGGACCCAGCACCCTTTCCACAGAGGGGTTTTTCTGCAGAGCATGGACAATGGAGGAGTCATAAGTATCCCCCTTGCAGGACGAAGGCCTGAAGTGAGGTGATGGGGGTTGGTAGAGGCCATAAAACTAGAGTGCCGAAGAGGTCTGCAGCTTTGGAGATAACTGAGACCCAAACAACAAAACCAACTGGTATGTTTGAATGCTTATTCTACATTCTCTGGTCCTATGGACAATGATGGAAACAACTGGAAGGGACATTTATGACGCCCTGAAGAACTTAAACCACTCTGCAGAGAGACATGTGATTTGCACGCCCAGAGGAAGCACCACCAAGCTGGGATGTTTTTGAAAATGTTACTTTCTTATTTTAACTATTAGGTTTGTAGCTTGAACCTATTCGCTGGAACGTTGAAGACAATATAATTACACAGCAAGCAAGACACGAAGTAGGCAAAGTTCTTCATGTTTCTCGTGCATGGGAGAGAACCGGACAAACACCGTTCCTTCGCTTGACCCCAGTTGCTCTCGTCCGCTCCCCTGTAACACTGCTCTTTTATTGAGGTTACATGAATATGCATAGGTTCATTAACATACGACGTCTACATACAAACAAAGAGTACCTTGCCTGTGTGTGTGTGTGTGTGTGTGTGTGTGTGTTGGGGGGGGGGGGGTCCAGAGTGTGACCCCATAAATGACTTCCCTAAACCTGCTGGTCTGGAAGTCCAGCAGTTCATCTAAACAAAAGGCACTTAGCCTAAAACAGATATAGATACGTTTATCCTACCATAAAACAATAAGACAAGGTACAACCTCTTCCCATGCTCCCAGGATGTAGGTGTGCACACAAAGTTTGCAGACTATTAAGGATCAAACCTCTACCAATCTAAAACTAATTATAAAACTCTAAGCATATATAAGTAGATATTTCTAAGCATAAATGACAATCAACAATACAAAACCTAACAACTTGTATCCATTTGGCAGAACCATAACTTCTACAAGTAAACCCCCCCCTAAAACACCCAACCAGACACTCCAAATCTACACGTCTGTACACTCTTTCTGAACTGCTCTTCAGCACCTACGCACAGCAACACTCAGACCCTTTTCTCTCATCAAAATCCAGCAGTGTGTGGGCAACCCACTGGTTCTCTAGGAAAAACTCCAACACAGCAGCATTCAGCTAGGGGCTTGTAAGTATTCACACATCGAAAGAGCAACAGCGGAAAAACAGACAGTCCAGTTTCAGTCAAGGTTTATGCTTCCTGAGCTTCTACATAGGTAAGCTCCACCTCTAGCTCTATTTCTCAGAAATATGACTTCTTTCAGGCCCCGAGGGGCTATTTTGGAGCAAGGGATTAGCGCACCAAGATTCACACCACACCTACCACCTATAGCTAAACTCAGGGTTCATAACAAGACCCCATGGGTATATGTTAGGTTCAGCAGGTCTCTGAATCCCCATTAGTGCGCCCTCCCTTTCGTACCATACACCCTACCACGAGCTCTTAACCCCCAACAACATGACTTCCAGGGGTCACAGGGCACATAAACAACAATGTTAGATGGTATCATCAATTCATTCTTGGATAAAAGTAAAAACCATTCATACACAAAATGCACATGCCAACTTTTGACAAAAGATACTACCTTTCACATTTAACACTACATAGGTTTTGAAATTATTTTTTTTCCAGAATGAAAGCAGCTTTGTAGAGAGGGAAACAAAATGTATTTTTCCAGGAGGAAAATTGGTTGGTGTATTTGACGATTCAACCAAGACTTTCATTAATTTACCCCAAACAACAATTTGTTTTCTGCTTAAGTGCCTGGGAGAGTGGGCAAACTTTGCAGCCACAGTATAAATGAGATTCAGCTCTATTGATTCATGTGGGTAAAGTGGGGTCACCGCAAAACAGAAAGAAAGGAAGACAAAAAAAAAGGGCCTGCAACAGAGTTCCAACAACAAATAATCACGACAAAATAAACACCTCGAGGATAATAGTGTACACTGAAGATAGCATTGCAGTATCTTCATTAAGATGGGGTGAACAATAGGAGGCAGCTAGCTGTCAATAAAAGCATGCAGACAATAGATGAGATGCTTGTATAAAATCCATGAGGGACATTTTGATGAGTCAGTTTGTGTGGGTAAAAAGGGATCAAAACCAAAACGTCTTAATGATCTTCCACACTTTGCACTCAGCTTACAATATAGAAACCTCTCTGCTCTCAGACGTCTTCACTGGGAAATCAAAAAGTTCCCCTAAATGTGCGTCCAGTCTAAATTTCATTAGTTGCTCAGAATAAAACTCTAAATGTATATCTTGCCATTCTCTTGCGGCCCCAAGAGTGATGGACAGCATTCTGAATCCACTTCTCCAGGATTACCCTATTTCAGCTGTTTTTTAATTGAGTTTTAGAAAAGCTCAGTAGCCATGGCAGGATGATAGCAGGTCCTCTGAGGCTTCACCCAGACTAAGCATGTGAAACTCATAGTCTTCAGTAAAAAGGTCATGTGGAAGTTAGAGTATTAATTACAACCAAAAGTCACCAGCCTCACGAGGGTCCCCATTTTCCATATACACAATACTGGGTTTATTAGGGCCCGTGTTTCTTTGCAATTAACCTCAAAGTAATCTTTTAGAAGAATGATAATGAGCCGAGTGTCTGTCAAAAGTAATGAAGATCTTGAGCTTTCCACACTGACACATTGTGATTTTTTTTTTTAATACATTCAGCTCATTAGGAGCAGTATGGAAGAAAAGTGTCTCATTCACACAAACTTGCCCTCTTCACCTTTGTCCTCTCTTTACTGCTCCCATGTCAGTCTTTGCACTGTTATTCCCTGTACTGACTATCCCAAACCAATTAGTAAAAAGTAGATAATATACTGAACTGGTACTATTTCTAAATGAAAGTGAGGTCACATTGACTAGTGCACAAATAAAAGGAGAATACTCTGAAAAGGGTGGCAGTGCACAAAATAATAAAAAATAAATCTGTGAGAATGAAACGATCAGTTAGCCAAGCATGGCCCTACAGCCATTCCACTGGACCTGAACATGTAAATCCTCTACCGAGGTGGGGCAATCTATCAAGAGTAACGCTGCAGAGAGATATGTAGTGGAGCTCAGGACTCTACATAATGACACCTGCTGGACTGAACAATGATTTTATTGTAAAATGCTTTCTCTGAACAAGTTTAACCCTCTCGAGGCAGGCGTTGTCGATTTGCAACAGTTAAAAACTAACAACCTGATTACCCCACATACATATTTTATGAGTTTTTTTTACTCAGAAGTACCACTGCAGGACTTGGTTGTGCATTAGCAACAAAAAGTTTAATTTGAGCCCGAGAGGGTTAAAAACATAGCAACAGAGCGTACATAACAGAGCCTTGACCATCAGTAACTGTCATTAGAATTATACCACCTCGCTTCATTTTATCATTGTCACGATTCAAGAAGGCTGCTCTGTCTTTACTCATTTGTGTGGAATCCTGGGTACTGGGGCTTCTAGTCTGTTCTTTACTCAACTTCCACTTTCCCACACTGCCAAAATTAATTCCGTCATCACTCTGGTCCAGTTGTTTTTTTGTTTTTTGTTTGTTTTTTTTTGGGGGGGGGGGTTGCCTGCCTTCTGTGAACCAATCAGCACTTTCTTTTATTTGCACCTGCAGCAATATGCAGCTGCTCTGACTTTGCATACAATATGCACCATCCTGGGTGGATTGTACTCAGTTAACATAGAAGTAGTCTGGTTTTGCATTCTCTGCCACTCGGGAGACTAATCAGCTGATGCGGATTTTTCTTCACAATCAATTGCTAATTTTCACATTCAAAAAGCTACACTTCTAATAATAATAATTTTTCTATCAGGATACTACGTGACACCTGCCAACATTTAGTACATAAATGACATGACCTTCATTTTCTTTAATTTATGATGAAGGCCACTTATTTGAAACATTAGCATGCTTATCAAAATCATGAGAATTCCTTGAAGGAATAAAAATGTGTCAACTTTTCCTTAAATTTTATGTACTACTTTTCTTGTTGACACAATATTTAAAAAACGTGACTTTAGTTTAGCACCATCAAAAAGCCAATACTATCATCACTACAGGGTTTCCCTGAATATGAAATATGGCTTTTATTTCGCTTTAAGTGGGGGTTAATTTACTCAAGCCCAAACACTTTTTTTCTGTATGAAATGACCAAAAGTTGCAGAAAAATACATAAACATTGAAAGACAGGAAACATAGACTCTTTGCCTTAAATATACTTGAACCAGTTGTGCTTAGGTGTACAGTCACCCCCAAAGGCCCATTGTGAGCCAAGAAAAGCCTTGTATGAGGAACACACCTGTTTCAAAGATTTATTTTTGAGAACAGACTTATAAGTCTAGCAGAGGCAGCTAGAGATCTCACTAGAGTATAAACTGGATTTTAGCATTCAGTCTTTTGGACTTTTATTTGAGTGAAATGACAAAAGAAATTACAAATACACAATAACTGATTTGCATGGCCACTCGTGGCTGCAGGAAGAAGCTATAAATGCAACAGACATCTAATGAACTCATTACTGGATAAGGCAGACTTGTTTGCAAACAGTTGCTTATTTACTCATGTTAGGCATTACACCAAGAAGTAAGAATGTCTTAGAATTGTAATTCTGATCAATAGTTAAATATTAATTCCAGCACTGTTTGCTGGACTGACTTCTCCTCTGGGAAGTGTCTGAATCTTTAGCTGTTCAATGCCGCCACCAGGTAGTTGCTGTTTGCTTTTTAGTCCTGAGCATATAGTGCAAACCAACTTTTAGAGAAATCGCTCAGGCTGCTAAACAATAAGATAAAAAGCTAGCTCTTTCAGTCTGCCACAGTTTTTTCCTATCAATTGGTATTAGTGTGACTACATCTTAAGACTACGTTTTACTTTTGGGATAATGCACTCATGCGGTATGAAAAACATCTGCCTTATGTTATCCTGCCATTAATTACGGAGCAAAAAGTTTTGAGATATTATAAATTTATAGAACCAGCTAAGAAAAAAAGCCCCACCACAGCAGAACCTGGCATGCAGTTTTAAGCAGTATGTACAAAAGGCCAGCCAGTTCGCAGAACTCACGAACGGAGCCGCATCTGCGGAGTAAGATATCAGCATACGGCTGCCGTTTAGCCAATGAGCGGTGAGGCAACCCATTCTCTTCACCAATCAGAAGACACAATTCTACCTCATCATTACGCACATGTCGACGCAGAGAGTTCGGTCGGAGCTGCAGGTGGGAAGAGTCAGCAGAGTTTTACTCACCGTGTGGATTTTCATTCCTCTAATGCTGTTAGCGGTGTGCGTCCATGAGACTGTACGTTTCTGTGTTTTATCGTGTTTGTTCTTTGCTGCGGCCATTATCCTCCCTTGTTTAATCCTTGGCGCACACTTTGTTTACCGATTGTTACTGCCGTTTACTGCGAAGCAGCCTCTGCCGTGCGGTCATTAAGGGACCGTCACTAATTTCTCATGTTAGCTCTAATGTAAAGTGCCTAGTTAGGATTTATGTAAATAGTAAAATTAGCATTTGTTGACACTCCCTTATTTTGGTTGAATGTTC
Source organism: Aulonocara stuartgranti (assembly GCF_965226115.1). Taxonomy (NCBI): domain Eukaryota; kingdom Metazoa; phylum Chordata; class Actinopteri; order Cichliformes; family Cichlidae; genus Aulonocara; species Aulonocara stuartgranti. Next base: position 6,585,132 of record NC_138940.1, read on the forward strand.
CACTATCCAGTATTGTTTGTATTGTTGTATTACACATTTAATTCACTCTGTTCACCTAATTATGGAAGACTTTTATGTTCTTTCCAACAGAAACCACACCATCACTCACCACACGGCATATAGCATTTTACAGTCTGTTAAATCCCCTCACTCACATTATGGATGTGTGCTTCGGATTCTTGCTAAATAAATGAGTGAACGACAGATACCTGAGTGGCAGTGGATTTTGTGGATATGCCATCTGTTCTTATCGGACAACCCTGTTGAGATTGTGGATTCTTAGAGTCAGCACCTTATCATCTACATCAGTCATAGTCAGGAGGTCAAGTCCATCCCACTTACAGTGACCTCCTCCATTACACAGTAGGTATGGTGACAACTATTCCTGAGTGCAGCATGATATTTTACCACTTACCCATTTACTTACAGTCTCCATTAATAAAGAGTGCCCTACACAATGATTGTTTTGAAGTGATTTTGCAGAGGGACATTTTTCTAAAGGACGACTGTTCCAGGAAGAAATACTTAGAAAAAAAAGACAATTTTCTCAGAAATGAATTTCTACTTTTCTACTCTTTAGAGGCTGTTTTAAAAGCCCATTATTGGCTCTAAATGCACCGCTACAGTCAAGTCCACAAGTCCATTTTTGGACAATGATTTTTGTAATTTTGATTTGTACAACACTGCAGTGGATTTTAACTCAAACAATGAACATGTGATTGAATAAGAGACTTTCAGTTTTAATTCAAGTTATTAAAAAAATTATTCCTCTAGGAATTATACTTATTTTTACACATAGCCTCCCATTTTCAGGGGCTCAAAAATAGTTAGACAACTGACTGACAATCAGATTCCTAGCCAGGTACAACCTGTTCCCTTGTTATTTCATTACAAATTAATCTCTCAACATAAAGAAATGTTGATGCAAGAAAAACGCCTTCACAAAATCGAATCAAGTCAAGAACACACTCAGGGAGGTGTATCATTGTCAAGGCCTTCATGAATGCAATTGCAGAGGGTTTACCAAGAGGTGCAAACCACTGGTTACACTCAACAAAAAGGCCAGATTAGAACAGCTCATGATCTAACCTACCCCTAAACCCAAACCCAAACCCTAACCCTAACCTTCCCCAGCATAATAGAGGTAGTATTATGGCATAGCTTAATGCCATATGTCATGGCTGCAACTGGAACTGGATCACTAGTGTTTATTGATGATGCGACTGGTGACAGAAAAAGGATGATTAATTCTCAAGTGTGCAGGGCTCTTTGCTTAGATTCAGCCGAAAGCTGCAAAACTGATTAGACGGCACTTGACTGTGCAAATGAATAACGACCCAAAGCATACTGGAAAAGGAACCCAGGAGTTTTTCAAGGCAAATTCCCCTTGAGTTTGAGCTGAGAGTCTGCACTTGAATCACATCTCTGTTCTTTGATTTAAAACCCACGGTGGTCGTGTACAGAGAAAAAAAAACAAGACAAAAAACCCCCAAAAAACACAAAAATGTTTGACTGTTCAAATACTTATGGTCATGACTTTTTAAGAGCAATATAAACAAAGACTGGATACAACCACAAATGTGACAAGGGACTGTGGGGACAAATACAAAGATTATAATGACCATTGTGAGATCATAACAAAACTCTAAATGTTAACAGTAAATGTAAATTTGCCTTAAACCTGGCAAGAATGTGTTTTTTCCACTTTGTTACTATTATTTACCAAATATCGATTTTCAGATGAAATCTTAGCATTAAACAGGGCTATTGTTTTACAAATAGTGTGACAAATGTATGTGTAAGCCTCTTACCGTTCACTTGAAGAGTGTGGGTCTGAAACAGTTTTTCATATCCATCAGCATAACAGGTGTAGTTGCCCATGTGGGTAGTGGTGACCTTGGTGAAGTACAGTGAACCGTCATCCCCAAAATCCTGCCACACATAGAAGGAAAATAAATAAATAACAGCTTTTATCACTTACAGAAAGCTACCAGAAGCAGCAGGTTTGGCTTTAGGCATTGAGAGCTTGAAATGAATCGTGTCAGTTGAAATGCAACAAGCCTGTGGCGTGCAGATGAGAATCGTTTATAGAACAGGAAATTAAAACTACCACATGACAACCAAAAAGGCACATTGCTGAGCTAATGGCCATCAATCTAAGTCAAAAGTTGAAGCCATTTTGTCCCACAGAACACAGTTAAGAAGAATTGTTTTCAGTTTTTCCAATCAGTGGAAGAAATCTGATGGAAAGGAGCTGAGGTGACAGATGATTACTGTAGAAATTACACATCCATCCATCGGTGGTGCAGCTATATCAGATGTCGTAGGGTAAGAAGTACACCCTGAACAGGTTATTCACGTTCACATCTACAGTCAATTTAGAATCACAAATTAACCTAACCTCGTGCATATCTGTGGACTGTGGGAGCTAGAGTACCTCCCACTGATAAACGCAATTTCCACACAGAGTGGATTCAAACCCACAAAAATTACAGTGTTTCACAAACAAAAAAACAATGAAATATTAAAAATAACAAAAGACACTCATTTGAAATGTAACTGACCTTGAAAAAGGCAAAACATTGACACTTTGTGTCCATGCATGTTCCACAAATACACAAAGCAATGCGGTTTGGTTTATTTCAAGCGAAACAAAACCAAAACCAATCTATGAAAGCCAACTGAAACATGATTAATTCATGCTGTGTTGTGGTTATTAAGCCAGAGAACAGGAAAAGAAAATGGTGCCGGACATGGAAGCAAAGCAGGCAGAGGAATAAATTGTTCAAGCTGCAGCACAGAAAGAAGCCCCCAAAGCTAATGAGCCCGTTGATGGTGTGCTGGCAAAGAGTGAATGTCTGCCCTCTTGGTAAGATCACACTGCAATAAAAAGTCATCTTCACAAGTTACTATAATACATTTTGGTACTACGTTGAGCCCTGGAGTAATATAATAATCTACTCCTAAAAATTAATTAAAGAGGTGCTCTTTTTCTGCATTGGATTCGTATAAAGTAATAAAAAGACTTCTTCTGCTTGAAAGAAAAGTAAAAGTGTTTTTCTCGTTTTTACAACCCTAAAGGAGAAAGAAATTTAATAGTTTACTTTTGACCTAAACATGCTAATAATGCTAATGCACAGGAAGTTACCTGGGATATTATGGTTGACTATTATTTATTTATTTCCTATTTATTGACTCATTCATTAGTATTAGTGTAACTATTTATTGTGTTTGGCAATTTCACTCTTGAATTCCAAGTTGTTGACACAGTTTTTTAAGGTAGTAACTATTAAAAAGAAGACATTAATATTTAGAATCTGCTTCTATATTTGAGAGGAAAAAATAAACGTACATTGAATTATATAACAACACTCCTATAAGCGTATCATCTAAATCAAGCGAATACATTATAAATCTTCTGGGACTACTTAAATAAGTGCTTGTTCTTACAATAACACTGTGTTGCACAGTGGCTTTTCAGAAATGAGCGTGCTGCGGCACTTTGCCTTCATTAGAGTTTTCACCATTGCCATCTAACTTGATGAGGGCCAAATGCCAAAACGTGTTCACTTCTGATTGCTGCTACGCTTAAAAAAAATCATTCAGATATCTTTTAGCAGTGTGAACATTTGCTCTTAAGGATATCCTTGATTCTGCTTCAGTGCTTCTGGTTTATTAAACCTGTACACAGCATTGTCAAGACTCAGCCTTAATTACAACCCTCTATCAGAAGAGTTCATAAGAAGAAATGTACCTTTTCTCATTAAATAGCTTTTAACATTTTGATCACATCTCTGCCGGCTTTACATCTTGACATTCAGCTTACCTTTAAATGTCTGCAGATGAGCGAGGACAGGCAGTCCTCGTGTTTACAGGCAAACTGCGTGTTTATCGGTTCGTCCCGGTGTGCTCCGATCTAACGTACAAGCTTGGTAACGGGTCGGGCTGAGTGAAGCATCAGAGCTCCACAATATGAGGGGAAATCGATGGTGCGTTTTGGCCCCTTGGGCTCAGAGCATATTGTGTCACCTTCTTAAATGAAAAATGAATGGGGGGAGAAATGAAACTCACAGGGGTGGAACGAGCCACGGCAGAGGCTGTCGACAAGATTCCTCCACCTCACCTCACCACCCTAACCTCAGCTATCAGCAGCACCCAGCACCCAGCTCTGTGCACACGAAACAGGCAAGGGTAGGACTACTCGTAGGGAAAGGAGACAAGGGCAGGCAGAGGTGGATTTACAAATAGGCCATGGTCCTCAAGAAACTATAATTAATAAAGCTGTCACTGCCCAGTCACCTCTGAAAGAACATTGAAGAGCCACCTCATTGAATAGCTAACCTGTGGTATGATGAGGCATTTCAGACAATGGCCTTTGAAGACGTTTCTAGCTCAGCCTCGTGAAACTTTGTTAGAAGAACACGACATTTTGAGTAAAAATACCCTCCAGTGTAAACAAAGACGGAAATGTTTTGCAATCCAGCTAAAAATAGGCTGTTCGCCATTAAAATGTCAGTTCAATTTTATACAAAGAACCATTTTATTACTTACCTCTTTGTATTTCTATCCATGCAAATATTTTCATTTTTATGTGCCTATGTTTATAAGATTTCAGCTGTTGTAATTACTCCTGCGCCCCAGCACAATGGAGGTGAATGGTACTAATCTGTTGAGCTAACAAAACTGACATTTAAAAAAGGTGCATCTTTTCCTAGAAACACTTTTTTGTTTCAACTCCTCCTTATATAAAGTTTTGTATTTTGATTGTTTTTATGTTTGTAGGTGACTTATCTATGAATGCTTCATTGCAGATTCACTGCTTCGAATTGCCTTTTGAGAGGAAAGGAAAATGTTGGAAATGGATTGACTTAATCCACAGAGCTCACTCTCTAACTTAAGAAGACAGTTCCTGGAGAGAAATACAGCTGCTGAAGTTAATTTGTTTTGATGTTGCACCCATTGCAAACAAAATTCAAGTCACCTCTATCATAGCGGGAAAAGCTGTAAATGTCAGAGAGACATATTTCTAAATGTGACATAAAATACCTATCTGCACGGCTGACCACTACCAGGTATTTATTGGAATATATTACCCTTTAAAATAGCAATAAGGTGAAAGTATAATAGGCATGTAAAATTTGCTTTCCAACCTTACTTATGCTAATAATCCTAGTATCTTCTACTAGCTTAACACCTTTATTTAGGCAAGGTTACTTCTTTAGATTTAACTGTCCCATAAAAGTTTGCATGACAGTTCATGTGTAATATTTTCAGACTTTTTTGTCCCATCCCTGAGCTGACAGACATGATTTGTTGTCAGCACTTTACAGCTTTGTGGGCTTTTTTTGAGATGAAATAACAGAAAACGTGAATTGATGTCAGTTTGGTGAAACCAAAAACACCGTACCTGAGACGGGATCTGCTGGAAGAAAAACAGAAGTCAAAGATTTAGAGGTTCATTTCTAATCAAAGCATTTATGAAAGAGATGGATTCCAAACCAAAAAAGGGAAGCAAATAATAAAGTACCAACGTTTTCTTAGCCACTTATCCAAATGGGGTCTATAGCCTACTACCAGCTGTCAAGGGGTGGAAGTTAGGTCACCAGTCACAGAGTAACAGACAGAGAAAAATGGCTAATTTAAAATCACCAATTAACCTAACAAGCATTCCTTTGCACTGTGTGAGAAAACCGGTGCAAATCGAAGAACCCCACACATTGACAGGGAGAATATATACACACAACCAGGAGATTTGTCTTGGCACGTGCTCAGTAATTTAGGTACATTTCATCTCTTATCCATGAGACTTTTTCAGTCTCAGCTGATTGCAGGTTTCCCCAGTCTTATAAACAGTACAACTGCATAATGATCAAAATTATCATCATTATGTATCAATGAGCCACAAGCTCGGTTTCCTGATCATTGACATGCAAATTGTCATGAGCATTAATCAGTGGCCATGAGCATTACTCACAGAGAACTGGAGAATGGCTGAAATCACAGACTGCTTGAACTCTGAGATGGTCATTCCTTTTTACATAAATATCCGCTCAAACCAGAATTCCTTCCTCATCCTTTCATTTAAAGAGTGATGATTGATTGCAACCACTTAGCAGTGGTTACTTGGTTTCCTCAGTGCTTTTGGCACTAGTAAGTAGTAATCCTGCTGTGAACCTGATGCTTGCTTGAGGTGGACCATTTCTTGTGCATTGCATTTCGGGTTTGAAAGCCACAGAGACACAAAGTTTTAAAAAATATGCATCTCAACTCTTCCAACACTCGTGACATATATGAGATCAACAATGCTTTTCACTTGGGCAGCGAGTGTCCTCCTTTTCTCTTGGATCTCGTAACTCATCTTTATGCAGTGGTGGTAGTTTTGATCGTTATGCAACTGTACTGTTGATAAGCCTGGGGAAACCTGCAATCAGCTGAGACTGAAGAAGTCACTTGGATGAGTGATGAAACATTTGTACCACTGAAAATGTTGCATCCAAATAAATTCGATCAACTTTCTGGAAATCGGGAGTTATTAACCTGCCCTAGTGCTAACTCTTGCATCATCAAGGCTTAGTAAAAAATGATAAATGCACTTGTCTCAAATATGAACATTTGCAGTTTTTGCAATTTGTTTCTTGTTTTATAGTGTTTAACTGTGGCATCACTTTAGGAGATATCAGCTATTCTCTCAGCAAACTGTCTGTTGAATGCACACTGACACGGCAGCAAGTCACCCAGTACAGACAGTACAGAATATGAGCTAAGCTTCCAGACCATATGATTGCTTTGCTAAATTACATGTTTTTGTAGCTATTTTAAAACAGGACACTGAGTTTCAGTTATTTCATGTATTATCTGAAATGTGTTATCACAAAACTTGATTGAATCATCTGTTAGAAACAGCACAGGAGTTGCATTCAATTAAAAAAAAAAACAGCTGCTTAAGAATTATATCAGATAAATACCGACTTCAATGCATGTGATCAGAAAGGAGAATAAGAAACATTCTGATAAGCTTGTGCTGTTTCCTGTGTTTCATCTTCTCCTATTGAAGCTTTAATGTCTGTCTTCAAAACATGTCTATTTTTAAACATATGCATGTTTTTTATGATTCAGATCAAAGATTTTGGTCCTAATGAGATATGTTTCTATTGTGAAAGCACTAATTTAAGTAGGACGTACTACTCTGAAAGCTGCTGAGAAATACTGTATACAAATCCCTTCTAAATACTCCTTTAAATAGATGGATTTTCAAACTTTTGAAAAATTACAAAAATGTCATCATCTGAACTTTTGCCAAAACCAAAGAGTCATCATCCCCAAAAGCAAATACGAAGGTACACGCACAAACTCTTGCACAGAGACATGCACAGTACACAACTGTGTCTTTGGCTTGGCCACTCAGGGAGGATTGAAATACTGACAGCCTTGGATGATGATGCAATAGCCAGCAACTGTCAACTTCACGGAATTACAGTAAGCTGCTTTGTCAGAATTCAGAGAGGCTCTATTGAACTCCAGGATACAAGCGCCCCGCTGGGATTAATGTGCAATTCACTAAGTCTGAGGGAAAAAAAATCTAAAATAACAACGTTCTAAAATTGGGAGGGCCTGCGAGATTACACAGCATAAATCTCCCATGTGTACTCACAGGAATATAACTCCAATTAAGGCTGGCATCAGATGCTCACAAATATTAACAGACAGCAATTATACAGAAATTGTCTGCAAGGCAATTTGGGAAAGGGCTTGTGGATGCCAAATGCAGGCAAAATCCATTCTCCTCTCTGGAAAGAACAACAATGATTGACTGGATGTCTGAGGGCCAAAAATAAATCTGGAATGAGCTGCGCCTGTTCCACTGGTAGTTCCTCTTGATGCTGCGTGGCTTTCACACAGTATTCTGTTAAAAAGCAAGAGGCTGTTAGCATTCATGCTGATTGTCTTGCTGACACTGTTTAGTGTAAGTGAAGAGGTAATCTGAGCAACAGCAGAGGTTGTAAACTTGGGCGTTTTTAGGTACCAACAAAAAAAATCTAATCTGACAATCGCATACCCCGAGGATCAGACTAGATCAAGTTCTCTCAGTATGAAGTGCCAGATTAGTCCCTGTAGTTGTCCAACTCAGTTTCACTTCATGAAGCTGCACTGGCATCAACCCAACAGGCTGTGTGCACCATAGAGCGAGAGGCATAGCGAGTATAATTTATGTGTCAACATTTACCACAAGTACTATGAAGCCCTGGGGGTACCAAAGTGGGTTAGGGTTAATTAAAATGCAAACTGTCAACTCCGCTTTCTCCATGATGTGCAACTCAAACCTTGAGTTCTGTGGACGGACATCAAATTTTGATGCTTTCTCTAAGAGTAAGACGTTTGCAAACCACAAAAGGCAGAACTCTGATTACCAGCACAGCCTGTTCTCCTCCCTGCTCTCACAATAATGGGAAAAAAATGTATGAGTAGAAAAGGTGGAGAGATTTTTTTTTCATCTAAGTTCTGATGTAAAATCATAGCAATGCCCAACAGTTTTAAAATAGGTCATTTTTATTCCTTCGTCTATATGCTGTCATTTTTCCAAGCTATTGATGAACTCCAGAGAAAGCATTTCTTCATAATGAACCTCATTCAGTAGCAGAAGCTTTCATCCCTGAGCTGACATTTGAATTGAAACTACACCTGGGCAAGATCTGATACTGGTCACTGTGGAAACGGATGACAGTGCATGAAAAGCAGACAAAGACCACCTCTCGTTGAGATGCTGAACTCTGCCGTGTCTTCAGGCAAAATAAGAAGATGAAACAAAAAATGGTTTTGTTGAATCTTGCAAAACAAAAAACAAAGCAGTAAAACAGTTCTTGAAAAAGACATATGAAAAAGATCAAAGTCCAGGTTGACCTTACAAAAACTTGCATTTCACTTTTTTTCACTTCCATAAATCCTCTCAAGCGTTCTTGAGAAAAAAATCTGACTTACGTATGGGGTTGGCACAAGTTTCTATAATAGTTGCACATCACCTCCATCCAGCACCAGCACACTAGTTTAAAGCCAGTTGATGGTGCCAAGGATGACTGGCGACAGCTGGGCGCCTCTTACTCATTTTAAGGGTCATCAAGATTTAATGGTACATTAGTGGCTTCGCTGGGTTTCCCTTTATCTTCTTCGACAGTGTTGACTTAATTATGCACAGCAGTATCACACTCATCTTGGTCAGCCCAGACACATGGAGAGGAAAAGGGTAAAGCAAAGGAGCTGCCTCTGTACCTCTCTGTGTATCTCGCTACGTTAAGTATCCGTGCTCCTTTTGATGTGGATGAAAGTGACACAGAGGGCTGTCTGGGGCCGTGCATACAGATTAAAACGCCGACACATACGCACACGCAGTCTTTCACCAAGTTGTAAAAGTAGGTCCTTCCTCTAGGGCTGAACCCCTTCGGTATCCCCCTTCATCTTTTGTCTTTGTCTGAAATCCCAGCCCCTCCCAGCAGTCTCTAAACACAGACACCAGGAACACAAACTGACATTCCGGATTACTGTCAGGCCTACAATACAAAGCCAGTGCCAACAGTCAAATAAAATGCGCTGACAATCTGAGCCACTGCCAAAAGAATAAAGCTGAAATATGATGAGAAGAAAATATAGGAGGGATTTTTTTTTGTGTAATTTTTTTTCCAAAAGGAAAAAAAAAGTGACAGCCCTGCAAAAACTACAAATTGGTGAGACTTGCTGCTGTGAAAATGCAATAATTAGAACTATTCAAAGTTCTATGCACATCTAACTAGATTGCATCTATTTAGAAACAATAAATTAAAGGCAGTTTTGACAGGTAGCTCTTACATTGATGTCTTCCAGATTCAAGGAGTTCAGATACTGATGGTTTCTCTTCCACAATATAGGAGGTCTCCGTTCACCTGTGATGGCGCAAGTCAACACAGCACTCTGGCCCACGGTTACTGTTGTCACGCTGACTTTCTGGTCCTCTGGAAGGGTGAGCAGGTACGCATCTGTTGATGAGATAAACAGAAAAGTTTGAGTGACTGTCTTTGGCTCAATTTATGATTTTTGAAACATTTAACCTTCTGAGTAAAAGTAGCCTCTCTAAACTATGAACATGAAGGCTAACAGTAAAAAATATGATTCAACTCAGTCATCCTATATTTTTTCTGCATTGAGTACTCACGGGCTTTTCATTCTTCTAATGGCTCACAATTTACCCACTGAGATGTTTCAAAATTCATGGATTTCTCACATCTTTCTTGAAGCATAAAAACGAAGCATAAAAATAAGACACACAATACAAGCGTGTCTCAATTAGTTGCTACCGTGCTATAGCGGGAGACACTTCTTTTTTTAAATATGCACCGAGGCAGCACAATTATTGCATTTTGCACAGTAATGAGAGGGAATTAAGTTTAACGTTCTGTAAACACTTTGCATAATTTATGTGAAGATACTTTAATGGAAGTTCTGCTTTATCAGCCTCTCTGCAGAGTCTGTGTCCACCACTATGTATTTCTTTTTTTAGCTAAAAGAACAAACCTGACACTCTTGGGAGGCACCAGTACTACTCGTCGGCTGACTACTAAAATCTCAACTGAAGCGTGGTGCTTTGTAACTTAAAGCTGGAATATTTTTAACATGCTCAGTGTTCTAAGAGTTTAAAACATCTCCATGCTGTTGTAAAAGCCCAGGAGTACACACTTTCTGATGAAAGTAACATTGAAATCAAAAAAGAAAAAGGAAAAGAAAAAAATTCTCTATGTTCACAGAGGTTCCCCACAGAAACACAACCCCTCACCTCAACCAGAGTTAGTTTTTTGCTCGCTTCAGTATTTCTGCAGTACACCAAAGTGTTTAAAACCTCATTCTGATGATGATGAGACCAACACAGAGAGAATACTGCAAGTAAGTCAGATCGGGTAGCTTGGCGAGAGGTCACCATGGCTGAAGTTGTTTAATGCCTTGGTGTGTCCAGTATTTTGAAGAGACAACAAGTACAATTTACAGTCCAACTTTGCTGATATTATGTAATGTGGCCTGTGAAAGAATGCCTTTTAATCTTTCTCTTGGGTAATGAGCAATGGAGCAAAAGGAAACAGAGACTCAATTTGTTCTGCTCCTAAGGGCATGAAATACAAAACCTAATGAAAGAGCAGGTCCAACAGTGTTCACTTGCCACAGCCCAGAGAATGAGGATGAGAACACCTTCAATTACAGCATGACTCCTGTGGCCCTTTTACCAATGTCTGCTGATTGCTTTTTTTAACCTTCTCACTCATTTGCTGTGTTTGGTCCACTTGTTGTGTCTTTGAACTGTGAACTTGGCTAGCGTGTTAGATCCAAGCTAATCACACTGAGACCGCGTGAAAACTCATACTTCTTTTCAGTGGGAAGCTTTGAGTTAAGACTTCTAATCTCACATTTGGCCCAATGAAACCCTGTTTAAGCCCAGGCAAATCACTGCTAGGATTACATCAAAATTAGAGGATTAATGAGAGCCCTTTCTTCTGAGTGAAGAATAACTAAGTTTAAATGATTATACTGTTAGTGAAGTGTTGAACAAACTCTGCTGTAATTTATAAGGCTGCAGTTTCTTCTAGAAATTTTTTTCTTATTCAACTGCTGAAAAAGCGATTAAAAAAACACTGACTACCACTATAGCTCATTGGAGTGAGTCAGTGACCCGTATACCATTAGGCTATTGCATTAGTCTGTGCTTGAATAGATGCATTGGATAGATGAAAGAACAAAGACTCCTTAGCTACATCAGGAAGATGACCTATGTGCTTAGAGAATAACTCAGATAGCAAAAACCCAAGAAATAAGAGCAAGAAAAGGAACCATTATGGAAGGATGGATTTCTGCACGGCATGTACCACCAGCAGATGGAAGAAGTGGCTGATATCGTAAAATCCTATCAATGGCTGGACAAAACTGGGCTGAAAGACAGCACAGAGGCCCTAATGATGCCAGTACAGGAATGAGCTCTCAACGCAAGATCAATAGAGGCTAGGGTCCACCACAGCAGCCAAGACCCGAAGTGAAGGCTGTGCAAAGATGCCCCTGACACAATTCAGCACATAACAGCAAGATGCTCAAAGTCTATATATAACCAGAACACCATAAACAAGTGGCTGGCATAGTATACGGGAACATCTGTGCGGAGCATGGCCTGGAAATTCCTCGCACAAAATGGGATACACCCCATAGGGTGGTTGTGAATGACCAAGCTAAGAGCTGGTGGGCCTTCCAGATAAAGGTAAATAAACTGGTGATGGCTAACCAACCGGTAGTGGTGGACAAACAGAAGGCCATAGTGATACATGTAGCTATAATACCCAGCTGACATGGTCAGCTAAATCTGTCATAACAACTTCAGGAAGATGGAACTCGCAAACCTAGAGGTATACCAAGGGCTGAGAGAGGAGATAGTAAAGATGTAGAAGATAAAGGCAACAGTAGTTGCTATCTATCTTCAGTAGATAAACTTGAAGGATAAACTTTAGATTTCTTAATAGTTTTTTATTTTGTTATATTCCTATGTGTGTCAGCACGACAATCCCCTAGGAGATGAAAATTAAAGTGTTTCCTTCTTAATAACAAATGATCTTGAACACAAATATTGAAGTTGAAAAGAAAAGAAAACATTCAAACTAAAACCTAAAAAGCAAACATATTTGCTCATTAGTCAGTCTCTTTTGTTGGTTAATGATAAAATGTCATGTGATGCCCAGCACAGACAGTATTTTTTCGACGGAAATAAATAATAAACCTGCCACTTGTTTTGATTTAGAAAAAGCATGGTGTAAATGATATATGAAAAGCAATAACCAGCTTCATAAACGATTGGAACATCTCCCCTGTGGACACCGTAATATGACAGTCATTTGATGGAACACATTTGATTAATTAAGAACTGCTTCAATGTAATAAAGACATGACAACAGTTGTCAGCGGGGGTGATATGAGAGCTGTCATGGATGGAAATAAATAATAATGACTGAAGGGAAATGGAAAAACATTTAGGAGCAAAAACTAGTTTTATAACAGCTCATTAGACATGTTTTTTATGCAGTGTTGATGTACACGGACAACTTCAGGTCAACAAGGGAAACACTGTTTCAGGGCTTACAGATGCACTGCTCTCTTTAGCTCACCTCTTCAGTATTTTTTCATGTTTCAGCAAAGTGGATCCACTGCCACAGGTAGCATATAACGTCTGCTAACATAACAATTTATGTCGCCCCCTTTATTTTAGGATATAAGACAAAGTTGTAAGGACCCTAAGTATGGCGCAGGGTTGGTAGACAGTAAAGATTGTGTAGGAAGGCCAAAAAAACTGTTTCCATTGTGATGTTTGCGGGCACACAACGACCCAGTGGCACTGGTCGTGTTTGCCATATACTCTCTCTCAAGAGCCTGAGGACATTACAGCAGAACTCATAGTGCACAACCCTGTAAATAAGTGCTACTGATGCAACTGTTGACCTATTGCACCCTCATTGTGTTTTCTTAAGAACACTGCAGGCTATATCAATGAAAACTGAAGCAGCAGCTCCAGCTCGTGTCACTCGCCTTAAATACTTAGAAGTTGTCAAAATGGAAGAATTGCTTCTGCTTTTAAAGCTATTAGTATCTAAGAGACAAGGTGACATTTTGCCAGGTTCACCAATTATTACTTTTCAGATGTTCCACAAGAGGTTTTTTTGGGGGTGTGTGTGTCACTGTTTTTGCTTAAGAATCACACAATTTGTCCACTGGTTTTTTACCTTCCGTCATAAATTTCTTTCAAATGCTTGGCAGGCAAATTTAAGATGACTATATATGCTTAAAACAGACATTTATCAGTTCAAACATTTGATTTGTACTCTTTGTACTACTACCATTAATAATTTAAGAGATCCATCCATTCGCTTCCGCTTATCCTTTTCAGGGTCGCGGGGGGCGCTGGAGCCTATCCCAGCTGTCATAGGGCGAGAGGCAGGGTACACCCTGGACAGGTCGCCAGTCTGTCGCAGGGCTAACACACAGGGACAGACAACCATTCACACTCACATTCACTCGCACATTCACACCTAGTGACAATTTGGATTAATCAATTAACCTATCCCCACAAGCTGCATGTCTTTGGACGGTGGGAGGAAGCCGGAGTACCCGGAGAGAACCCACGCAAACACGGGGAGAACATGCAAACTCCACACAGAAAGACCCCGGCCTGATGTTGGAATTGAACTCAGGACCTTCTTGCTGTGCGGCAACAGTGCTAACCACCGTGCCACCGTGCTGCCCAATTTAAGAGATCATTGCATTCTATTTTTATTGACAATTTGGTAAGTCTGGTTTACGTTTATCCTTCCTGTAATAAATGGTTATTTATTTTACTTCAACTTTGTTTCAATCAAAGTTCATGAGAAAATAATGGGCTGAGTCTGAGTGTACTTTTACCAAATTCATGTTACATTAACTATAGTCATAGCAACCCAAAATGAAGCAATCAAGGTGTCAGGTAAAATGAACAATGTCCAGAAGAAAACATAATTGGGAAAGTAAGAAGAAAAACAAAGCAAGGAAAACAAAACACAATAACATGACCCTCATGCAGAAAGCAAAGATTTAAGGAAAGTGGATCCTCAGTCACTCGTGGCCACATACCTCCTCCTACCCTGACACTGATAACAATATAGCCAGCAGATCAAGGAGCTACTTGGTGCTCTACATGGTGCTGAGGTGGTGGTGGGTGGATACACTGACAAAAATCTCCTTCAATAATGTCCTCCCTAACCATTCAATTATAGCACCCTTGTATCGTAATGCTTTTGGAATACGCTGCAAGCAACAAACTCGATTTGCTGCTGATCCCCAGGGGGATAGAAATCTGTGAAGGTATAGGGAGAATTTTAAGAAGAAAGTGGGCAGGCAGACAGGCAGGCAAGCTTTAGCTATTGGGTGGAGCAAGGGTGGGATGGAAGGGAAGGGATCCGACCCGAATGAGAAAATCCTCAGAGAAAGGGGAGTCTGGGCGGCCAGAGCCAGCTGAAAGCCTTCAGCGTGCAGGAGCTCCTGTGTTAAAGATTTATCAGTGGAGGAAGTGGCACCGGCTCCTCTTTTTGGTCTGATTTGAGGCCTGAGGGACTCAGCCCCCAGAGAAGGATCAACCTTCACCGTTCGACCTGTAATTAGTGATTAACGGTAAGGTCCAGACTTTTGATTTACTCTCCTCTGCTCTCAGAAGGGGATGTTGGTCAGTGGCACGGCACAAGGTAAATCACCTATTGCACTGGAGGCAACAAGCTTGTCAGGGAAAATAGGCTCTGCCTAGAGGACGCTGCAAAGGACCAGCTGCATGAAGACAAATTGCACCAAGGTTGCTTAGCCAACCCTCTTACTCCATCCTCTATCATGCTCTGTCGCCCTCTTTTTCAAATACATGCTCACTCGAGTTGTCTTTCTTCACCGAGTCTTTCATTCCTTTCTAACTTACTCCCTCGCTCAATCCTAATGACATTCAATATTACCAAAGCTGAACGTCTGTGTAGCCCCAATTGCTTTTGAGTTTGACATTTTGAAGAGGAGATAAAAGTATTTTTCCCTGATGCTCAGTATTCATAGATCATATGCATAGACTCAAAGGTAAAAAACACCCCCCCAAAAAACAGAATACACATTCATCTGAATGCTCTCTGATCTTGGATGGTTGACTTGATTTGTGCAAACTTTCTCCCAAAGCAAGAAGAATCGAGTCTCTGCTTCTGTGTTTTTGATATAGCGCATGAATGACTCTGTGGACTTGGATGTTTGGCAGAAACAGAAAATAGTTTGACTGGTGAAACATTCCCATGTCCTTTGTTTTCCCAAAGAAGATTCGTAGTTTTGCTTTTCATGTTGAACTGCTGTGGCTTATTGCGCTACTTAAAGAAAATAAATCGTTCCCTGTATAATAAGAAACAAAACACTAATCAGGTGACTTTTTATGCATTTATTAAGAGAAACCCACATTGCTGACAGGGAAACATTGCGCCTTTCCTTCATTCCTTACTTGGTAATGCAGAAACAACCTAGCTGTGAAGACCAAAAAGCAGTTTTTGACATCACTGGGAAAACTTGGTGAGAGAGTACAAATGAAAGGTTTAACATAACCATAATTGTTGTTCAGGGGAGAAAAAGATGTAGTCGGAAGAAATTTACAGCTTACAAGATTACCTACAAGAAGCTGACTGCATGTTATAAAAACCAATTATTCCAAAACAATCTTACGTAAGCTCAAAAAAGGCTGAGCTTACACAGAATATTTATATTATGACACTATGAAGCATTTTTTTACAGTTCTCTCACCAAACTGCCATAGATAGATTGGCGACCTGTCCCGAGAGTACGTTAAAACAGCTGGGATAGAGACTGCGACCCTGAATTGGATAAGTGGAAGAGAATGGATGGATGGATGGATGTGAAGTAATAATGGCTCTCTTATTTCAGTATATTCTTTATATTAATAAGTATGTGTACACAGTAGCAGTGTCTTCTTATTCCACCAGAGCTGCTTTTCATTACTGTGTCTTATGCGATGCCTTGCTTTTTCCAAAATTGCTTTTCATTGTGTTTTGTCCTTAATTCTTTATGCAAAATGGGGAAATTATTTAATAATTTTTCAAAGAATGAATAAGCAGACAGGAAAATATAAACAGATGCAGACATGGGACTTGTTAACTCATCATCACGTACTTGTAATTAAGATCTTCTGAGCAGATCTTTTGAGCTTAGACGTTGGTAACTGTAATCGATATTGTCAGAGGCAGCTGTACTTAACGTTTGCACAGGTGAATTCTGCAAAATAAATAATAAATTTGGGTTTGTTTACATGGAAAACACTGCAGCTCAACTTCAGGTCAAAGAACAACGAGCTGCCTTTTATGATGAATCTGTGCTTGTAAGAGATGATTATATAATGCACAGCTATAGGGGCGGCGTCTCAGCATCTCGTGTCACCTTTCACCATCTTGTGAAGGAGGATAAATAACTGTGCTTTTGCAGCTTGCTAAAACCATCTTAAATATGCAAAAAAAATTACAGGTATTAGGTAAAAGGTGAGAATATTATTATTATCACCTTCAACCCTCCTCCCACGAACATTCTAAACATCAGGATGGCTTTAAAACAGTCACAAATGGCCTTTGTGAGTGCATTACCTCTGGCTGATCAGCCTCTAGTCTGTTTCCAAGCTGCTGGTAGAGATCCTGAGGGACGGCCTGCATTAGTATGCTACAGAGTTTAAGAGGATGTCTAATTGGACTAATTTTATCACAGCTACCTTGTGGAAAACAAGTAATGAAAAAAATCCTCCATCTTCCTGCTATAAGTAAATCACACGGCACTTAAGCTACAGCATAAGAGAGGCTATATTTCAATGACTTCTTATTTCTTAAATATAAAAGCCACTAGGCCACTAATGCTGCTGACTCCAGTATGTGCTGATGCACTTTACTGACAAACATCAGGCACCAGTTTGTGTGTTAAAGGGGCAGTATACACTTCCACCCAACTGTCTTGGTTTCTGCTAGTTTTTCAGCAACATTACAGCCAGGCCTACACCTTCAAATAGATGACAGGAGATGTTAAATGCTGAGAGAAGCAAATGAATGCAGCAACCCGTTTATGCTGAAACATTCCTGACAGCCAGAAAAGCAAGTTGAACCTTTCTCACTCAGAGAGCTGTAGAACTTATTGTAAGAAATTTCTCCTCACTGGGAATTTAAACCTGACCCATCAGTGGCACATGAACAGTAGTGAAGAGTTAATTCATTGAAACCCCACTGTTTCCAACCTCGTTGTGCACAGGACTAGCTGCCATGGAGAAACATGTTTCACAAGTAAACTTACTGAGTACCTTGTGCCCACTGAATCAGCATAGTGAAACTGCAAAGCTCATACTGAAATTGGTAATGTATTGGGGTGGCAGGGGGGGCTGGTCTCGCTTGTCCCCCCACAGTGTTGGTTTGCAGGGTGATGAGTCATGTCAATGGGAGCGCATACATAGACAAATTATACCACACTATCCATCCATCCATTCGCTTCCGCTTATCCTTTTCAGGGTCGCGGGAGGCGCTGGAGCCTATCCCAGCTGTCATAGGGCGAGAGGCGGGGTACACCCTGGACAGGTCGCCAGTCTGTCGCAGGGCCAACACACAGGGACAGACAACCATTCGCACTCACATTCACTCGCACATTCACACCTAGTGGTAATTTGGATTATCCAATTAACCTATCCCCACAAGTTGCATGTCTTTGGACGGTGGGAGGAAGCCGGAGTACCCGGAGGGAACCCACGCAAACACGGGGAGAACATGCAAACTCCACACAGAAAGATCCCGGCCTGATGTTGGAATTGAACTCAGGACCTTCTTGCTGTGCGGCAACAGTGCTAACCACCGTGCCACCGTGCTGCCTTATACCACACTAATGGACTAAAAAGTACTTTACTCGAGGATTACTTCAAATTTAAAAAGTACATCAACTTCTTCTTTTAATAAATTCTGGAGATATAGCAGAAACATGTTTGAAAATGAGCCACAAGTTATGAAACCATTTTAGCACTTGAATGAAATACTCAGCAGGGGTTTTGACAAGCAACAGTCAGACTATCCATTAACTCTCACTCTACCATGGGTGCTGACTAACAGCAAACTTGACTTAATGGAAGCAGCTTTTCCTAGAAGAGGCCTGGCTGATGGTTTGGATGTCTAATTATAATCTTCAGAGAAGTAAAGGGTGTAAGTCAACTAATTTTCAAGCCTGGCAAAGTCTGTATTACACCACGCGTGGGATAACACATGATTAGAGGTGGACTAGGTTAAAAAGAAAAAGAATGTGAATAAAAACAATTATAATAAAAAAGAAACAAGAAAAGATAATTAATAAAAACCAAAAGGAAATCACAACTGTACAGCCAGAATTGTTATGCTCCTCCAAATCAATTTTAAAAAGGCTAATAAGTTTGAGCATTCACTCTAGCAGCTAATTGGAAATGGTTTCTCAAGTGAATCTAGTATTTGCTCAAACTTAGGTTAACTTTAATTGATTTATATTTTTTAAATTCACTGACAATATTTGGTTGGCAACATACAGCAAAGAAAAAAAAAGGAACATGGCATTGGGTCAAAAAAATAAAGGTATTACACAAGCAATGTTTCGTTATAACAATTAAGTGAGCGGCTTCACTGAAACACTCGTCCTTGTCACAACTATTTTTTTTAAACCAAGAAGTCCACTCTGCAATTTCCCTTTAGGTAACAAGCTTTTGGAATGCCACCAACACAACAACCAGCTTAGTTGGGTAAAGAGTTGGGTAAGGAGTAATACATGACTCAGTTAAAAAAAAAAACAAGATTATTTTTTAAATGACACTCATCTTATTAAGGATTCAAAAATAACTACACATAACAGATATTACGGAAGGCTATTCATGTTTTATGTGTCTAAAATAACAAAAATATGAGCTGATATATTTTTAAGTCACTAATTTTCTGCCTTAAAAATCTGATGTGGGTTGGACTCTACTAATGAAAGAAACACTCATCTCGATGTTTCAAACAGATAAATAAAATCCTTCTCCTCCCGCACAAAGCTTTGAATAATCAGGCCCCATCTTATCTAGACCTATTGATACTATATGACCGATATAGAGAATGTGCCTTTCACCTACTTGTGGTTCCTTTTAAAGTAGAAAGGGAGGCAGAGCTTTTAGCTTTCAGGTCCCTCTTCTGTGGAAACCGCTTTCAGTTTGGATTCAGGAGATAGACACACTCTATACTTTCAGGATTAGGTTTAAAACTTAACTCTTTGATAAATCATATAGCTAGGGCTGGATCAGGTGACCCTAAATCCTGCCTTAGGTATGCTGGAATAGACCTAGGCAGCCAGGTGCTTCCCATGATGCACTGTATATAAAGTACCTTTTGATTTGTTGTAATGTGATGCTATGTCGATAAAATTTAACTGAATTGAAAATTAGATTTCAGAAAAAAATATATAACATTATGTAATTACATCTTTTATAATGTCTACGGCTGGCAAAATATTACAGTATGTGAATGACCACGGCAGACCCGGTGACATATTTATGCTTTGCAGCACACTTTATTTCAAAAACGGTTGCTGTACATCCACACACTGAGCTGCAGCTCTCCCACTGCCAGCTCAACATAACAACAACCACTATAACAGGACCCGGTGCAATACTTAAGTCGGCGAGGCATGATTGCAGATGCCGTGCAGGTGCGTACGCCTTCCCTGCACGGCACTGCAGGCCACGCCCCGCCATATAGTACCACAGCATTATCTTAGAACACAACTGGATATTGCATTAATATAACAAAACGCACTCATAGCTTACTTCAGGTGTGTTAACATGTGTCTGGATTATTCTTGCACTCGAAAAATGTATTGTTAATTTTGACCATCCCCCAAAGCACAATAACCAGGCTTGGATTCTTTTTTTAATGTTTTTATAATATAAAACGCTTTTGTTTAACAAGTGGACAGAAATAGGCTTTTGTTAAAGTAACACAGATTTATTGCCTTAACTACATACTGATCAATCGTGCTAAAATGCAGTCAGCTGCCCAAGGCTCATTTTGAACCAGGAAAAATCATGCTGTAGGTAGTTGGATATGGTGGATAACCCCTACATGAATACACATCATGTGTTTTGATGCAGACAGTAGAAATTCTTTCTGTGTGAGGATCACAAGAGTAATATATGATAGCTCACGTTACAGTCCATCTTAGCTTCCCACCAATCCCTCAGGAGGCCAGCGGGCACTCCAAGGCTTTTTAGTCTCAGCAGAAATCAAAGAGGTGGTTATATTGGATATGTGTTCTGTCAGCAGGTGTCATGGTTCAGATCAATATGTTGATAACCAAGGAGACTGGAGTATGTCATTACTATGAATCAGTCAAATATTGTATATTCTATTAACTACATACTGCATCCCACATTCTTTAAATAAACCACCTATTTCTATCATGCTAACAGGATATAACCTAAAGTAGGGCAAATACAGTTTACAGTTGAAATGTAAGAAAGGGACTCAAATCTGTATAATAAGATAAGATAAGATAACTCTTTATTGTCATTGCACAGTCATACATAGTACAGTAGTACAATGAAATTGGAAAAACTGTCCTACGTCGGCACTACATATAACACAACACGACACGATATGACACATCACAACGTAACAAACAACACAACACAGTATATTAACTTAGTATAAAAAAGAAGAATAAGTGTATGTGTATTGCACACTGTTATTATTGCACATTAATTACTATTGCACCTTGTTATAAATATAAATATTATTGTTATCGTTTTAAACATTGTTACCTCCCCCTAAAAAGTCCAGGGAGGTATCCAGTCAGGTCAGCTATTTACATTGATCAGGGCTATTGCCCTGTTGTAAAAGCTGTCCTTGAGTCTATTTGTTCGGGACCTCAGCAGCCTGAACCTCCTGCCAGACGGCAGCAGCTTAAACACCCGGTGTCCTGGGTGTGTGCAGTCCCGTAGGATGCTGCGTGCCCTCTTGATGTCTATGGACCTGAGAGGGGGGTTTGTTAGAGATAGATTTTCAAACTAAAGTTTGCCTCAGGCTGCATTCATCCAGAGAGATCTTTCCAAATACTTTCAAATTCATTTTCACTGTTGTCTGCCAAGCAGTATGCCTCAAGATTGCATTCAGTAGGTGTTCCCAAACTAATAACATTTAAAGTGTGCGGTGCACAGGCAAAGCACATTGTGATTGTACAGCCAACTTCAAAGAGCTTAAAAAGCTCACTAACACAAGGATTCAGTCTCTGTGTGAATTGCACGCATCAGCTTTCAAAAGCCCTCAATCTAAAAGCACCCGACTTGGCTAATCTTAAACCACCCTTTAGACACTGTCCATTCTTTCAGCTTGTGGATTTGGTTCCTGAATTTAAATACAACAAAAGTTTATTTGCAAGTGCGCAAAAGAGTGTAAAAAGTCTACAGTAGTACTTTTTTCTATGTGCCTTTTGAATTGGCGTAGCACCTTCTGCTGTCCTCAGTTGCTTACTGAGGTTTTTTCTTTCTGGTAGTTGTTTAATTTGAGTAAAGCAAAGAAAGAGATGGATTTCCACAATACGGGGAATATTTATCTTCTGCTATTCCACAGAGGAAAGTATCAGACTTAGCATTAAAGCAGAAAGTATCCTACTAACTACATATATAGTAGCAAGCGTGATACATTTGCCACATGTGCAGGCAGCAGCGTCTTCTTTTAAAAATAAAATAATTCAAGTGCTGCTACTGTATACTGACTAAACATGGCATAAAATTTGCACTTTACAACAAATGCCATAGTGCAGGTATAACTACTGTATGTACTGTATTATAGATTTTGTTACAACACATTGATCTGTACATATGGTTTTTGACAATAAAGATGACTTTGACTTGACATTCGTATTTAGTGAGACATGTATATTTACCATAGTTGAGTTTATTTTCATGTTGTATTGCTATAAGATTCCTTATATATTTTGCTCTACTCTAATATGACAGATGTTACTGTATATATCATTTTGCACATGTAAAAGAGCACTGCCAATGCTAAACAGTCTTCTTCTCTCAAAGGAAACATTGCTGCTGGACTAAAACAGCTCATTTGTAGTTCAGGTCTTTTTCTGTCTCCATCACTATGTGAATGAAACTATTTGCTGCAGTTGCAGCATTTTAAAACAATCAAAAAGTTGAGTTTTTTTGTAATGCCAAAATGAATCAGAGCAGACTGGGCTTTTTGGAAGACAGATATTAAAGAAACAGACTCTAAAACTGAGTGCTGCAGATAAAGGATGGCAAGATGTGGTACAGTATGTAAAAGATAACTAACATAGTTTAAGCATGTAAAACTTTTCTATGAGACCCCAAAATAAAATCAAGGTGCCTGGTAATGAGCATGATGCGGGTGCTTCAGTGTCTGTGCAATGTATTTTGTCACTCGTGCGCCAAAAGTTAATGACACTTTGTGATAGATGACACCTTATCTATTTACCCATGATGCACTGAGCCATCATTCACCAAATTATTCAACGATGACATGGTACTCACTATCAGCAGCATGGCAGACATCATTCATATCTGTAACATCATCTAATTAAAAGACATCACTTCTGCCAGACAGTTTCCTTACTGCTAGCTGAAGCAAATTGATTCTCAACCCCCTTCCAGTGTATGCAAAGCAGGAATGAATAATGCATGGACATTAGAATCTTATCTTCTGTCCTGACAAACAATGTTGCAATACTTTGAATATTCCATAAAGGTGTGCAAAGGGTCCTTATTAGCGCAGCAGTCAGACAGGTGTCGTTTTCATGGAGAGTCATTCTGCCTTTACTGCTGTTCATTTCCAAGCCACACCATAGTTCTGGATACACTGAGCCAACGGATTTACTTTATGATCGTGCTCAGTTTACGATAGCGCTTAAGGTATTTGCATAGATATTATGTTGGCAATGAAGTGAGAAACTATAACTTTACAGTGTAGTTTTACCCCAAGCTCTGTGACCAGGCTCTATCAGGCTACAACCTACAAGTCACTGAAATAAATGTTCAGTGCTCTGACTCAGATTTATACTGGAGATGCCTGTTATTGCAGCATTATCAGCAGCTGCGCACCAGCCCACTCAGATTAAAAAAAGAAGAAGAAAAGAATTAAATATGTTTCATTATATAGCTGCTTTCTACCTGTGCACAGACAGAACACTATCAGCAGTAATAAAATAGATTAGCCATGCTCAGTAAAACTGATTGATTTGTGTTTTTAGTAAGTTCAATATACTATAAAAAATAATGCTTTTCCAATTAGCGTTTATGTTGCATGATTGTGAGCATCAGAGCAAAATACAGTATGCAGCCTGGTGATCTACCTGAAATATATATTTTGGGGAGTCTGGGTTGTCTTCCCAGTTGAATGAACAGGTATCCCCCTCGTCTCAAGACACAGTATAATGGACATGTCCCACGTTTTGTTTTTCAAAAGTCAACAAGACTTTTTTTTTTTTACCTCAAATCTGGATTTTATTAAATGGTGAAAAAGGGTGACTACTGTCACCATGACAATCTTCTACCAATCAAAGCAATTGCAAGGAGCTTTTCAGAGCTAACTCTCCAGTTACACCGGTGTAACTGGCAAGTTAGCAATCAAACCTAACTCCAGCAATCACTTGCCAACCAGTCTGGTTTTACACATTTTTCTCTCTGGTGTGAAAAGAGAGATTCTGTTTTTCTGTGAGGTTGTTTAAATATCTTACTTGTTCAGTTTGAGATGAATTTTATTTAAATATACACTTATTTATACTTATATGTTGATCTCCCCAGTTTTACTGACGCTGACTGAAAGCTAGAAGGCCACGCAACATCACCTTGAAATTACTTAGCAAACTAACAAAGTCACATTTAAGCTTAAAGAAAAAAATCTGCTGTAGTAGATCACATGTTACTTGGTTTTACATTGCAAAAAAGATGGATGTAGGTTTTCAGGTTTGAAAAGTAAAGCGCAAATGGAAGTGACTTAAAAGACTCGCAAAAAGACCAGTTGTATAAAGATCAACGTGAAAATGACCCTTGGCTCCCTTGCTCTGTGAACTCTGTAAAAAATGAGAAAGGAGGATGTCCTCATTTACCAACCACTTGATATTCACAAGTCATTACCCAATAAGCGTAAGGTTCCATAGCCAGATCCATCCTTCACTTGTCAGATCCAGCTCCAAAAGATCAAAATACCAATGTCTGATGTCACGTTTGCTACATCTATCTTTTATACTGCCTATGGTTTTAAACCTTTACTCCCTAAACACCAACTAGGAGTAGCACTTGAAGCTCTTTTCTGAATTGAGCGGTTTTTGTCATGTTTCAGGCCTGCTTACAGAACAAAACGATGGGTTTGCATCAAATGTTTGTGATTAAATATTTTAATACTAGCTCCCCTTATTGATTCCTCCATAGTTAGAAAGATGTATTTCTATAAAATTAACTACTTCGCTGCTTCTCAACTTGAAGGAATGGCAGTGGATTGGGGTGTTGGCTTTCTGGTCAGTATCTAGAAGAAAGACACTTTATACTACACTAGAGTTACTATCACCTCTCTCTACTGACTATATGATAGATAAGTACATTTACATAGAAATTAGGAGAACTAAATTCTTCAGTCACGCTGTTAAGTCTCTAGAGATGTTGGTCTTTTTATCATCATTTCTTTCTGAGCTGTGGGCCTATCTTGAAAGGATGGAAGTATTTAGGAGAGAGAAACAGGTTTGGACATGAATAGAGTGAAGAAGCACAAGCTGAGTACTACCATGACCTCCAGGTATGTAATGCACGTCAGTAAACCAAGTATTCAATATTGAGTGTTCGGTGAAGAGAGTTGAATTCCTTTGAGCAACCTGATACTGCCCACATGGGATGGAATAAAAAAACAAAAATCTTTTTTGCTTTATATGTATTTCTATCTCACACTGAGATATACACAGGAAAATGAGTATGTTACATGAGAACTTTTACCACTGAAAGTATTGTGGATTTATTTCTGTTTGTTTTCTATATTAATATACTCAGAAATCCTGAGTTGTTGACAAAGACACATTACTTCAGCTGTGCTAAGCATATTGTTTATTGATTGCCTCTGTAACTATTAACATCAATATAGAAGCAATTTCCAGTAAAGCGTCTTAAAAAATAGCTTAGCCAAAGATTAATTCTGCACTTGGATAATTATCCGCTGTCGCTAAATAGTAACATAAAGTGGCACGCAAGGATAAAAAAAATGAAAAAGTCTAAAAGAGGAGTAAGGCAGGTTGAAAGAAACTCCATCACAGAGTTTATTTACTCACATTAAATATCCTATTTCCTTGTGAACAGTTAAGTTGGAAACTTGAGAAAAAAAGAATCCTCTGAAACCTAAAAAAGGAAGAGACAGAGCAACTCAACTCTTCAAAGAATGGGGTTCTGTGTTTCTGTGACTTGCCAGAAGGGGTTTCTCTCCCACACATTCATGTATGATGTGGAATCCAGCAGACTAGATGAGACTCTTGCACTTTGTCATTTGCTCCTGTGACTTTTTTTTCTTGGTCTCCTCTAGGAAATGCTTCAAATACAAAGGGCTGATAAGATGAAGGTTGATTATGAATTCTCTCCCTCTGCTAAATGTGTCAAGCCAGCCAAATGTCAGAAGATATTCTGTCAGAGGATATTGAGCTGACTGAAAATGTCAGACAGGGAGGAACCGTGAATAGGAAGGAAACAAAAGACAGAAACTGGTGCACATGTGTTAGTGTGACTCAGATATCACACAGCACCTGTTGTCTTTATGCTGCCTAATGATGGAGATTTGGATTGAACTACTGTTTCTAAGAAGTTGTGACCTGCTTTCTTTTGAACCATTTCCACTTTGAACTCCTTCAATAGTACAACACAGTTGGCAACAATCTGCAGGTCTCAGTGAGTAAACTTTGGCAAGACATCACATATTTCTCGAGGTTTACCACAATCCTAACTTTGTAATGGCCAAAAGAACAGAAACAGGCTGTCAGTTCAAATGTTAATAACAAGTTAGGTCCTTCTCAGATTTCAAAGAAAAACTCAAAGCCTAATTAACTGCATACATAAAACTGTTCAAAAAGAGTTATAAAAAATATGATCTTCTCGAACTATAAAGAAAAGGAAAATATTTAAATTAAGTGAATGTCTCCATTTAAAAAACAAACAAACAAACAAAAAAAAAACCTCATGATGTGATATTATAGTATATAGTATATCAGAAATCTGTTCACTATTTTTATTACAAATTATATCAGTAAGGAAGCTGACTAAATATTGATAATTTATGGCAAAGGGGTGGGATTAAATAAGTGTTTACTTCTTCCCACTCCCTTTCAACATGTAAATTAATCAGAACATTTTTTTTGTATGTAATTTGTATAGCATTTTTTCTTTCTTATTTTCTTTTCTAAATGTACTTGTATATTGTTCACATGTTGAAATAAATTACTGTTACGACCCGGCTCAAAAGCCGCAACATAAAAAAAGGAGATGAATAACAGAGTGTGGGTGAGAAGAGGTTTCATCCTAAAATGGAAAACCAGGTTGGCTAAAATGGCTGGTGCCACCAAGGCAAAGACTAGTGCACTGCCGGAATGCTTGCCTCAGGTATGCTTTTATCCACACCTGACTAGGTGTGGCCAATTAGCACCAGCTGAAAACACTGAGACGATTAGAAGCTGCAGAGGGACGTAACACCTCCTCCCTTAAAAGGGTTCCTCTAGGACCCTTAAATTTATTAAAAGCCCCTCTGAAGCCTTCAGTTCCTTGACCCACAAACCTGGAATAAAAGTTAAAGCTAACAGAAGCACAGTGTTCACGTTATAGTTGGCATCTCTAAGCATGGATGGGCATGAGGATTTGAAGTTGCCACACTGAACAGACAAAAAGTAACATGTGACCAACACAAAGGAGCACAACAGTCAAACCCAAAATGATTACCTGATCTGCTACAACACAAAACCAAAAGTAGCAACAAATAATCA
Source organism: Aulonocara stuartgranti (assembly GCF_965226115.1). Lineage (NCBI taxonomy): Eukaryota > Metazoa > Chordata > Actinopteri > Cichliformes > Cichlidae > Aulonocara > Aulonocara stuartgranti. Next base: position 6,612,726 of record NC_138940.1, read on the forward strand.
CAACCAAGTGATCTGTTGTCTCCACCACACAAACAGTCACATACAAGTGGCCCTATACCACAACAAGTTACTTTAATCCAAAAAGTTCAGTAAATCAAGCACACCAGTGACCAACCACAAACTGGAGAGCTATGGCCACACAATGATCACATCAAGGGTGGCTCAGCACCCCACAGTGTTATTGCCATCACCTGGCCAACAACACTCACAAGTGATCCAACAAAATAGCCATATTCCCCACAACACTAAAAGGTCACATCACAAAACACTCACCTCACAAGGATCTCATTAGCATCCATCAACACTGACATATGCACACACATGGCGTACACACAATGCCAACTTAAAAACAGCCTACCTGCCTCAGCTACAGACCATGATCATGAATGGTCTCAGACCTCCTACCGAGTTTGGTCCCACTGATTTACTATGTGCAACTCCCAGCCTAAAACACTAAAAACAACAAAACCCTTACTTTTCCTACCCTAGTCTTCAGTGGTGTACCAGGCTCGAGGCAACTTTAAACGCGAACTCGAGAGCAGGCAGCAGACCAGAGATACAGTCTCCTACCAAACTCTGAAGCGTACCCCCACCCAGGATAGCCACCAAACACAATAAACTAAAACAATAAAGCAAAACAACAAACAAGTGCTTCGATGGAAGGGCAGCACAGCCACCCAGCTGAAACACACTTACTAAAGGGAGTTTGCACAATTACAGTGACCACCATCACTCACCCACTTAAAAGCAAAACAAACTGACATTCAGTCTCCACTAAAATGTCCAAATATCCTGGACGAGCCCCCACTTATGTTACGACCCGGCTCAAAAGCCGCAACATAAAAAAAGGAGATGAATAACAGAGTGTGGGTGAGAAGAGGTTTCATCCTAAAATGGAAAACCAGGTTGGCTAAAATGGCTGGTGCCACCAAGGCAAAGACTAGTGCACTGCCGGAAAGCTTGCCTCAGGTATGCTTTTATCCACACCTGACTAGGTGTGGCCAATTAGCACCAGCTGAAAACACTGAGACGATTAGAAGCTGCAGAGGGACGTAACAATTACCAATCAATCATATTTCTTTTATGAAGACCAAAGGTTTTACACACGTTAAAAAAAATTGCTTATGTCCCAGGAAAACCAGAACCATCACAGGTGACCCCGTGCGCCCCGTTCACCACCTTTTTGACCCGTTGCCCTCTGGTCAATCAGGTCCCTCACCTCCAGACTCGTAAACAGGTTCTTCCCCTTGGCCATGCAGACTTTCAATAAACACTATCCCTGACAACCCACCCCTGCCCACCCACCTCAATAATCTAAGCCATGGTCTGAGAACCCTCATCACTCAGACCCCTCACACTAGAGCTGGGCGATAGAACGATAACGATATGTATCACGATAAAACTTTTACTCGATAGAGAAATTAAGCTATCGCGATAGACCTCGCCGCTCCTGTCCTCTTAAAAAAAAAAAAAGAAGGTCAGCCAATCCAAATCAAGTAGCGCAGAGCCGAACCAATCACAGCCGCAGCGTCACGTCGCGTGACTTGTTACGTACAGCACAAGTGCCAAGCCGCACGTGTGTTTGTTTGGGAAGCAGCCAGCGGGTAATGGAGGCAGCGCGTAATGGAGGAAATGAGTGTGCCGACTAGAAAAATCAACCGAGCGTTACCGAAGAGAAAACAGATGATGGTTCCAATGCCGGAGAGATTGTCGAACGGAAGAGCCATAGAAGTTCCGTAGTGTGAAGGTATTTCGGCTATTTCAAGTCTGACAAAAAACAGAGTAGCGTGCACTGTAAATGTGCCGAAAGCAAGTCTGGAAATACAATAAACTGGTGCATGCGTCACACTGTGCGCCACGTTATTGTTTCGGTGAAATGAATTTCTACAATACTGTTACTGTTAATTCTACTCTCTGCAGTGTTTAAATGCTTACATATACACACAGTTACTGTCGGTCCACACATACGACTGGGTTCTGCTTCTATGCCCCAGCTTTGTTTACTTTTTCCCACCGAGGCTTCTAGACTTCTGATTGGCCAACATTTCTGCACGGTTAGGAATCTAGCGCCACCTGCTGCTTTGGCATGTTCATAGCAGCGTTTTCCTTCATTTCTGCCTTTATGTGTGTACGGGATTATTTTTTAAAACGAAAACGGAAAATCTCCGTTTTCAAAAATACCCGTGTACGTGTGGACGTAGCCTCAGTCTCTGACTGGAAGCGCTAATTCATCATTCGGCTTTTGTCAGACTAAAGTAACTGTTAAAACTGTTTGAAAAGCTCAGCTATACAACAAGGAGAGATTGAGAATTTCCTTTTAGTTCTCAGTTTATTTGATATTGACAAAAGTTAGTCAATTTTGTCTGTTCTTCTGTAAAACAAACTAAGATTTATTTTTAGAATTAATATTTTGTTTCTAAGTGGAATTGACAATTTAGTCTGTTTCGTTTGTTCTATTTTGAAACTTAAACGCTTTAGCAGCTGCCTTTTGTGTAGTTTGCAATATTTGCCTTTATTTATCTGAAAAAGTCTCATGTTCCTTAAGTACATCTCCCCTGTTGAACTTATTATGGGAAATAAATATTTAAATAAAAACAAGCTGCTGATTATTTCACATTTTACTTGTGAGCAACGGCACATTTAAATCTTACAAATATAGTTATTTGGCTTATATCGTGATAGATATCGTTATCGCCTGAAATGAAAAAAACATATCGTGATATGAAAAAATCTCATATCGCCCAGCTCTACCTCACACACAGACTCTATTCAGACTACGTTTTTGCTTTGCACTCATTGTTCTCTAATGTGTGCCTTTCTCCTATTTTTGTATATATTTCTTTTGTTTTGTATACACCCCTCTTGATTGTATATATTTCTCCTATTTGCCATTTATTCCTGCTGTCTACTATTTATTTTTTATTCCAGCACAGTTGTATGTGTACTTGTTGTAAGTGTGCAAGGACAAATAAAGGGCTATTCTATACTTTTATGCTATTAAAAGGAGAATAAAGAAGAAATGAGCATCAGTATCAATGAAATATGAGTATACACATTAATTATGTCGTGGCATCTGAGAGATTTTTTTTTTCCAGGGTTTCAATTTACTCTCTGTTTTCTCATAATACTCATAATTACTGCACTACTTTCCAAATCAATTAACTAACAACTGGGTAAAAAGAACGCCATTGTAAACATTGTCGTAATGTTTACACACTAGGACAATATGAACCATCAACTTTAAAATATAGTTTTTTTTTAAAGACAAGAGCTATTATTTAGTATTGACTAAAACTGCAAATTTAAAAATACATTTCTGTCACATCTGATATATATTTTACTGAACAATGTAAACAGACGATGGGAGTAACAAAACTGTATCCTCACCAAAGGCTGTGTAGAACTCCTCTTTTGTAAGGTGCTCATCATCGTTCACGTCGTTGTACTTCAGCAAGTCAAACAATGTGCATTCAGAGATGTCCTTGGATAGACCTTCTTGCTTGATGACCTTCAATGAGAATACATCAATCGTTGGTTAAAGAAGGTTAAGAGCATTTTTTTTTAATTCTGTTTGTGTGTGTCTGTTGGTTTTTTTCAGTACTGTTCCAGAAATTATAATAAAACAAAACCTCTATGCAATTAATGTTGCCACTAAACAAATCAGCCAGATGTTGACTAATAACATTTTTCTTTTCCACCAAAGGATTTGATGTCTCTTAAAGTAAACCACAGCAGTGATGGCACTGCTTATTCAGTCTACAGTGAGTAATCAGCACAGTTAAACCTACACAGAGAAGTGTAGGTTTAACACATATCTGTGTAGGTTTAAACTTGCTTTCTGCTCTAAGCCCACCAGACATGTATATCCTAATAAGCTGAACACAGTAGAGGGACAGATGTCCAGTTGCCTTTAAGTCCATTTTAAGTGGGATGAGGCAAACAAAGGCTAATATGGATTGTCTGTGTAGGTTCTCAATCATCCAGGTCATGGTAATTTAAGAAGCTTGGAAAGAAAAGCGACTGGACCTCTTTAAGTGTCTTAAAGACGTTTCATCCGAGAAGCTTCTTCAGTTCTAAGACCAAATGGTGGAGAGTCCCAGGTATTTAAACCCTAGTGCGAGTTGTCCCTTAAGATGGTTGTTGACCCGCTATTGATCATGTGCCTCATCACATGAGCCAAGGACATCAGCAGAGGTCCGGGTGAAACATTGCGAGACCTTGTCTCACCCTATCATGTGACCTACTGAGATCAAGTGATGCAAGATGTGAGTAGGTGGTAAGATCATTATAGATCTTTTGTCCACTGATGCAAAAAAAATTTGTTTACCCCAGGTTTAAATCTAAGAAACAATAGGTGTTGCTTGGATTACACATGTCATTACAAAATGAAAATTTGAGTACCATATATCTAATTGCCAAGAAAACGGTTTCACTAAAACTGGAATGCACTGGCTGAAATGCAAAGTCGAAACCATCGGGTACTATCTCAGGTCAATTAAGTTTTTTACGTTAACCTTATTTGCATCTACTCTTTGACAAGTTGTGTGGCTAGCATTGTCACCTCACAGTAACAAGATGATGGGTTTGAATCCACCTCTGTGCTGGAATGATGACGTGACCAGCGTGTAATTATGCGCAAAAAAGGAAGTAATGGCCCAGATATCAACTATATTCTCCAATTCTCCACTCACTATACCGAAGCCCAAACATAGGATTGTTAAGGCCAATATTGATATTTTGGTGATTTTAAAATTTTGCGCATTTTCAAATTTTGCTAGCATTTCTTATACATAGTTATTTATTTAGTGATTTACACTGGCCAAATCTGCTTAGATCATGTAGTTTTTATGCTTGCTGTGTTTCAAACATGTGTGTTGCCAAAAGCCAAGTTGCAAAGTGCCCTCTGCTGGAAAAACTACGCAATGTCAGGCCATTTCCCCCATCTTGTTTACTCAGACAAAGCCAGTTAACAATTGAAAGTTTAAATTTGAAAAACAAATACAATGGTTTTAGTATTTGTAGAACCGTACAGTCACAAAACTACAAAATAGTAGACAGTTTTGTTAATCATTGGCTTTTCAGATTAATATTTAAAAGTTCTACAGTTCCTTCAGGTAAAGTGTCAGTCTATGAAGGCTGTGGTCATGTTCGGTAACATTTGCATTGTAGCCAAACTGAAAGTCAATGAAGTTCTGTCACAACAGTGGATGAACAGGTCCAAAATACTGCAGTTTTTGTCATCATCCTGATAAAAACATGATCCTATTCCACACCTTCTGCATGGCCCTGGCAGTAAAACATCCATCATACTAGATCAGCTGTCAAAATGCTGATCACAAGGGACGGCTTTATACATCATGCATTGTCCATCGGATCAGTGCACTTCCCTTTCCCAGATGACTTGCCCAAAATTTAAGAGTTACCTGTGATGCTATGTGAGCTACACCTAACTTTAATTTGAATGTTGAATCACTGAAAAAAAAGAATTCAATGTACAAATTTTCTATTTTCATTCTTTTCATTCTTGGGCTTAGAAATTTTTTTTAAAAAGAAGATGATTTTAACTCAAAAACAGTCTTTACTCATTGCTCCTTTCTTTGCTTGCTTTTTGGTCTTTTCATCACCTGGAGTGATGTGGCATTTAAGAGACTTTTATGCGTTGGAATTGCAGGCTTTGATGCATAAACTCCATTTCTGTTTCTACAGTGTTTTTCCAGTGACTCCTCTGGAGAAAAAGAGAACAACAAAGCAGTAACATATCCTGCACATGTTCAGTGGACCATGTGAGCTAAATGATCTGAGGCAAATCATCAATAGGTTAACCAGATATATGTGTATTGAGATTGCAGCTTCTGCCTGTTTTAAATTGAACCTTAATTTACAAAGCCAATGGAACATTGGCTGGTTACCCAGACAGAACATATGTCTTACAATTAGCAGTTACACTGAGTTTTCTTTTTTTTTTTTTTTTACTTACACGGAACCTATTCTTGCAATACAGACATTATGTACCATAACTATACGGTTCCTGCTAGAAAGGTTGTTCAGCTGGGATGCTTAAGTTAACCCCCTGTTGCGCCTCCAGGCTTGCAATACACTGGTGGAAACCTTGCTGTATGTGAACATTTTCCAGCATTCCAGACGTGCTTTCATCTCCTTCACTCTCGACTCTGCTCTTCCCTCATAACCATAACAATTTACACATCATCTCCCTTACAATTTCAAAAGTTTTAAAGTTGCATCTGTCTCCTCTTTATCCACCTTTACTATTTTTTTACACAAACAAAATAAGATTCTGTGTTATTCATGTGAAAAGAGGGTAGTTGTAAACCCTGCATGCATGAATCTGCAAAGAAAAAACAAAAAGAAAACCTTTTGTATTGTCAAGAGGATGAATTAGGTACTGCAGTACAAAACAATACTGCAGGACTCATACTAGGATGTGTGACTTATGAAGCAAGATCTTCAGTGACTGTGCTATGAATGTTTCAAAAGATTTGCAAATTCGTTATATCTATTTTTTATATCTATTTTAGCCCCCCAAAATCCCAAAATAGGGATCAGAAGTCACCTGTTCGCACTCCTCTTAATTTGAATTCAGCTCTTTTAGAAATATTTGCAGACCTGATAACAACTCAGACTAGACTTCTGCAGAGATTTAAAAGAGCAATTTTCCATTAGTTAGAACCTTGAGATTTGTACTATATTTAAAAGTTTATAGATGCAAGTTGAAAAAAAAAACTTACATAATGTTTCTTCTTACAGCAAATTCTACAGCATCTTTTATCATGCTTTTTGTAGACAATAAACGGTATATCAGGATCAACACTGGACAAGAAGCAGTGTTTTATTTTTATTTTTTCTAGTAAAAGATAAATCTTCAAATATTATCTTTGGTACAATGATAGATACGATGAATGCATGAAGAAAAAATATGTTTTGATTTGCCATTTTAAAAGGGCACTAAAAGGGCAGGAACAATTGCTCACTGTGTCACTTCATGTGCACACTCTAGCACATTGAGTAAGTCCAAGTGAGGGATTTCTGTCCTAGAATTTCAAATGAGATCAGAGAATGCTCCAATTATAAAGGGTGCTTTAGGCCATGCGGGTGGCAGCCATAATTTTGTAATTTTAAACTGATGAAAAATGTGTGAATTGCTTATGTAGTTCTTTTTGAAGGTTTGTTCAGGCCAAATTTGATTTGCATTAATCTCTTCTTTCAAAATTATAATTTCTTAATAAGATAGAACTCAGTGCCAGCTCAAGCAGATGAGGTTAAGAAAACATGCACGGCCCTGCCAGTACAAGTTAAGAGAGCCATAACCTTACTGTGTAACTTACATCATTTAAGTTGAGTTATGAATTACTCTGAAAAAAAATTCTGAAGAACTACTCAATAAAGCAGAGAATCCATTTGAAAACAAATTATTAATTTGGTATAGGAGCCATGATGGTGAAGCGCTATTAACCCATGAGAGCCTTTGTTTGTTAACTGACTGATTAGATGGAGAAACCTATTTCGAAGCGATATTTGTCCTGCTGTCATTGTGTAGTTATTCTGATGTGAATTAAATTAATCAGAAACATTTTTATGCCTGTAAAGTAAACATGTAAATAGTCTTCACTTACTACAGGCAAACAAAGATACAGTTTGGACTGTTGCATTGATGGATTTTTTTGGACAATATTTTCTCCAAGGTAAATAACAAAACAAATGAAAAAAAGTTTCTTGGTTAACTACTGCATGCATACCCCAAAGTCAGGTAGGCTCATGAAAAAAAGCATATCTGTATGAACAAAAAAATAATAAATTCAGTTGAAACCCCCATAAGGGCCACCTGCAATTCACTGATATTTCAATTTCTGCCCTTCCCAAAAGTGCTCCCTTCTCTCCATTTTCCTGTGAATGAGGTTTATGTGGCTGGCTCTGCATGAAATATGCCAAATTTCCCATATATGTAAACAACAAAAATGGGAGGAGGGCTAAAAACAGACTTGGAGGAATCCCTGAAAACAGTTCCTCCATTTGGACGTATATTATTAGCCTGCATGATTCAAAACACCTGGTGGGGGTGGGGGTATCAACTCTGCAGAGGAAAAGATTACATCTCATTTACAAACAGGGTTAAAAACCAGGCCAAAGTAATATTCAATAGGTTGAAAGGGCATATTCAAATTAACACTTGGGGTATATTGGCAATGTTTTTCCATAAAACCCAGTCCAACACGGTCTAAGGAGCTTGGAAGGAAAAGCGTCTCTTTAAGTTGCTTGAAGATGTTTCACCTATCAACGAGAAGCTTCTTCAGCTCTAAGGTCAAATGGTAGAGAGTCCCAGATTGAAGTCCTAGGGGAGCGTCCCCCAAGAGGGTCATGAACCCCCTGGGGGGATGACTGAGAACCTTCACAGACATACCAGTCCAACATAGTTTGTTGACTATGTATTTTATTCACCGAGCATTGATTTCTCTCAAGCTGGCAAGGAGTACCATTTAATGTTAAAACATGTAAAAATATGTAAATAATATGAAAATATCACTATTTTGTGGCCATATGCCATAAACCTCCTGTGCTAAAATATTGATCTAATGAGTCAGAGGAAAGGGCACTGACAAAGCTTACCAAGGTGACCTCTGTACACGCAGGATTTCCTACTGGATCAGCAGGAAGATAACAGAAGAAAAGAAACTGATATGATGGTTTTGAAAACCACTGCGGGTTGCTTACCCCTTCAATTATTCAAATAAGCTCTATATTAACTCAATCCCGGGGTACTGGGAGACTTTATTTGATATGCACAGAATATCTTCCTTCCTTACGGCAGCCACAAAAAGGTCTTTTTTACAACATCCTGGTCAAAGGCTGTAGCCTCCCTTAAGCTTCATGGCTCCTTTGACCCACATTGCTTTTCAAAAGATTTACCTTGAGCGATGCACAACAGCTACCAGAGGGAAGGGTAAAAGGAGTAAAACGGACACAATTCTGGCACACATGAAAGAGGACAGTTTAAACACCTGAGCGCACAGATGGTTTGTTCACTTTTTATCCCCCTTTGATGAGATATTTAAATGAAATGGCTCTCAAGTTTTGACAGACATGACAGATACTGTGAAGTCTCTTGAAATGGGAAGCAAATCTTTTTATTCTGTACTTAAATGATGCTTTAAAAAATACCTTAAGACCAGTGTTAGCTTGTGAGTCGAGGTTAAGCAGTATGTTACCTTCATGCCAAACACACACTAATACCACATTCATTTTTGAAAGGGGGAATATGTAGTGGCATAGTCAAGCTCATTTTTACTCCCATATTCTTACCTGTGAGAGCTCGCTGGCATCTATTTGACCGTTATTGTCTGTATCAAAGCGTTTGAACATGACATCAACCAGTTGCTTCTTGGCCACCATGCTGTCCTTGTGTTTCCCATGGCTGGCAGGCCCCATGTATCGTTTCTCATGCAAATCCAGAATCTTGTTTTTCAGCCGTCGGTAGTCGCTCAGTCTACAGTTATCATCTGGGGGGGAAAAAGAAAAGGCAAACTGGTTGGATGATGGAGAGTTTATTTATTTATTTGTAGTAAAAAATGCAATAAGAGCTAAGGGGAAAGTACATGTTTATTTTATCCGATAACATGTTTCATAAATATCTAAATTATTCCCAAGTGCAGAACAAAGCACAATTAAAAACATTGAACTTATTATTTGTAACAATGGATGTAGTGTTTTCACATTTTTAGCCAATTAGTATCCAAGCAAAGTAGAATCCCCCTGAAGATTCACATTATTAAACATTAGCTCTTGTTTATATTCAGCAAAACCCAAATCTGTACAGGTCTCTGACTGTCTTCCTCATAATAACAAACGCTAAAGATTGTTTTCCCGAGGGGAGCACAAAGTGTGACAGACACGCTGCCTTCACTGCCTCAAACTAAGAAAGCGGGAGCCTCTTCAACACAAAGAAACTGATGAACAAATCCATCACACAGGTGTCAAACACTAACCCTGACAGCAACAGAAAACACGTTGGTTTTGTATTTACAATCCACCATCAAAGGCTCCAGATCAAAGACGTAAACTACATGAAAGATTCAGCAGAGTAGAGTGGAGCCAAAGAGAAAAATAAGGACTAAAACTAGAGGTTGACACATGTCAAATCAGCTTCTCCTTGCTAAATCTGGAAGTCTCTCTCTACTAATAACAGTTATATTAGCTGATGTCAACAAGCACATGGGAAAAACGTTGCTGTTCACTGGGAAGTCTTTTAAGTCTCTGGAGAGGACGCTGACATCTATACCACATCTTACTGCGTGATCAACATGGGACAAGTATGGAATAATAGCTTCGTTGCAGAATCTCATGTGAGACAAATGATCTTTGTTGGGGATGATCAAGCAGGAATGATTTAGTGAGTCTGGTAATGAGAATTTCACACAGTAGAACTGGGTTCTCACCGAAAGCTGATGACTAGCTAAGTAGAATCAGAGTGACCCCAGAAACCAATGACATGTCATTATGAGATACCTGGGATCTCATTTTTGTACTGTAAATGTCTTCAAGCATTCCTTTATAGAAACAAATTGAGCAATCAGTGAGCATTTAAATGAGATGATTGATGTAATCCCGACGCTCGCCATCATTTGGATATGACAGCCTTGAAGAAGTTCTCCTTAAACTCTGCCAGGGAAATAAACTGGCTTTCACCGAAACTATCATTTTCATCTCAGTTCTCTGTAACCTTGTAAAGTCCCCAAGGCGTAAAAACTCTATTCTTCGCATTCATATAATGTTTATTATTATCATGAAGAAAGTATAAAAATTAAGTATAAAAATATGGTAGCGTAAAGATTCAGTGTAAACAACAATGTACAACCGACACTTAACTTATTAGAAATGATTTACTGAGATTTGCAGTTTTCTGTGATAGCTGTTATTCTCTTGGTGGAAAAAGTGAAGAAATACCTTTATCTATGAATGAAAAGAGAAAAGCAAATAACAAGAAACACGACAAATATAGATTCTTCCATACAAGCTTGTTAGATAAGATTTTCTCTTTAATACAGATGTCAATATCATGGACAACAGGTGCTATTTGGATACTAGCGCTCTCCTTTTCAAATTTAAAAACTGCCACATTCTCTGCGCTGCAATGAAAAGGAAAAGTTAACGCCATTAGTGTCTGATCATTGCTATTCCATGCAGGGCAGAAGGGTTCAAGTGAATGTTTGATGAGTGTAAAACTGATGCGAATCGCATGCGATGACCTTTACAGTTACCAACTCCAACCACGAATGTTTACTGTGGGAGATATTGGATCAACATATTGAAGATCATGCTCTCTGCTGTAGTTATGAATATTAAAAAAACTGAAAAACAAGGTTTATATTTTGTAGGAACAGTTTGGTCCCAAGACGCATAAAAAAACACATCTACCGTAGATGCTTGTGGACATATTTCACTTTAAAGATTTTTTTCCCTGTAATCTATGTGTTGTGTTTTAAGACGGTCTCTTTTGTTTTGTTTATCCAAAGACATTGTCAGCAGTGTAATTCTACTCCTATAAATGCTTTATTTTCTGATGACCTCGTGTACCAAAATTAGGAAATCATAACCTAGCCAGGTGGAGAAAATTAGGTAAGAGAAAGAAGCACTGGAACATTGTCTCTCAGTGATGGTCTGGCTTCTATAACTATCAAACTGAGGTGTTGACAGATGTTTGAGCTGCACACTCAGTCAGAAGCACTCTGTAACTAGCAGGGTGTGAACAAAAACAGTGGTGGCTGCTAAGGACTTTCTAGCAGCCGCAGCAGGTAACAAAACAACAGGAAGCTCTTTTCAATGACAAAATTTGCTTTGGCTGTCAAAATAGTGATAATGGCTGGTGAATTCTAGGGAATCAAAAAAGTAACTTGCCCTCCAAAGTGTACCAACTGCAGAATGCTGCACCTCTTGGAGCGGGTTCTGCTTTAACAAGCATCAGTGGCAGAGAAGCTGCCCTGGTCACAGATGGCTGGTAAAATGAATAAAAGATAAATGGCTGCTGGCATACCCTCGGCTAAGGTCAGCTACATAAAAGAAGCATGAACTATCACATGCATGCAGGTCCACACGTGGATGTAAATGAAACTACTTATAGACAAACTGCTACCCAAAAACATGCATTTAAACACTCCAACATATCCAAACAGTACTTGTCTACACAGGGGAGTTTAAGCAATAATTTGGCAATGGCGACTATAATCTGTCAAATTAACTATGCCAACATGCCTTAGTCAAAACAGTACTTCAGGGAACAAGTAAAAACTCAGCAAAAAGCTGTTGTGTTATTCAGTCCAATCCACTTTGTCAAACTAAGATCTACTGAATGCTGAAAGAATAACTCTCCGTTTCGTGAAATCCAAAGTTTCCTGTAAATATGGAAATGTCTCAGGCACAGAAGTGGTTTTTGAGCTCAAAGGGATGCATCAATGGGGTCTGCTTTTCCTGTGCAATTGCTGGGGTTATCCTAAAAAAAAAGAAAAGAAAAGAAAAGAAAAAAAAGAAAAGAAAAGAAAAGAAAAAAAAAACATTTCCCATTAAAACTTTGATCATTAAATTGATCATCACTAACTGATGAGTTCTCAGTTCCAACATTGTCTTGTTAATTGAATCATCTGCCTTTTTTCAGTCTTACTGTAGACAAAGACACAGGAAATCAGGATGGGTTATAAAACTGTGCAAACCTCGTCTGGACTCAAAATTACTTGTAATGGAAGAACAAGGGAAGAACAGAGGTGCTTGCTTTGTTTTGTTTTGGGTTTTTTTGTTTTGTTTTTGATGGAGGATCATGTTAGATATCAGTAAAAGGCTTAAAATGGAGTTCTACTGTTCCATCAACATTACAATCTTATTTACAGTAATGATAATGATGTTAAATAATCCTTTAACCTTATCCTTTTATTTTAAAATAATTTGGTGGTAGGAGAGCAGGCTGCTTCAGTAGGAAGTTTAAGACCCTGACCATAACAGCAAGCATGCCTCCAATGACTTCCATGCCTTGGGAGACCAACACGGTAGCCACAGGGTAACTGACAGAGAGCCAACAGTCAACTGATACCGATTACTGTGAAAGTGGAGAGGCTGCAAGACTCAGAGAAATCCAGGGACAAGGACAGCTGCAGGCAACTAATAATCCTTCAACAGGTTCAACTATGAAACCCCGAGAGCTTCCTCTAGATTGATCTTACTGACCGAAGATTCTCTTTTGGTCATCTTGTGTGCGGCTGTAAACAGTGAGTCTGAGCATTTATAGCAGGGCAAATGGGTGTGCTTGATTTATAACACAACACTGTCAGCAGGCAAAGCAATGGGCAAAAAGGCAGAGTACATTCTGGACAAATACATAGTCAATAACAACACACAGAGAAAGGCAGCCATATACTCTCAGATTCACACCTTCGCCTATTTAGAATCACCAGTTAACCTAACATGCATATCTCTGGACTGTGGGAGGCAGCCAGAGCCCACGCAGGTACAGGGAGAACATGCAAATTCCACTAAATGGTCCATCTAGCTGTTACACAAGTATAGCTACTCGTGTGCATGGATAAGATGACACAAACAAAGGGACAAGGTTCAAGCAAAAGCTTAATGTGGTGTGCAAGCTTCCTGCCAGTTCAGAGTTATTCCAGCTGGTGCTGGTAATGGTCAAGTGACCTGTGCCAACAAAAAGAGCAAAGAAACAGCAAATATAAAAGAGGTAAACAGAGTATTGTACAATAGCTTCAAGACGAAGACCTCGAGGACACAGAGAGAGCAATTCTTGCAATAGTATCACATTAACCGAAGTTACGTTTGTTTACTAGGCGACTCACACCAAGGCCTTTAAACGATTGAGCCTTACCTACTGAATAGCAATGGCATCTTAAATGCTAAGTGTTAAAGATGAGCTGGAATGTAGTTTCATCTGTTCTTCTTATCTGTTTTATGTAAGTGGTATCGATGGACATTTTGCATTTGTGCAGCAAAAGTGATGGATGGTGATGAATAGTGATCAAACAACAAAATCTTTATGTCTAACCGCTTTATGCAGCCGACAGCTTTTTCTACATTTAGTGACATTCACAAACAAACTGAACAGCCAGTTACAGCCTTAGAAAGAACATCTAAAATTTAAACTAATGTTTGACACTGGGTTCTCCACGTGTTTGTTTTGATTTTAGTGCTTTATAATTTCATCTTCCCTTGTCCCCAGTGCAAGCTTAACTGTACCTTTCATTCACAGTCTCCTTATTAAGAACACACCCTGAAAACAACATATGATTAGTAAATAATATATTCAGGGACATGGAAAAGTGTTGTAATACAAAACTAAATATTATCCATGGATGGAATACATGACATTTTTCATGGACAGAGTTGCAGAGAAAGCAACAATTTAGTGAGAGTGACAAAAAAATTTAGCTTTTCACAGTGACTATTCATCTGTGTGCAATTGGTTAATAAGTGGCTTTTAGTCAAAATGTAGGCCATCCAGGTATTCATGGAAGCCAGTGTTAATTTTTGATAATTTGGCAATACCACGTGAAGGAAGACGCTCTTTTACTGTTTGCTGTTGACTCAATGACCCGGAGATTAGTGTATCCAAAGAACAACAACAAAACCCTACATTCAAACCATACAAAAGTGCCATTCTCATGGGTATAACAGCATGCAAGCACAGGGAAATGGTGGTACACACTGTGGTGAGCAAATGTAATGAAGCATGAAGGCTAAAAGCAAAAAAAGTAGTTTCTGTTTTAAAGAACTTTTCCACATACAGATGACGTCAGTGTAGAAAACTTAAATATTGTACAGGTGAAAAACGTCTGCTTTCTAAGCACCTGAGAGGCACACTACTGTGCACAAGAAATTAAGAGTCTCAAACGTGTATTGTGCCAAACAGCATGGAGAAGCAGCTGCTGCATTAGCAACCAATATAAGTCCAGCTGGCACTAATGAAAAGTTACTTTTCGAGCTGAAAATACACACTAATCCTTTGCCAAACATGCAGTAGACTCAGAGAAAGAAAACAGAAATTCTACATGCTCTCCACAGAGACCGTAAAAGTGACTGAACCCCCCTCGCTACCTCAACCTGCCCCTTTAAAAGCCCTACTGTTTTATTTATAAAAAGAAAAAGGCGGCTCAGCGGAATAGCTAGAGTCAACTCCACTGAAACTGTCCCATCTTTGCCCGACTAAGCCTGCCCCCCACCAACCATCTCTTGCAGCTTTTCCATCTCCGTCTCCAGGGCCCTGGGTACTGCCGCTGCTCACAATACATCAAGACAGCACAGCATGACAACTGGGCTAACCAAATCAGAGGTCACTGATTGCAATCTTTAAGAGCAACTGGAGGTGTCAGTGCCGCAACACCTGACTGAATCTGAAATGGATATCTGGGCAGTAGAGCTGCAACCCCTCAAAGCTGCTCTGGCCAGGTCGATATGAATGCAAAACACTCACAGCAGACCTCAGGCACAGAGAAGAGACTCCTGCTAATATCTCGGAGTTCAAAATAAAAGATTTCAGTCACACTGAGGCTTTTTGCATCCATACTGAAAAGTAAAGAAATACAAAACTGAAGTTCATTCCTGCCCTTGGAAACAGCAAGTTGAAACACAGTCACACCGTAAGGTCCTTTTGTTAGATATTCTTGATCTTTTAATCACACTCCATGATCTTTATTAGCAGATCGAGTTTACCCAGCTGTCATGGAGCTGCTTTTCTTTTGTCACATGTGCCTATATGATTTGCTGCTCACATTGTGTACTGAAATTTTGTTTTCATGCTGTACTAAAAACCAATTCCATCTGTGGTCACATGGCAATTAAAGTAAAGAACAAATCTGGAAACAAGCCAGTCCAATTTCTACAGGGAATGGGTCTCTAAATTGTTAGACTTATGTCAAAGTGGCTGCTAGAGTTGATGAACAGATTTCTTGTGTTTGGCCCGATGGCTGAATGTTTTACAGTATCTAATAACATCTGTACAAAGAACAGGATTGATCTATTGAATTATCCTTTGGAGATAATGATTGGTTTGTTGTTTAATTATTAAAACCAGAAGCTAGTGAGAAAAAACCCACAAGCTTTCTGTTGAAGTCAATTATAGGAGCATTTTCTTATCAGTCACCTCTATTGATATTTTATTAAGTTCAGGCAATTAAAATAACGTAACAAATAACAAAAGGAAAACCGGAAAAAGTCTTGGTAAAAGACATGATATGTATTTGTTCAAATACATATCATGTAAAATTTGTTTCAAACCATTCACAGTCATCTGAAAACTAATGATTACTGATATATTTGTCAGCTACACACACACACACACACACACCATTTGGTTGGGATTAATAGACTACATATAAAATATGGAAGTAGGTTCTGGGTATGCAATGTAAAGTCAGTCCACAAGTACCATAAACCTGTTTTCTTGCTAATGGCCAGGGGCAGAGTGCTCAGTTTGTAAAACAAACTGCTAGTTGTACAGAAGAATATAGAAAAATAGCCCTTGGCTGCTTTGCTCTGTGACCTCAGTAAAGGCTTCTCTTATGGCTTAATAGGGTAAGTAGAATTTTGTAAATTATGGCTACGATTACAGTCATAAAGGACGATTATCACAGTCATTTGCTAATGAGCATGAAGTGTTCTGCAGTTTCTGGGCCACACACACACCCTTCGAAAGCTGAGATTCAAAGCACCGAGATTTTTGATAGCAAAAACACTCACCCTGAGGATGAGCATTTTTGCTGATATGACTTCATAACCCATGGGTGCCATCCCATTTTTGTACTGTCTACATGCTTAAAGACATAAAAGAAACAACCAAGTAATTGTGTTTATAGCTAATATATCAGTATATTAAAACAGTCACCAAAGGTGAACTCTGATGTCTTATATACCAAAAACCCACACTAGCCTCCTCCATGAGATGTTTTGCAAAAAATAAAAATAACAAAATGATAATAAAAATAATAAATAAGTAATTCCAACTCTGTCTTTACCAAATAACAATTGTGTATTTTTCATATAGAGGACAACTTCTATACAAAAGTTTCTTTGGAAACCTCACTTTGTTTCTTTACCACTTAGTAACTTTCTGAGCCTTTAGTAACAGCACAAGACAGATCCCCCCCTTTCATTCAGTCTCTGTCACTACTGTTTCCTCCCCAGATGCAGGTGTAATCCTCTCCTTCCAATCTTTCATCAAGACTGCTGCTCTTCCTCACGTCTTAATCTTTGATGTATTACCACCCCACCCCTCCTCTCTTACCTTGAATGGAATCATTATCATCTAGGAGACTTTACTCAAACATTACTCCATCCACCCAACTTAGCCTTACTGCTTTCCTTTTTTTTCACTCGACTGACAGAATCCCCAGGAGGTGTTCAGAGCTTCAATTCCCCTATTAAAAAAAAGCCCAACTTCTGTGCCATCTGCTACTATATACTCCAGTACACCCACACCTGAACACTCTGACTTTACTGGCCTTTTGTTCTAGCACTGCTGGATCCTGGCCATGATGGCTTTGTGGCATGTTCTGATGGATTATCTTAATTATTAATTTCAGTGAATGTGAAACATGTGACTCATCTTGACTCCTGCATTGTATAAAGCATTACAGGTTGGAGCGCCAATTTAATTAATCCAATACATGTATAAGTGAGAGACTGTAAATGGAAACTGGTCAAAAATGAATAAAGAATAAGTATAATTTAAATACTTTGAAATTGTTGGTTATTGTAGGTCTTTTTTTGTTGGAGGGGGGAGGGGGGGCAAAAGAACAGGCCTTTCTTTTCCCAAAAGAAATGTAGGTTGGCTTAGACTAATCTTCCAGACTGAGATGAAGCTAGACTGAAATACAAGACAAAGAAAAGAACGAGAAGAGAAGGAGATTGTGAGAACAGGAAGGCTTTGTTTTCCTCTCAAATATGATCCCAGAAGGCTTGATTACACAGAGCTTACTCCTTCAGTGGCAGGTCTTGTTGATGACATGATAGAAGGCAGTGACCCAGGGGCCAAGACATCAAATCAACACTGCTGCAGGTCTATATTTGGTCTACTGCAGACAGGCTGAGGAATATCATTTCTTCACAGTTGGGCCACAGTTTGATCAGCGAGCTTGAACAAGAATAGAAATATTTCTCAGATGTATAGCTGATGCATAAATGATGTCAATACCTGAGTTAATAATGTTAGACTGAAACCCAGTGGTGGAAGCAAAGAAATAAGGAGTAACCTCAGTAACATTTACAGTTTAAAATAGTCAGAAAGGCTTTTGGTGTTGCGAGGTTAACTATGTAGCCCCAAGTCAAGATGGATTTGGAATAGATGGGTAGATGTGTGCTGGTGTGAAAAGCCTTCTATTTGCTTCTATTTACCCTTTAGGCATGCTGACCTTACTTCAGTGGCTTTCTGCTTCAGAAAAAAGTGATCCCTGTGAGTGTCAACTACTCCAATCAGAGTTATCATATTATCAGATGAAGATGATAAATCCTTACATAACACAAACTATGACATTAAAATGCAACACTGTTGCAAATAAGGTGACTGCACCACATTAAATAATCTAGTCTAAAGGTATAGAGCTGTAAACACTAAACATTACTATCCCATAGCATAATAAAGAAGATGTGGACATTCCATTAATTTGTAGTAAGATCAAGTGAAATTATTTTGTTGACTGGGCAGGTATTTTTGGTCTGTGTTGTAGTACTGTAGCTGCGATTCCAGCAGTTTAAAGGAAACCTAGCAGCACATTATAATTTATCCGCTTCACCCGATGAATACATGCACATTCCTGTTACAATGTGATGCACTGTTTGTGCTTCATTCAGTTGTTTAAGATACGTCTTAACAACTTGCACATATCAAATATATCATCCCAGCAAATCATCTATATTGCACTTAAAACATGCTGCAACAAAAAAAACTAAATAAAAAAACAGTGAAAACATGGTGCTTCCATGCTGAACACAAGAGAGTTTTGATGTACTTAAGAGTACACCCTCTGTGTTGTCGTGCAGTATCCTAGTAGGTGGGGTTAATTAGTACAACTGGGAGGACCTGGCCAGTGTCCCTGGAGGACTTAACAGGTGTCTGTATCAGCTCTTTCTCCATCGACCCAGGACCATGTTTTTGATTTGGTTGACTACAGCCAGATTATTTTAGGTTTTACACTACACAACATCACAGACTTAACATTCATTCATCTAAATACTGACACACTGACAATGACTGACACACCTCACAAAGTTAATTATGTTTTTTTGGGGGGTTTTTTGGTTAATAAATTGTGGTTCAAGTTGTGCATCTCCCATTACTTGCATGGCTCATAACTCATCGACCCTCCAACACTGTTTTCAGTATTTTTCCTAATTGTACTGTCATGAATGTTTACACTTAACATGCTAACTGAGGACTGCAGAGTCTGAGATGTAGCTCTCAGAGTTTCTGCTTTTTCTCTGAGCATTGCACGGTCTGACCTTGGGGTGAATCTGCTGGGATTCGGACCTGTGATGGCATGCCACACATGGTAAGCTCCACACCTCACCACCCGTTGATTCACTTTAGTTTAATTTACAGTCACTACTTTAAAATATTCTATTTATTGTTCAATATCGTTTCTTTATTAAATGTATTCATTTTTCCATCACACCTTCCAATGTTTATATGGCGTGCACACATATTAACCTTGCAAGGTCAAAGTTCTGTTTTATGTTATATTAATACAGCTTTCTTTGTTTGAGTTACCTGGGTGTTGGTGTCTCCTCCTGTCTGGCAAAAGGTGTGGCAAAGGGCTGGGAGACCTGAAGTACTGCTGACAGCCTAATTGGATTGCACCACATGCTTCATTGCCTGGGGGGTGTTTCATGTTTGTTTAAATGTTTTGTATTAGTTGGTTATATGGCAGCCATCTTGTTTTCCCCGTGTGTGTCATTTGGTTTAGCTAAACCAGTATTTAAGTCCCCCTGTGTGTCATTTCAGCAGGTCAGTTTACCATATGTTTGTTTGAGGTTTTGTTAATTATTATCTTGAGTTTAGTCTATTGAGTTGACCTCTTTTATTGGTCTGCCTGTTTAAGTTTTGGCTTTGTTAAATATATTTTCATATTTTTGGGTCAATAAAACCCGTTTTTTGAATTAAAACCACCTGTGTCCTTTATGCTTTACTGCTTGGTCCCTGACAGGACCCCTGGGATGACTGCAGCATTGTGTTAACATAGACCTAACTGATCCAGCCAAGAAAACTACCAAAACATCTCTCTTACATAGAGATGGTGACACTTGCTGATTATCAATTAATAAATGCATTTCATTAACAGCACCTGGTTGGTATTTACCCTGTTAATTCCTATGGAAGTAGTAAGGTTGTACTTGTTTTTCTTATTTATTTGGTTGATTATCTTGTTTGTTGGTTTGCTTCTTTTTGTGTTCTGTTGTGTTTTTACAGGACTGTATAAGATCTCTTTAAAAGCTTTCTTTTTCACATGACTGTCATTTTAAATGCATATGTTAGGACAGTGATGAATCCAATCCATCATCAAACAACTTTTGGCCTCCACAGGATATGTCACAGGGTGCAGCCAACACTGTTCCCAGTGTATTGGTGCTCACTGCTACTCTACTGCCAAGTTCCGTCTTACTCTGAACTTGGACTAGCAGGATGAAACACTACAGGCTAGGCACGAGTACATTGCAGTACTTTGACTAAGAGTCTAAGTCATTATACAGTGGGGCAAAAAAGTATTTCGTCAGCCACCGATTGTGCAAGTTCCCCCACCTAAAATGATGACAGAGGTCAGTAATTTGCACCAGAGGTACACTTCAACTGTGAGAGACAGAATGTGAAAAAAAAAGAAATCCATGAATCCACATGGTAGGATTTGTAAAGAATTTATTCGTAAATCAGGGTGGAAAATAAGTATTTGGTCAATAACAAAAATACAACTCAATACTTTGTAACATAACCTTTGTTGGCAATAACAGAGGTCAAACGTTTACTATAGGTCTTTACCAGGTTTGCACACACAGTAGCTGGTATTTTGGCCCATTCCTCCATGCAGATCTTCTCGAGAGCAGTGATGTTTTGGGGCTGTCGCCGAGCAACACGGACTTTCAACTCCCGCCACAGATTTTCTATGGGGTTGAGGTCTGGAGACTGGCTAGGCCACTCCAGGACTTTCAAATGCTTCTTACGGAGCCACTCCTTTGTTGCCCGGGCGGTGTGTTTTGGATCATTGTCATGTTGGAAGACCCAGCCTCGTTTCATCTTCAAAGTTCTCACTGATGGAAGGAGGTTTTGGCTCAAAATCTCACGATACATGGCCCCATTCATTCTGTCCTTAACACGGATCAGTCGTCCTGCCCCCTTGGCAGAAAAACAGCCCCATAGCATGATGTTTCCACCCCCATGCTTCACAGTAGGTATGGTGTTCTTGGGATGCTACTCAGTATTCTTCTTCCTCCAAACACGACGAGTTGAGTTTATACCAAAAAGTTCTACTTTGGTTTCATCTGACCACATGACATTCTCCCAATCCTCTGCTGTATCATCCATGTGCTCTCTGGCAAACTTCAGACGGGCCTGGACATGCACTGGCTTCAGCAGCGGAACACGTCTGGCACTGCGGGATTTGATTCCCTGCCGTTGTAGTGTGTTACTGATGGTGACCTTTGTTACTTTGGTCCCAGCTCTCTGCAGGTCATTCACCAGGTCCCCCCGTGTGGTTCTGGGATCTTTGCTCACCGTTCTCATGATCATTTTGACCCCACGGGATGAGATCTTGCGTGGAGCCCCAGATCGAGGGAGCTTATCAGTGGTCTTGTATGTCTTCCATTTTCTGATGATTGCTCCCACAGTTGATTTTTTCACACCAAGCTGCTTGCCTATTGTAGATTCACTCTTCCCAGTCTGGTGCAGGTCTACAATACTTTTCCTGGTGTCCTTCGAAAGCTCTTTGGTCTTGGCCATGGCGGAGTTTGGAGTCTGACTGTTTGAGGCTGTGGACAGGTGTCTTTTATACAGATGATGAGTTCAAACAGGTGCCATTCATACAGGTAACGAGTGGGGGACAGAAAAGCTTCTTACAGAAGACGTTACAGGTCTGTGAGAGCCAGAGATTTTCCATGTTTGAGGTGACCAAATACTTATTTTCCACCCTGATTTACCAATAAATTCTTTACAAATCCTACCATGTGAATTCATGGATTTTTTTTTCACATTCTGTCTCTCACAGTTGAAGTGTACCTCTGGTGCAAATTACTGACCTCTGTCATCATTTTAAGTGGGGGAACTTGCACAATCGGTGGCTGACTAAATACTTTTTTGCCCCACTGTATTATAATCACTTCATTTAATTTAATTAAAAATATCTTAAGGTCAGTTATGACCTTGTATCTATTATGCCCAAGCATGAATCTGTCTTTGGTTAGCATTACTCAAATGTAATTAACTATAGTCTAAAACTCTTGAAAAAGTCCAGAAGCTGACCTCAATTTCAGATACTTTTTCGTTGTTTTCATTGTATGTAAAGCACATACCTAGAAACTCAATTTCTGACATCTAGAGACTAATGGCATTTACATTCCACCCAGCAAGAGACTTTGCACAAAGAAAATGTTTGGTTCTTTAACTCAGCATATCAGTGTTTACCTCAACCAATGAGTTTATTTTACTCTCCAGTGCAGCTCAGCCTCTGAGAAATGTTTGTGTTGCATGAATAAACTCTAGTCTGCCAGAAGTCTGCTTTGTGGTCTGAAGACATACAGTACTCTATTCAGCTTTATGTACTGGCTTGTATTATAGTGCCGACATTAACACACACACACACACACACACACACACACACACACACACACACACACACACACACACACACACACACACACACACACACAAACAATCTCTTACTCCTACACAGATTGTAAAGCAGCTTCTTATACTGACCTGTGGCCAACACTGATCACAATGTCTATAGATTCCTGCTTTTCATTGCACTGTGGGGTCAGCATTAGGTTAAAGGACTCTATTATCATCTATCTAGCCACTCAGCTCATAGCTGGGAACCATAAAGAGTTGAATTCCTATAGATCTGCTGCGCTGAGATACAGCGCTTTCTGTAGCCTTTATTGATCGGCTCATAAAACATTCAGTATGGATGGAAACAAGACGATTTTGTCACAACTATTCCAGCACCAACACAGATTATTTCTGAGTGAGTTATGACATCAAATGTTGTCTGATTATTTTCCATTGCACACCAGCTAAATACTAAGTAGCATTTAATAACAATAAATATTTGTGTGTTCCAACTACAGGGGGATCACACTCCTCAGCCTCCCTGGGAAAGTCTATGCCAGGGTGCTGGAAAGGAGAGTTCGTCCGCTAGTCGAACCTCGGATACAGGAGGAACAATGCGGTTTTCGTCCTGGTCGCGGAACACTGGACCAGCTCTTTATCCTCTCGAGGATACTTGAGGGTGCATGGGAGTTTGCCCAACCAGTCTACATGTGTTTTGTGGACTTGGAGAAGGCATTCGACCGTGTCCCTCGGGGTGTCCTGTGGGAGGTGTTGCGGGAGTATGGGGTGTCTGCCCCAATGTTAAGGGCCATTCAATCCCTATACAACCATTGTAAGAGCTTGGTTCGCATTGCCGGCAATAAGTCGGACTCGTTCCCGGTGGGTGATGGGCTCCGCCAGGGCTGCCCTTTGTCTCCGGTTCTGTTCATAATTTTTATGGACAGGATTTCTAGGCGCAGCCAAGTGGCGGAGGGCTTTCGCTTTGGTGGCCTCAGAATCTCATCTCTGATATTTGCGGATGATGTGGTTCTGTTGGCTTCATCGGGTGAGGGCCTCCAGCTCGCACTGGAACGGTTGGAACGAGTGTGAAGCAGCGGGAATGAGGATCAGCACCTCCAAATCTGAGGCCACGGTCCTCAGCCGGAAAAAGGTGGAGTGCCCACTCCGGGTCGGGGATGAGTTCCTGCCACAAGTAGAGGAGTTCAAGTATCTCGGGGTCTTGTTCGCAAGTGATGGGAGAAGGGAGCCGGAGATCGATAGACGGATTGGGGCTGCAGCTGCAGTAATGCGGATGCTGCACCGGTCCGTCATGGTGAAGAGGGAAGAGTGTAAAAGCGAAGCTCTCAATTTACCGGTTGATCTACATCCCTACCCTCACCTATGGCCACGAGCTGTGGGTAGTGACCGAAAGAACAAGATTGCGGATACAAGCGGCAGAAATGAGCTTCCTCCGAAGGGTGGCTGGCCTCTCCCTTAGAGATAGGGAGAGAAGTTCGGCCATCCGGGAGGGGCTCAGAGTAGAGCAGCTGCTCCTCCACATCGAAAGGAGCCAGCTGAGGTGGTTCGGGCATCTGACAAGGATGCCCCCTGGGCGCCTCCTGGGTGAGGTGTTCCAGGCATGTTGGAGAGATTATATCTCTCGGCTGGCCTGGGAATGCCTTGGTGTTCCCCCGGATAAGCTGGAGGAGGTGGCTGGGGAGAGGGAGGTCTGGGCCTCTTTGCTTAGGCTGCTGCCCCCGCGACCCGGCCTTGGATAAAGCGGATGAAGATGGATGGATGGATGGATAATGTATTCGATTTTATCTGTGGCATGGGGCACATGTATATGAGGGCCAGCATGCTTTCTTACAATAATCATAAAATATTACTTACATAGGACACTTCCCCACAAATAATGCAGTCACAGAGTATACTGCTCAAAGGAATTTTGGAAGCACTGGAACAATTTTAAAGCTTTAGAAGTGAAACTTTGTGATTAACCCCATTGCAACATAATCTGTAGACCTACCCCCCCCCACACACACACACACACACACAAAACATATTAAGGATTGTACATTAACAAAAAACTGTTGTACACACACACACACACACACATGTGAAGACAGAGAGAGAGTATGCATAGTATGCAAACAGCTACCAAAACGGCATCATAATTCGTTATACAATTAGAACAGGGCAAATCAACAATTAACAATGACTAATTAATATTAAAATCTGTAATATAATGTATTGTTTGGAGTTTAGTCTGTTGCTGTTGCTATTTTTACCATTTCTTCTTGGAGCAACTGTAACTCACATAATTTCCTTAGGGATTAATAAAGTATTCTGAATCTGATTGTTTCAGGATGACCTGCAATTATCCAATGACACATCTGCTTACCTGTGTCTATTGCTCGTTTCTCCTCCTCTTCTTTTCTCTTTTTTCTAAACTGAGCACCTGATGGCTTTGAACTTTTCTTGTCCATCTTCCATTGGTTTTAATTTTGCACTCCAGTATGAACACAAATCCCCCATATCGAGGATCACCACAACATAATCTAACAGACCTAAACCTGTCACGGACCCGGTTCCGGGGACTCGGGGTTCGTGAACAGTGTGGACCTTTATTGTTATTAGTGTATTGGATGTATGTTTGCTGCACTGTGTTCTTGTGTTCAATGCTGGTGTGTGTATGTGTGTGAGGCTGGAGGATGAAGGACAGCCACCTGCAGGCCTGATGGGTGTGGCCCTGCCAGCTGCTGGTCGCCTAGCTTACCACACACCTGCTTCTGATCAGGATCGTCGGGGGAGCTACTTAACAGAGCGATGGAGCTTCCTCCGGCGCAGGATCGTTGAGTTAGACTCCATGTCAGTGTTTCTAGTGTTGTTAAAGTGTATGCCTGCCGGAGTTGGTGCCATAACGGCTGTGTCTGTGTTTTTCCCCAGGAGGACAGCGGAACACAGAACTGCAAGACACACGGGGTGTGTGAAGGCACAGGGGCAGAGAGCACGGGATACCAGCACTTGGGAGAAGACACGTCACGGGAGTCGAGGGAGCACTTTTGGAGATTCAATGTGTGGTGTACCATTACCTCACTGTAAATAAACCCACTGTTCATTCCATTAAGTCCAGCGTTTGGGTCCTATTTCCCCATCTCCCCACGATCTGCCAGCCAGACCGTGACAAAACCTTAGTTCACAGATTCACTTTGTCTAGGGTTTATTTCAGGGATTTCACACAACCCAAGGTTCAAATCATGAATACATAATGGGCTCGGATTTATAACATTATAAATGAAATGTGCTCTATTTGGAAGCAGCAGGTCTCCCTCCCCTTTCGACGGGCTGTGTTTGAGACTTTAAATCATCAAACTGTAAATTTTAAATTTTAAATTGTTATTGATCCCTTTACCCCGAGTCCTAAAGTGTATATTTATTTTCTTACGCTTCTTATATATATTGTTTGTTTACTTGCACTGCTGTAACTAGAGCCTCGTCGTCTTGTCTCTTTATATACTGCACTGTATGTAGCGGACAATAAAGTTTACTTTGACTTCAGCAGCAAGCAGGCGCACCAAGGGCTCTCGCACTCACTTTCCGTGCACAGAATTTCGAAAAAACATCAGTGCAAGTTATAAGTCTGTATTATAATGTCTGGTGTTTTCGTGTTTGTTGGTTTGTTTTTATTTTGTTTTATTTTGCGAGTTGATTATTATTAGATGCTGCTCCAGCCAGGCAGAGAATCCCCCGCCGCCACGCCCTCTCCTCCCCGTGTCAGAAGCAGCAGGAGGGCGCCCTTACTCCCAGCAAATGGGCGATAGAAAACCGATCGGTGCCTGTGCCATTCCCTGGCTGACGTCGGGGCAGCATGAGTACAAGTTTTTTGAGTACATTTTTTTTTTCGCCAATGCCCGTGATGCCGCCCCCCACCACGATGCCGCCCCGGGCAACCACCCGTGTCGCCCGTATCTAAAACCGCTACAGAGTGTACTCGATTGCAATGGAAAACATCCAAAACCGAGTTGAGTCAAGCCGCCTTGAGTGGAGCTGAGTAGGTACTAGTGGAAAAGAATTATCATTCGTACTTACTGACCTTATATTAAATTTGTAAGGAGACGCCTACAACGAAAGTATGTTTTTATATTCATTTTCCACTCTCAGACCATTAAATGCTAACTGACTTATGCAGATCTAAATATTCCTTTAATGTAATAATAATAACCCAGAAGATACTCCTGAAGCTTAGTAGAGCTTTAATTTTGATAAATCTGTTAAGTTACACAGTCACAACTTGTCCATGTGTCTTGTCCTGCCTTACTGACCAAAGTGCTTAAAGCATAGGCTCATTCATACATCACTTTTAATACTAATACTGTACAGTGCTTTTGCAGTTAAATACACTCATTCCACTCATTTTTCTGCAGCAGCTGTGTCTCTTTCAGTCTGATTATTTGTTTAACCCTTTCATGTTTTTCTGAAAAGATAACATTATAGTTTTATCTTCCTGTGTAAAATCACCTGCTCTGCTGTAGACTTATATCATCTTTGTGACTGAGCGATGCTGCCAAACACCACCCCCTTTATGTAAATGTGCTTAAAGCTAGATTGACAAACCCTGTGTTAACCTTTCCACATACTGATATTAGGGTGCTTAAAGCCACATAACAAAAAGATAACTTGTTTTGTAGTACAAAACCCAGCCTTCCGCCTATCGCAGTTTCTGGATAGAGTGGCCATCTAACTCACATTGGATTCCCTAAGGAGATCAAGGATTTTCTGTCTGACTGCAAGATGAAAAACTCTGAAAAGAGGCAGCTAAACTGGCTAGCTCGAAGGCAAACACAGCACAGGAAGGACTGGTGGTAACTTATTAGCAGCAACTTTCAAAATACTACCCAGGATATTGTTGTCCTGTAACGTAAATACATCAGACTCTGAAGTAAGACTAAAACCGGTCTCCAAATATTACTTAGGCAGCTCTTAATATACCTGAGCAGTCAGTCTAAATAAAGTCTACATGTGGAAAACACCAGAATTTCAAATTTTAAAAATGATTTGTTTATTACACTATCCTATTGCAATTACAGTATACACTATCCCATAATAACTGTTTGGATCACTCTGTTTTGGTTATGCTAGTGAAAAAACAAGTCCTTACATTCGCATCACTTAGCAATTCTCTATTTCCTCTCTTCCTTTATAAAAAAGTAGCTTGTTCACTTTATACTGTCCAGCAGCTGAAAATCCAACACATTTGTCATGTCACTGGGTCACATGTTTTTCACTAAATATAGAATGAGGTCAATGCTTTGATATTAGAAAACACCCACAATGCTGTAACCCAGTCAACCTCCCCCCCACACTCCTCTTCTTCTGTACATCTCTGTATCTATGACTTACTCACAAACGCTGCTTCAAGCAATGTTGGCAGCTATTGTTCACTTTCATTTCAGCAAATTTTACAAAGGTCTGATATCCAGGAAGGACAAAGTAGGTGGAAACAAAAGAGGAATAAAATGCAGAGAGCAATATAAAGAAAACTTTTCAGGATAATGGCTCATGCAGGAAAATGGCTTTTAACCAATACTTTAATGGAAAGGCATGTTGCGCAGACTGCAAAAATGGTTTTGGAACCCATTCACTTCAAGTAAACAAACCTGCAACGGGATTCAATTGGCCAATTGAATCCCGACTGAATCATCAACAGTCTGCAGAGCTTTTAAGGGGTTATTTAAGCTTGTGTTGTCATTGGAATATTTTAGAGGACGGGGGGGGGGTAGAATGAAATTTAAATTAAAAACAAATGGAAACCAACAAAAAAGCTTAAAAGTTTATATTTATATTATAAAAGGATATTAATAAATTAATAAAACCTATAGTCCAAACTGTATCTCTTGAAAATGCACAATCTAGTAAACTGTTACTGAAAAAGTCATAACCTCACTAAATTACAAATGTATAGCCCTTATGTTTTCCCTGGTTAACTCAATTCTACTATTTATAGGTAGCTAAACTTATCTCTGAAAGTCCTCCTGTAAACATTAATGAAATTATTCTGCACTGACAACCTCTTATTCTGCACTACAGGGGAGAGTAACATCAAACATGTTTAATTGGCTAATTTGTCACATGATTGTTTGGGATCTGTGGCCTAGTCCTCAGCACACGCCTTTGATGGAATAATTGGCCATTTTGGGCACATAATGACATGCAAATGACTATAAGTTCCTTTGAAGCTGGCCAAGCTAGAAATAAAGCCATCGATCAAAGACACCAGTTTCTTGTCTTGAGGTTCACAAACCTGCAGTGGTGTGTGTGCTGTGTACAGGGGAGCCAACTGTACCAAAAATGGCACTAAACAGTGCTAATTAGTGCAGCATCTAAATAGATGTGCCGCTTCTGTAGGTTTCTATACGGCTGAAAAGTACCATGAAAAGAGAGATATAGTTTCATATTCTTCTCCGTTAGCAGGGGGTACTATAATTAAAACATTTTTTTCCAAAGGCTCATGGTTTGATATCAAAGACAAACTTGTCCTTCAAATCAATGCTGCACAATGTTTCCATCTAATATTTATAAATTGCTTGTTCTTTTGACTGTGGTGATGTTTCATCAGAAAGTACATTATATACTTTCCATTTTCACTCTAATAGTTAATAATTAATGAAAAAAGAAAACATATTTCCACCAACACCATGTTCTTTGTCTTCTATGCTCAGTTTCTTCCCAAGATCCTTGTTACTGTTCAATTTAAAATTCCAGCCTACACAGACATTGCTCTCAGACTAAGACCTTTTGGAGTGGCCTAAGACTTTTTACTTATAGAGTATGATTTTATTTTCTGTTAAAACTATAATAGACTACATGTTCTGCTTTTCTTAAATATGTTTTAACTTTTTTCTCCCAGACCTGTCTGCAAAGAAGCACTATAAACAAACACACTGCAGCAAATCAGAATTGTCTATAGCATTGCTTTTTTTATACAGTCCATAGCAGATGGTGCTAATTGTTTGTATAAATAGGGTAAATCAAGCCTCAGGTGTCTAGACTGTGTGCCGCAGGAGAACACACACACAGAGGAGAAAAAATAAATAAATAGGAAGAAATACCACTCATAAATGAACACTGTATAAATTAGAAGTCTCTTTGTGGGGTAAATTCTCAAAGGCTTTTCCTTTCTGTGTCACTAAAATAGTACCCGTATAAATCATTATTTATAGATCAAGCATTAATCCAAATTAGAATTCATTTAATAACATGACATTCATGCCAACAAAATGCAAACACCTACTGTAAGTTTATTATGTTATTCACCAACACATGGCACCCTATCAGAGTTTTTCCTGGCTCAGAGTGAGCCTTTGGAGGAGGCTGACCATGCAAGTAACTACACATGCAGTAAAGGCACCAAGTATGTGCTTTTGTAGCTGACATAAATGGAGTTTGTATTATTATTCGAATACACAGTCAAAAGAAAGACAATTATGTTTAAATAAATCTTAAGGAAACTGTTTAAAAATATAATTTTAGAACAGTGCTGTTTCTTTGGATTTTATGCTGAGAAAAACTATGACTATGTATATAGCCACGACTGCAGTGAATACATATAACGAGGAATTTATTTGATCAGTGTTATATAAACACATGAAATATAGTGATGCATAGAAAAAGTACAGTGTGCATCACAGCTTCCAGCCATTGTTACATAATATATAATTTAATAGTCTAAGTAAAGTAAGTAGCTTATAACAAAGTAAGCTCGGTGTGATTCAATTACTGTGTTTATTGTTTGAGCTAGATTGGCTGTTAAGTTTCCAGACTAAAAACTCTGACAGTCCATGCAGGTGTTATTGCTCTGTCATCAAATCAACACACTCTGCAAGTGGAAATGTTCTAATAAAGAGGAAAACAAAGTGCCTACATACAAAATAAAAGAAAAAAACAGATAAACACAATACAAGGACACTGAAAACCACAGATAAAGACAGGGAGTGTGTTTGCCCTATAAAATCAAAATCACATCACAGAACCTACTGCCAGTAAAGCCTATCATGTTTACTGGATTCAAGGGCACGCTGTCAGCTATGGATCAAATTAAAATATGAGATGACATCACTAATGTCCAGTGTACTACACAGCTCTCCATCACAGTGCTGTGTTATAATCATCATGGCTACGCTGCAGATCATTGCTTTACGGTTGATGGAGCCTTTACATAACCAAAGGGAGGAAGAGTAAAGTGACAGATTGCTGTGCAGAAACAACCCAGAGGAAAACAGATCAAGCAAATTATTAAAGAATTTCATTAAAGCTCCCCAAGTTTCTTTCATGTTCATCTATTTTTGTGTTTGGGAACTTACAAATCATCCCTTTCATTCTACAAAAATGCAATTTTACTATCATGAACCACATGCACCAAACTGTAAAACTGCAGGAAGAAAATGTATTCTTATGTTAACATGAGAAGTTTACTGTACATAGTACAAACTCTACAGGCTCCTGCCTTACTGGGCTGGGTACAAAAGTACTCCTGATATGAAATGTAAGGACACAGCAATGTAAGGCATGTGACTTTGCTTAAAGTACTGACTTAATAACAGTGTAAAAATGAATGTGTTAATGAATCATTCTTATTTAAAAATGTACTTATTATTATTTAAATAACATCAGTACACAGACATAGCACTGTGTTCTGCAGATGCAGAGTTTCTCTTCTCTCTTTCACCACGTACACCCTTCCGTACATGGACAGTCCAGAACAGACAAGAGACAGGTGACATTAATCAAGCTGACGATAACTCATAATTTTACCTAAAGTAAATAATGAGCTTTCAGCCTAGCATAACAAAAGAGCCCAACAGTGAAAGCATAGTCACAAGTTGCTGTTTCCCATTAAATCACAATTAATTCACAGACTATTGAAAAAGAAAAAAAATCACAAACCAACAGCATTTCTGGGTGAAGTGAGCATGAAATGACTCCAGACTGTGGAGCATTTGTTGTTAAGTTCCTCCATGCTGTTTAGCTTTCCTTCTAGCAAAATATGTGAGTCTAGCATTGCACTAAAGTAGGATAACATAGCAGTATTAAATTGAATTGATACGACTTTCAAGGCCCCGCGATTGGCCGATTCTCACTGACACCTAGTCCAGGATATTTCGTCTGTATTGGACTGGTATCTCCTTTAAGTATCAGATTAACAGATCCTTTAATTAGGGGCTAAAGTGGAACATTTTTTTGCATTTAGATGAAGGGCTCATGACTTTCAGTTGCCCTTGGGGACACAGGCCTTCAACATGAGTGATTTGATCAGCTCAGGAAGCTGCTGTTGGACTGTTGATACAGCTTGTAGTGAAACCTACTTATGGCAGGAGCTGCCATCCCACCCAGCTAAATTAGCTGCTAAGTCTTAGGGTTCAATGTTTTATCACTTTGACAGGAGTCAGGGCTGTGTATAAACAAACTAAACTTGCAGCCTATAAAACTAGATCACTTCTCTTGAAAAAAAAAATAAAAAAAAAAAAATTTCCCCCAGGGATCAATAAAGTATTCTGATTCTGATTCTGATTCTGATTCTGATTGACATGGAAGAACAGCTTTAGGTCCTGTAGCCTTCGGTAAATATTGACTGCCTTCGCCATCTCCAGTCACTCCATGCTCTTGTCTTCCCATCTTTCAGCCTTAACTGTACAAAATAACACCACAGATATTATGCCACTCAGTCCAAGACTGCAGATTTCAGTGATTGACAATGCCAGTAAAACAAATACAAGTTGATGCATTTTGCCAAACCGTACAAGGTAAGTGTTCAATATACAACCGGCGCCTTCACTCATAAAACAATACGTTTGCAGATTCCAATGTATTCTTGTTGAGGATGTTTGATTTACATTGAGGTAACATTTCTCCCTCAGCCCACTGTTTTTTAATTCTCTGCATCCAATTATTTAACATTTTTTCTACACTCCATCTTCAGTGGATCCTTCCCAACAAGTGCAGGAGAAAAGCTGTTCCTGCTAACCACAACAGAGTAATGAAACTATTGTACTCTAAATTTGCCCAATCAGTTTTCAGCAAATGGGCTAGTGCTAATCCCTACAGCTATATCATACAGCCACGCTTTTTTTCTACTGAATCTGTTTTCATTCAGTTATAATAAGGAAGGTCAGCGCTGCCATGTATTCAGTGATATGACTATCATTAGCAGATCACTGTGTCAGAGAAAAAGGCTGGGAAAAAATCAATAAAAAAGCTACATCTCTGTTTTGCTGTAATGCCTGAACTCTGATTTAGGATGACTATGTTCTGCTCTCCAAGTTGTCCAATAACAAAATTTTGTGCAGTGTCAATTTAGGGAAGTATGAATGGGCATTATCACGGCTCCAGACAGCAGACTTTCTCAGTGTCTCCTTTTAAAAGGTGGCAAAGTCATAGAGGCTACATTTATTCCTGTGGTAGAAAGTAATTTCAGTGCATTCTTTCAAGCATATTGCCTTCAACCTGGCCTTGTATTTCTCCATTCTCTGCATAATGTCAAACATTAATTCTCTTACTGACCATTTAAGAAGAAAAAGCCAGCTGCCACTGGTCTCATGCAAGGTGTGGATTGTTATGTCTCAGGATATGTTGCTCTCTTAGCTTCTTTATCTTTCAGATAATGACTTGTTTGCCCTTAATCTATATTTCCTTGACTGTGATAAGGTTTTTGTCATAAATATCCATTTTCAGTGTAAAAACTGCAGAGAAACTGTGTGACGGCACATAGACGTGTCATTTATTGTGTCAATTTACACACACAGAGGCCTTGTGGATGTGTATGTGTATATCTGTGTGTCTGTCTTCCTCTTTTTAGTGACTAAAAAGACAAATGTGATCCTGCATTGACTGATTTAATACACATCAGTTAAGCACATAATCGGGATAGATTGAACTTGAACATTAATCTCCTCTGCCCTGAGTATTGCAGAATACAACATACTGTCTCATCTATATGTCAAATATAGAATAATATGACAGAAAACTTTGAAAAGAGTATTTTTAAACATCTCAAAACTACATCCCTATGATAATTAAGTATTCCAGTGTTTTATTAAACGGAATATTCTTCTTTTGTTTTTTTGTGACTGACTTGAATGAGTCCGTCTTATTCCGAAAACAACCTTTAATCAACAAAGCATATCAAGATGGGAACAGACTAACTTTAGAGTTGACTGGCACCAAGACCCTGCAGCTGACAATGGTTTGGACGTCCTTGCGAACTTAATGATTCACAGGTCTAGATTTTAATGAGCAGCTTGTTCTTTGGCACTGCTGCCGATGACAGTGCCAGGTCCTGTAGAGAGGTCGCAGCATTAATGGCGCCACAGAGTCATTAAAAGAAAGCAAGAACACACAGGAGGTTCTGAAACCCTGTACACAAGCTGATCTCACTGGAGTGACTCTCCAGTGGGAAAGGCGCAGACACATCATTAAGGTAGGATGTCTCTAGAGGCCGGAAGCTATGATGCTTCATGAGCATGTTTTTCTTGGTGGAGCCCGCGGGAGTTGTCCACAAAGAGTTTGTTGTACTACGAATGCCAGGGAAGCAGCTAATAACAGAAGCACTTTACTTCTACAAGCCCTACTTTTATAGACATAACCTAATTACAGATGTTCACCATAGTTCTGCTGCCTTACATGATATTGCTGCAAAGGACAATATGTACCATTGCTCTACAATATTAAGAGTTGATTTAATGTCCTTAACAATTTAGGTTTGGGGGGGGGGGGGGGGGGGGGATATTTGTTATTCACTGGAGTTTAAAAGCGAAAACTCTTTCTCACCTTTTGTTATAAGCCAAGCTATGCATGGATGCAAAAATACAAGGGACACCTAAAATCTTTTTGATGATCCAAATGGTGTGCTGCTCCTAATCACTCTTCTTTTTTCCTTACAAAGAAGCAGTAGATAAATTAGACCCAGTGGCAGCCAGTTTTCTCTGCTTGCACGTTCCAAGCAAGTCAGTAACATCTTCATATCAGTGCCACATATCAGTAACATCATACATTTCTCATCCATGCAACATTCCCCTATCCTAGTCTGTTTCTTTAAGACTGTCAATCACTGCAGGTGCCAAGTCATGTGATTTTGACATCACTTTTGGGGGGCAGCCTCGTTCCCATTTTTTCATATACTGAAGCACAAATTATGCTAACGTAAACTTACAAACAGAGCCTAAGTGTAACTATTACAGTCCTGCATTAAATAAAATAGTAATAATAATAAAATATGATAGAATGAGTCTACTTTGGCACTCAGCAGGGCAGGAGAACAGAGTGGACATGGGAAAAAGACAGTCTTTGAGTGTCGTATCAAATTTGGCAAATGATTAATATCAAAATGCTTTTAAGGCTACACGAAACAAATATTTTTCAGACTGAATTACAAATCATTCTCATAAGCCAAGAATTTGCTTCAGAGACAAAAATTCTATCATCAGTCCCCTTACCCCAAATCTTCTTACTATCATGTATGCCTTCTGCTCTGACACATACAGTGTGCCCCTTATATATTTTATAGTTAAGATTACTCAGATCTAATTGGTTTAATTAATCTGAGCCCGTCTACCTTTCACGTTTTACTAACTGTTGACAAATATGTGCATATCACAAATCAGTCCCTCTGGGTGCTTCAAGAAGCTATTTTGTTTAACTGGGTCATGGATTTTTACAATCAGAATTTCCCATCTTTTAACAGATTTAGCGCAACGATATTTTAAACATGCAGCATTATGTCCATGTGTGTATGTATAACAATGTAGGTGCTAGAGATCAGTCAAATTTTAACCAATCTATGCACTGTATTGTCTGAAGTCTGAAGTCATGGTGTTTCAAAGTGGTCTCAAATTATACCGCAGCATGGAATCTGCTATTTCATGGCTTTTTAATGATGTTTTACGCATTGCTGATACTTTTTACTCCATTCTTGTATTGCTTGATCTCACTGCTATTGGCTGCAGACTCCCATCTCAGCACTTTTAATTCTTATTCTCATTTTTATTTTCATGTCTATTTAAGCTTAATTTATAACAGTATTTATAACAGTATGTTTGCACTGAAGCACCGCAGCAATTTCCTAATGTTGTAAACCCGCTCAACATTTGGCAATAAAACCCTTTCTGATTCTGATTCTGATTCTATGTTTTTAATCTGTGGACTATGAGACTGGGTATTATTGTCCATGGCCATGACCTAAATTGGTTCAACTTTCATGGAAGTCTTGTCCGACTAATGATCCTGCTTTCAGCCACTGGTTACTTCCCTTTTAAAACAGCCTCTCTGACATGGTAAATTCAGGCCTAATTCTTCTAATTCTGTTTTTATTATGTATGCCACCTCTTGGGTCTTCATTCAGAAAATATAACACAGCCTATTACTTGGTGATATACCAAATATTGAAACCTGAAACTGAAACTTGTGTGTAAAACCTTGAAGCTGACATTTTAGTCATTTTTAGACAGTTTCACTTCTGCCCGTATAAGAAGTCTCTAAAACCGTAAATCGTAAATCCTATTTAGAGAGCCTATGTTATATTAATCGTTTGGTAAAATTAAAGTTACACAAGAAATATCTGTTATAATTACTATATTACAGCAAGTTGCTTCAAAATTCAAGATTATCAGCAGAATAAAAACAATAATCACCAATCACAATACCATGGTAAGGCGATATAATAAAACAATATTAAACATCTAGAATATATTTCAATTAAAATATTTTGACACTAATTCTAGCATGAGAAGGAGTTGTGAAATTATAATGTATATCTTGTTCATTAACAAATACTGGAAAATTGTAACTCTGAAACATGGTCATGTATTTGTTCGGTTTATTTTTGTTTTGTTTTTTAATCCAGTAACCTTGAAAAAAACGCTGGACTGAACCACATGATCTTGCACATGTTCACAGGAATGGAGAATTCATTTATATTCTGAGCCTATGGCAATAATTCTAACTCTATCAAATCACAGAGATAAAATGTATCTTCTTCCAAAATGCTCAAACCAATATGTTATGCAACTGCCAGAAGTCTCCAGCACACCATTTCACTTCATACAGGTATGATGTCAAGTAATAACATCAGTTCATCCCCAAAGCTGAAACACAGACAGGATCAAAGAGTAAAACTTCATCCATCTTGCAGCATGCAACAGCAAAGTAAGTGATGCAATGCAACAATACAGATAGTAGTAAATAAAAAATTAAGAAGGACTGGTGCAGGAATTTTACTGGAAGCTGAATGTCTAAAGTTTTTCCTCAATGTATGATCTCCCACATAATTGGATGCACTTAATGCACTGTAACCACTTGCTTGATGTGGCACAACCGTAGCCCTAATTGTCTCCACTTGTGGCAATTGCTCGCTGCAGAGATTGCTCGTCTTCATGCCCACATTGCCCTCCACAGATTGGACAGGCTTTTGTGCACCACTTAATTTTCAATCAGATTCGATCCTGGTTAAGTTGCCGTGCAGTGTGAGAGGAAAATGGGGGTCATGTGTTCTCCCCGGTGCTAACGAGAAGCTTCAGTCAACACATGGCTGTCATTTTTTATCCTGTCTTTCATAATAGATAAAAGGCCCAGCAAATGTTTGGCTGACAAGCCCTGTCCATTTCCAACATAGATCCATCCAGCTAGGACCAGAACCAAGAGTGACTCAACTTTTTATGCATATGGATGTCAGTTCAAAAGCAATCATTTTCATGGCTCTATGTTAAAGCTGGCCTAGAGGGCTAATTGTCTGTCTGTCAAATTAAAATGAAGCAAAATCTCTTCAGTGATCAAGAGATCCTGGGCTTGTCTGCTGATGGATATGTGGTCTCATTAAGACATCACAATGACATTTAAATAACTGTACAGTTTAACAGCATCTATTAATAAATCAAGGCACCATGGCATCATGGGTAACGCTGATGAACATATTCAGATCAGCATTTAGATTTTTTTTTAATTCTCAACTATCATATACCATATACAGTACTCAAGGGAAAACTGAATATATAAGTAAGCGCTATATAAATGCAATCCATTATAATTATTATTATAAGTAATATAGATAGTTAGACTAACAAATGTGTGTTGGTATGTGATTGGCAGATGACTGTTTGACAGTCATCATTTTATCAGCATCTGTATAGCCAACAGCAACAAAAATATGAACCAATTTGTCCCAGCCAACAAAGCGTTAGTAGCTCTTGCATGTCATGACAGTTATAGCATTGTGTTTCGAAGTAAACAACCAATTGTCACCTAATACAGCAAGATTAATATGTTGAACAGTATACCGCACCTTATGCTGTATAAGATAAACCTTCTGTGTATTAATTCAATATTCAACAGTAATTCAATATAGCATATCTGAATAATACCTATGATTCGCATCCAAAGAAGGACAAGGGCAGCATCAGTTTTAAAAAAGCCTTTAGAAAAATATGCGCCAAACATGTTCATCATAAACCACCTCCTCAAATTCAACACTAAGATCCTAGCAGCATGAACCCAGTAAACTTAGTTTCAGTTCATTGTTTATTGATCAAATATTGGAACTGTGAACTACTTACCTTGATTTTTTTCCTTTTCACTTTAGAATGACAGATTATGCTTGAAAGTGTTAACCAAGAAGCATGAAGGGAGTGCATATCTTTGCCAATATCTATAGTTAGTCATTATTCCTTGTCTATTCAGATTTATAATCTGATTTTTTCTAAATGACTTTCTATATACTGCTTATGGTAAAAACAAACCGAATAGAGGAAAAATGTATATTGTTTCCGAGCACGGCAGGTTTATTAGCATCAGTCCCT
This sequence comes from Aulonocara stuartgranti, assembly GCF_965226115.1. NCBI lineage: Eukaryota > Metazoa > Chordata > Actinopteri > Cichliformes > Cichlidae > Aulonocara > Aulonocara stuartgranti. The sequence continues at coordinate 6,651,366 of NC_138940.1, forward strand.
CCAATTTTGTAAGAATTCTTTGGTTTAAACAGCTTTCTTCATTAGAGAAAAGAAGAAAAAGAAGCTTTTCACAAATGGCTTAGCTATCTTCCAAATCTAAATGAAAGCTTTATTGTATATAATAAGGTAACTTTAACTCTTTAGTCTAACATTAGATTTGTCAGATCTTCAGTCTTACATTGTGCACAATCAATAATGTCATGGGATAAGGGACTTGATTTTCCTTAGCCAAGCAATAAATATCAGCCTGAATTTATGCAATTTCAAAAAAAGAAGTACAATGTGCACCTTACTACAGTTTGCAGCACAGTGGTGCAAGTGATGCTTAAAAACTTAATTACCAATTCTAAATTTGCAATGCTGTGGTAAATAAAATGCCATATACACCAGTCCAATTCCATTCCCCAATTAACTGTTCAGTAACATATCTGGGGATGTTTTGTTTTGTTTTTTTAAGTAAGAACTGGCCATTTAAATCATCCCTGTGACAGAGCACAACTTGACCCTCTACTAATGAAAGCTTTAATACAGCTTTAATCTCACTCATGGTTCTGATTGGTTAATTGTTAGTCAACCGACAAGTTGATGACTGTTCTTTTTTAGAAACTGCTGTTTTATGTCACAGCACCAAAAGAAACAGTCCACAGTCTCAAAGGTCTGGACCCAAGCAAGCGCTTTAGAGGCAGCTAATGCTGAAAGAAGGGAGGAAAAGTCATTATTATGCTATGATAATGAGTATATATCTTCCTGTTGCTACATAAATTGGACCCATTACCTGGAGGACAAATAATCAAGTAACATATTTAACATGCCATTGAGGGCACATTCTGCTTTACCCACTAATAATCCCTGGATCATAATTACATCTAGATCTGGCTGTAAGCCCTATTACATTTGCTCAATTATTCCTTTCCTCTCGCTGCTATGCTGCCTTTTGTACTTGCAACAAAGAACAAATTCCCTGAAGCTGTCTAACATTTAAGCAATCGCTTTGTTTTCCAATGTAAAGTTTAAAATCACAAACAATTTTTAAAAATATAATTTATGGTTTAATTTCTAAATATTTTAAAGTGCAGAGGAGAAAAATAATACTGTGATTACTAATCGCTCCAACAGGCTCCTGTGTCCTCTCCCTGGAGCTTTTATCCGATGAGAAATTGATTACATATCAGTCACAGCAGAAAGAAAAACTATCCGGACTGAACAAAGGATGCAATGTTTAAAAAAAGAAGGGAAAAAAAGAGCCTTTGTTTCCCCCCCTTCTTTTGGCTCTTGTTGATCTGATATTGATCACCTGACACTGGTCAAATATCCCACTCTGCATTCCGAACAGATGCTGATGAGTGGGGAGGGGATAGCCTGACAGGACAGGGCACATGTGGCAAGCTAGTTAGGACAGTCACTCACAGGAGGATCATTGATCTAGATGCCGTTTTGTGTTTTTAGGATAAAATGCATGCTCAAGTGTTAACACTGCCTTACCTGCATCGCTTTTTTGCTCCCTTAACGTATTCCAAGTCATGAGGCTGCAGTTTTAAGATGGTTTGTATGCCGGCTCTTGTATTGTAAAGGGAATTGATGTAAATGCTTGTTTTCCTATCTACACTTAGGCTTTGTTCATCTTTAAATTGAACATTTCAGTAGTGGAAGAAGGCATACTTGGGTAAGGAGGATGTGCTGTTTGTTTTTGTTTTGGTTTATTTTGGTTTTACATCCCGAGAATGTTGTCCTCAAAACTCTCTGTAAGGAGGACCGCAGAGAGTTTCATGTGCGACACTATATAGATCCAAGCACCATTCCTAGTCTCTTGTGAAGTTACTTTTCAAAGTTAACAAGTATGTGGAGAAACCCTGTCAAATCAATGCAGATGCAGTCTCTCATGAATATTATGCATATGCTGTATGTAAGGATTTTTCATCAATCCCCTTTGACCTGAAAGGAAAAGGTGCAGAGTGTCAGGAGCTTTTACTTCAGTGATGTCTAGCATTGTGAAGGGAGAAGAGCCTGTTTCCGGGGACTAAGAATAATTGGTATGTTTATACAATCAATGGTAGAATGCAGTCAGCCTTCTCTGGGGAAATATGAACACAACAGCACTACCACCTGCTCCTACCTCTAAAGTGTGCTTTGCAAACCAGAGAGAGCTATATGACTGGTTTCAGGTAGCGTCCTCTTTGTTAAGCTCCTTTCACTATGCGGTATTAATACGGTAGTGTAAATGTAAATAAAATGTCATGGATGTCTGCATGTTCAGTAATGTGTTAATTTTGATTTGGTTATTCAGGCAGATTTTTTTTAACATCATCTGCTTGAATTTTGACATGACATATCTAAATGTGAAGCAAAGCATGCATCTTTTTCACAACCATAACTGTTCTGCTGATATCTTGCTAATTACTATGCTGCTTTTGATGTTTGCTTGTATAAAACTCCCACATGAATTCAACAACATCACTATTTTCTCTATGACAAGATGAAAATGCAGATGCCATACTGGATAACTGCTTTACTGTGTACATTTTTACCTACACCAACCATGGCTCGTTAAACAGGCTCTGACTCACAGTCAATTTTTGTGAGAACATATTAATGACAACAACAAATTTCTATATGTTGTAATACCCCATAAAATCATCAGTTGAAATCTATGTGGAAATTTCCACTCCGGATCTGGGATGAGAGAGCTGAGTGTAAAAGCGAAGCTCTCAATTTACCGGTCGGTCTACGCCTACCCTCACCTATGGTCATGAGCTGTGGGTCGTGACCGAAAGAACGAGATCGTGAATACAAGCGGCGGAAATGGGTTTCCTCCAAAGGGTGGCTGGCCTCTCCCTTAGAGATAGGGTGAGAGGTTCAGCCATCCGGGAGGGGCTCAGAGTAAAGCCGCTGTTCCTCCACATCGAAAGGAGCCAGCTGAGGTGGTTCGGGCATCTGACAAGGATGGCCTGGGAACACCTTGGTGTTCTGCCGGATAAGCTGGAGGAGATGGCTGGGGAGAGGGAGGTCTGGGCTTTACTGCTTGGGCTGCTGCCCCCGCGACCCAGCCCCGGATAAGCGGAAGAAAATGGATGGATGGAATTTCACAACAGCAAAGATAGAGACAAAATGTAAAGTTTTTCTAGACGTTTCCTACACATGCAATTTTTATCGCCAGGTAACCACCATATTTAAGCACTGCCTTTAAAAAAACATTGCCAAAATAACCTCTCAGAAGTATTACCAAGATGACTGTCAAGTGAACAGATTTGCTTAAAGAAGATTTGCTCAAATCAGGACTTTTTACTGATGTAAAACATTGTTACAATAAGCAGTGGGTGTATCCAAAGGTATTTCTAATGGCAACTTAAATATGTTAAATCCTGCAAGTGACGGGGCCATTTTGACTTCATATACTGTTCATTACTAAAGGTACAAGGTGGACTAGATAACACATCTGTCATGAGAAATATGTCACAAAGCTTCTTACCTTTGTAGAAGCACTCTTCACTGTGCATGATGGTAATCCTGTGTCCTCTGATGCACGAGGTTCGGTGGAGCTCACAATGGTTCTGGTAGAGTTTCCCATCTGAACCGCACACCGGCTTGTAGTGTGGTTTGCAGTGATCCAAGCACTTGCACTCCCCTTGGTCGGTCTCATGATTGACCACACAATGGCGTCCCAAGCCACAGTACTTGTGTTCACATGGACCCGGATAGCTGTTGTGCCCCATAAAGCCTAGAAAACACACAATGGGGCGTAGAGCATTACACTTCTGTCTGACTTTAACTCGTGATCTAAACAGGTTCCTGCCAGACACAAATCGGAAGCCTGGATTTAGGCTCCTGTCAAGGGCTGGATCTAATTCAGGCTTTTTCCCTGTCCCCTAGCCCCTCGGGGAATTCCCATCAATACAGGAAGGTGTTTTTCTCAACTCAAAGTGTCAGTGAGATCCATAAATTATGCAAGTCAAGTTCACTGTAAACCATTCACAGTAGGAAAAAGCAAAGAAATACATTTCTTTTTTTTAATTCATATTTACACCCATGTGTCCTGAAAACCTCCCACTGAGTGGACTGATGAAAGAAAATGATTAACTAGACAAGCATATTTACAATAACAATCAATCAGTCAATCAATCAATCAATCAGTTAACTTTAGTAGTTCAAAGACTCCACCCTTATGGTGAATGGATCCAGCAGCTCTTTTATTCCACTTCTCTGCTTTGAGGTTTCAAATATTTTATAAGCCTAGGAATGTGACAAGGAAACAGTGCAGTTCTATAAATTTGGGATTCACCGTCTTTGCTTCACTAATGAATATTTTCATTGTCGTCAATACAAGCTACAGAATTTCTATGGTCTTTTGATGGTTTCTATGATCTTGGTCTACTACCTAGGCTAAACCTTTTTCAGCGTGGCCTATCTAAGCTAACATCTAACATTGGCAAAAGTGCAAGAGCTACCTAAAAAAGATCAATATCCTTTACACAAACTCGTTTCAAATTTTTGATTTAAGGTTATCATAATGGGAAATTTTCCCTGTGTGCTCCCTTCTTAGGCAAAACTCAACATACATGTGCACAGAGGTTCAAGAGAGAATGTAACTATAACTGTGCAAAAGAACAGGAACAGGAACAATGAGAGTCATTCACAGTATAGTATAGTATAATATGTGACACGGTATTATTATTTCATTTCTAAATATCATTTTGTTCTGTAGAACAAAACCATGGTAACCATGAGAACATCTTTTAAAAACCTGGTGTTTCATCTCAATCGTAGCGATTATTTCCTACAAGATATAGACTAGTGATAATGTCATAATTAATCAATATATAAACTTTTCCAGTATTATTTTTGTTGGTATTCATTATATTTTTCTAACCATTTGGATCTTTTAAAATAAATTATGAACTGTTTAAGAAAAGTCCCTAAATGAATTAACAGCTCCCTACCAATTAAGTTGACAAACAAGGTTAGAAACAAGGTCAGTATACTTAAAACTAAACTAAACTTAAATGGTAAAAAAACCCAAAGAAAACTCGATTTTAAGAAAAAAGCACTGATACATTGTTGTGTTCCTAAAATGAACTAAAATGCAGACAAACTCTTGTTAGCTTTAGGTTTTGTCAGTTTGATCAAATGTGGCAACAGAACAAGGATGAGGAGGCTTTGGTCCAGATGTTTACTGGCACTTGACATGTTTACAGGACAGGTTTTTGTACTGTGAAAGCCATTACAGATGAGCATGTCAATGGCTGCATAAGAGGTGAGTCTGAAAATTATTTTTATGCACAAAATACAAGCATGACTTTTACAAGTCCAGTACGTTAAGGCATCAGTGTTTGTCTGAACGTAAAACATTTTGCCATGCCAAACACTAACCATATCATAATAAATTGAAAGCTTAAACTAAACGAACTAAAACTAAATATTTCAAACAATAAATATTAAATGGACCCACTCTTGAAACTAACAAATTAAAAATGGATGGAAAGAAAAAACTCATGAAAAATACAAAACTCTAATAACTTTGATTGGAAACCACAAGGAGAGGGTTTGTTTACAAGGTCAATGTGCCCCTCAGTGTACATGTGCAGTACCTCCACCTTGCTGCAAGTGGGAACTGAATGACCAGAAGAGATGGAGCAGCTTGTATTTTGCAGTAACCAATGTATTTTCAAATAAAGTGACCCTTAAAATAGCAAGGGCTACAATGTCATTCAGTATTCATTGAATTCTAGGGTTAAGGAATTGAGGATTTAAAATGAAAAAATAACCAAAAACCGTATGTGTGAAAGGTGTCCTTGAGTAACAGATTTATTTCTGGAAGACTATAAGGTTGCAGTTCTGCAACAAACCCTGATCTCTGACCACTGTGTGGAGGAGGGGAAAAAAGGAGGAAAAGACGTAATAAGAGAGCCAAACATCACAGCTTATATGGTGATTCAGCAGCAAACATAAATAAAATCACGAAGCTGTGTGATTTGTGAGGATGACTTCATTTACAAGGGGTTTTATGAGTGCAAGGTTAGTGTGATTTTCTCTGTGGTCTGCCTTTTCAACCTGTATGAACACTAACACGACTTGACAGGCCACAGATCAGTCCGTACAGTAACCCATGAACCATATCAAATATATTGGCTTTCTAATAGCAGCCTGCCCGCTCTTACATTGCCCTTTGGAATAGTCCACAAGAGGCGGAGGGGTATGTTGAGCGCAGAAGGAAAAAAAAATGAAAAAAATAACCTCAATCATACCTCTCAAGGCTGCACCCTGATGAACGTAAGGGAAGTCAGGCAATGACTACACGGAAAATGATTATAGCTTTGTCCACTACCTACTCCAATAGAGAAAATGTCACTGTATTTATAGGCCTTAGTGTACCCTTATTTAAAAACTACCAAAGTAATAACACTACCCTGCAAATATAGTTCAACCTTTTTCTTTCACATGACAAAAGGGACATCATAAAGGCTGTAATAAAATATAAAATAAAAAAAACAAAATAAATAAAAAGAACACATACATATTTAAACACACACACACCTTCATACAGACCACCAACTGGTGTTAATGAATGAAAGCCCACCATGGCAAACAGCCTTATGGAGGAGTGTCATGAATTCTGTTTTAATGAACACAATCGCAACATGCCTTGTGCATATTAAAGAGGTGGAACTGGCTTTATGACTATGAAAACACACAAACACACACAATACAGAAGAGCCAATAGCGATACAGTTGTTTGATTGATGTACTTCCCTATCGAGGCCCTTACACTATAAGAGACTATGTGTCACAACAAGCTGTATCTTCCTTTTTTGTAGTTATTTATTTTCTATTTTCTATTTCTATTTTCTCCAGAGAGCTGGAGAAATTCCTCAAATATTCAACATGAAATTAAATGGAAATTATTCTCATAACAGATGACATTTTTTAAAAATGTTTTATGTGATCGATAGAAACATTTTTCAATTCTGAGAATCTGCTCTTGTTCTGGGTTTTTAATCATAGTTTTTAAAACTACATCTAATTTTCATTTGAGACAATTTTGTTTTTTGGCTCAGTCCTACTCAAATACAAATAAGACAGTAATCTCACTGCAACTCATAGGAAACCCCACAAAAAGAATTTGCGGATGCAAAAAAAATTTCACATTCAATGACCAAGTAGTTGCAGCGACCAACTCTTCCCCCAGATATTGAGACTGCAAGGTGATTGCACAGGTCGCTGCTGCAAAAGCAGGAGGCAACCTAAAAATTGCAGTTGAGCTAAAACTGATTGTGATCACTTAAAGTCTGATGAAAGTCTCCAAACAATTCCATCAAATTGATAAATGCGGACAGATGGCAGAATGCCAACATGCTGCAATCGATTTACGTCATTCTGCACCAATGAGTCCAACTTGACTTCACTAGTTGTCAACTGGTTGTACTCTGGTTTAATTGCTATATAAAAGCAAGGTTGTTGATCATCAATGTGATACTTTTATTAAATTCCCTAACAACTACGTTGCTATTTATGGAGATTTTTTTTCTGTTTCAGATCTATGAGGTTTTGGCTAGACTCTGAATCTATGTAGTTAATGAGAATTTCTGGATGCAGACAGTACAGCAGGACCCCAATCATACACAGATGACTGATTACACCTTATTGTCATTATATCACCACCTATCATCAAAGTAACTTTTAATATGGCAACTCATGGCAAGTTGTCACAGACTCTGATGCCCATCTTCATAGCAACCATTTCTAAAAGGACAAGATCGTAAGTTCATTGCACAGAGTCATTATAATATTGGCCATGCAATGGTCTCCGGTTACTGTTTTGTGACTATAGCATTTGATAAAGTTTAAGTGGCTTACAACCAGCTGAAATGACTTAGCTGTGAAGCAGATTGGTGTTTCAGAAAAGATAAAAGTCAATAACAGCATCCAAAGCATTTCTTTGCTGCCGAGAAAGACACATCACCCCCCCTTACATACACTCTCTTCTGTATTGGGAATAATGAGAATGCATGATAGCTATCAAGAACAATGCAAAGAAAACAAAAATGTTGGTGTTTAGCAATACTACAGTCTTTACCACTTTAGTTCCAGTTCATGTTTAAGAGTAGATTTTAGTACATACCTATACTCTAACTGACTTCTAACCCATATTTAGCTATCAACTCTATTAATCTTCCAAAGCATTATTAAAAAAGTAGATTAAATATTAAAATAAGAGCTACATTTTGTCTACTTTGCCTGAGAATTATCGTAACAACTAGGCTTCTACTGGTAATGTTCACATAATGTAATTTCCTCTCCGACCACTGTCACTGCAGAGCACCAAATATCTAAAAAATATATAATGTCAATGCATTTTTGTTTTCCTTCCCATTATCCACTCCTAAAGCAAGATTATTTCTTACATAGCTATTTCGGCAAGTTGCCAGTGAACATACTGCATTAGGCATTTCATTTACTCAGAACCATATTACCCAATGCAAATTAGCTGCACACGATCACAACTCGTAGATCACAAAGTTTCACTTAATTTCCTCCACATAAGAATGCCCAACTTAACTGGAAAACTGTCATGTAAAATAGAAAAATAACAAAATAAGGTGTAAGCAGACCAGCATGCACAGATTTTACTCACGCTGCACACAAGCTGTTCACTACCAACCAATAAATATTGACTACAGAGAGGTGCTTCACTGCATTAATTACAATCTATGACATATTTAGCTTTGAGCGGGACAGTATAGTGCTCGATTCATTCACAGAGAAACCAAGATCAACACCATCTATTCACAGACAACCGCAGCAGATGGTTATAGAAATGCATTAAAGAAATAGCTTTGCTTCTGAGACCGGATCCATTACATTCTTTGTCGTTAGCATCACTTTATTCTTCCATTTATTAAAAACAACTTTTACTTTTGTAAAGTCTCCTTCTACAGAGATGGATATGAGCGGAAATCACAATAGTTTCAGGCTTTTGTTTTTATGATAATAGTTTGTATAATTATATGTATTTAAAGACAATGAGTCTAGAGATGTTTAAAAAAAACATACTGCATAATTTCAAAACTTCCTAGAACATCAGAAGAATCAGCTGAAAGACTTCTACAGTTTCACTTTTGAGGCTTTCAATCAGAAGCCTTCATGAATATCTGCCTTCAGTTTTAGCAGTCACACGTCAGGGTAAACAAAATGACTTAAAGTGGTGCGCCTCATTCATATCCCAAACAATCCCCCCACACATAGCCCGCATTATGCTCTATCCGTCACAGAGGATTTAGACGGGATACAAGTGTGTACACTGTGACCTGATTGGAGCCAGTCAATTTGCTAGTTTATTAATTCCCCGCGGTGCACTGGCGTAATGATTATTCAGTGAATTTGCGTCGCACAGCGAGGCATCCTCCGTCACCAGCAGGGTCAGCGAAGGACAGAGTCATCTGTTATCAGTATGCACATCCAACTGTCTGGCCATCAGCTGACAACAGAGACAAATGAGGGATCGTACACAGCAATTCCTTTATTGATGACCTATTGTTTTTCAAAATGTGGACAGAAATCCATGATGCCAAATCTTCAATGGGACCCTTAGGGTAGAAATGTAACTTGTCTTGTATACACCCACTGAGATTATAGATCATGTTCTACCAGTGGCTGAATACAATCTGTTTACTTGAAATATAATGCATGAGTCTCGCTCTGTGAAACTTCATTGCAGCTGATGCTTCTTTTCAGAGCAGCCAGTCAATTTGTTTCTCCTCTGCTTATTGTTTTATCACGGAGTAGTACAATATTTTTATTGTAACGTGCTATGACATGAACTGTCATTTGTAAACACACCACAACTTCTGCTACAATACCTCAGCTTAGGTGGTATTCTTTTATTTCCATGCATCTACTACACTAAAAACAAGAAGAAAACAAGAGAAACTGAAAAAATCTGACCTAATGACAACAGACTCCCACACCATGCAAGTTTTGTTAAAGGACTCAATAACACTTTGAGACACTGTGGATACTGACATATGGGTGGACTTAATAGTCATGATATGTGAGTGGTGATAGCAGACTGTAAATTATATAAAAGTCACATGCTAATAAAAGTTTTTAGCAACAATTTTTGAGTTTGAAAGAGTCGTTCCTGTCAGCTGGCTCACCGGAATTTCCTTTTTTTTTAAAACTGCAGTTAGAATGAGGCTGGATAGCAGAGAAATTAATATTTGTGAAGTCAACACAGCCAAGGCTGACTAAGCAAAACCAGTGAGCACAAATTCTTTAGCAGAAAGTAGAACAAAAAGGCCAAAGTCAGCAGGTCAGAACCCAGAAATTGTCATTAACATACTCCCCAACAGAGATCATTTTTGCATAGTTTCGAGAACTGAAAGTATATTTATGCAGACTGCAACAAAACAGTGCAGCAACATGAGGTTTATAAGAAAAAGCAAAGGGATCTTAGACGCCCTATATCAAGTAGCATCCTTTGATGATCAGGTCAAACACGCTGGGAAACAATGCCTTTGTGAGATTTATAATATTTGTTAGCTGTCTTCATCATAAAGAAAGCAAGGTACAAAGAATTTTAGGAAAAATGTAAAACTAAAACACTGGGGGGGGGGTTGCAAAATTTGTGATCGCCAAAGTTTTTTTCAACCCACGTTCTTGATCTAAAACATCTGACTCAGCTAAGCCTTATAATTAATCCATCTTTGTTCTCCACTAAAGGAGACCCATTATCCTCACTTTCAGTTCCATCTTTTTCATTGTTGCTTTCTACTTAAGCAGCTTTTCATGAGCCACAGCTCAACATAATTCCTATTTATCTTACATTGAGGCTTTAATGCAGCCCTCAAGTTTATCTTCTGTTTGAAACAAACCATTTAGCTCTTTTTGCACTCCATTTAAACTAGCTTTTGTCTGATTGGTTACCCATTATCAACAGACGGTTTGAAAATCATGTGGGTGGGGCTTCTGTGTTCACAGCCAGAGGTTAGAGTTACTAACACACACTCTGAACTGGCGATTATTAAAAAACAAACAAAAACCCTTTGGTAACATTTATTGGGTCAAAAGTTTACATTAGTTTACAAAAAGTTTCCAAACACTTAAATTTTTTCTTTGAATTGTTCTTTTGCCTGAACAGCAAAATCTTTAATGACTTTTATAAACAGGAATTGAGTGCACAATTTTACTTTATTTTGGATTTTCTCCAATCTACTTCAAAATCAGTTTTGATGAGTTTGGCTTCATTGACTTGTTAGTGAACCCAACTGTGTTCAAGTGTCAACAGTCTAGCCATTAATTTGAGTGAAGCTGAAGAATTTAGAAATAGTCCTCCTTCGTCACTGCATCAACTTTGGACAATTTCCCAGGACCACTGGGAGTAAAACAGCCCTGGATCATGTTACATCATCATGACTGACAGTGGTTTAAAAGCCTCACCTCCTCGAAACATCTGTCTGTTTTTGGGTTATTCCTGAACATCCAAACCAATTTCCTCTCATTTCAGAGTAACACCTTGGGACCTTGGCAGAGTGGTTAATCGTTCACAGCCAAATAACATATATTTAACCTCTTAAGCACCCACGCACCCAAAGATGGGTGCAAAAGGAAGGAGACGTGGAGATCAGAAAACTACTGGGGGCTTAACAGGTTGAGTACAATTGTTTGTGCTGATGATTTTCAAATCTGCAGTTGATTAGAAATGACTCCAAGAGACCTTCCTACATAACTTATGTAAATCTAAAATTCTCATTCTCAGATCTTCACTGAGTTCCTTTAGCATTGTTCTGAATATTCAGTGCTGTCAAACAAATCGTTTTTATGCTGACACAGAGAAACTACCAGTAGCAGTAAATCATGACTCCTAACAAGAAGTTAATAGGCCTGGGTCTGGGTGCAATTCCCCCCTCCAGGGGCAAGGGTACCTAGACCCGGTTTGTAGAGTATGCTTGGGGAGTGTGATTGTGCGTACAGCGTCTCTTTATGTCTGTCTCCACGTTGGTTGAGTGTGGAGTGAGTGCATATGAGAGCATGAGGGTGGGAATGGATGTTTGTGTCTGTGTGTGCCCGTATGTCTGTGTCTATATGTCAGGTTGGGTATCAGACGCCACCTCTCTGGGGACACCTCAAGCCCTCCAAGGTTTGGAGGCCTATCTCCACCCACCACCACTTCCCCTGCCGGTGGCGGACTCCCTCAGGTGTCGGTGTGTTGGTGGTTCTTTGTATCTGGGGGTGGGCGTCCGGGTACACACCGGCTCACTCCTTGGCGGCCGCTTGTCGGGGCCTGGGGCCTGGGGCTCGCTCGGGCCCCTTTGGAGGTGGGGTGCCCCCGGCCTCTCGGCCTGGGGCTCGGTCACTCAGGCGCAGCTGGGGGCCGGCGGAGCTCACGGGCGCGTCACTGCAACTCCCCCTGACTTCTGCTCCGCGGCTGCTGGGCGAGCCCTCATCTGGGACTCTCCTCAGCTCTTACTGGAACAGTGGCGCGGCTGCCCCTCTGTTGGTCTTCCATGGTCTCTTGTGTTCTGGGGGCCTCTGGATGTCTGGAGTTTTGATCTCCTCCATACCCACTTCACACCCTGGAGGACGGGGCTGTGGCCCCCCCACACTCCCTAGCAGATCATTACATGGAGAAACCTTTGGAATGCAAGCATGCTGATCCACACAGGTATGCACACATGGGTATTCACAGACGCGGACTAAAGCTTTCTTGGCTGCTGCCTCAAAGCACACTGTGCGCTGTCTATCTTGCGTGCTGCACAATATCGTTTATTATTTAGTAAATATTGATATCTATGACTAACTAGTTTATTGTGATGGTGCTTTGTTTTCTCTATTATTATGGTAAATGGCCTGCATTTGTATAGCGCTTTTCTAGTCCATAGGACCCCAAAGCGCTTTACACTACATTCAGTCATCCACCCATTCACACACACATTCACACACTGGCGATAGCAAGCTACATTGTAGCCACAGCTGCCCTGGGGCGCACCGACAGAGGCGAGGCTGCCGGACACAGGCGCCACCGGGCCCTCTGACCACCACCAGTAGGCAAACATGGGGTTAGTTTCTTGCCCAAGGATATTTGGCACGCAGCCAGGATGCAGCCTGGGATCGAACCACCGACCTTCTGATTAGTGGCTGACCTGCTCTGCCACCTGAGCTACAGCCACCCCTTATGTTGCTCTTTGTTGTTTGCTGTCTCCTCTGTTTGTTTTTTTTTGTTTGTTTCTTTTTTTCTCCATACAGGTGACCCAGGAGTTCTTTTTTTTTCTCTCTCTCTTCCCCCCCCCTTCTCACCGTCTCTTCTCCCCTTTGGTTTTCTTTCTTTCTCTCCCCCTCTTTCTCTCATTCATTCCCCCTGTCCTATTTATTTAAAAAAAAAAAAAAAATGACAAAGGATGAACTGAAGCTCTGCCATCACGTAATGTCGCATACTGCTGTTTCTGATGTCATTTAAAAAAAAAAAAAAAAAAAAAAAAAAGAAGTTAATAGGCATTGGCATGATCAAGTTAAAAGACACTACAGAACCTTCAACATCACTTATTCAAAATTCGAATGTAAAATCATTTCACGCTGGACAAAGAACAGTATAAAGAAATTAATAAAATTGCATTCAACTTCTGACCACAATTGGTAGTATGCACCATTGAAACATACATAAGAAAAGAAAAAAGGAAAAATATGATATCATTAGATTAAAGAAAAAAATTTGGGTTAATTTTATGCAAGTCATTTATTCATTCATTAAAATATTAGGATAATGTTATGTTTTAGCCTTTTAAGTTACATTCAAATATATTCATGGTATGCAAATGAAGCATTTAGCACTGATAACAGCTGCATAATTGTCAATTAGTGACAGGTATTACAGTAACTTTAAACTGCAGAGAAGTTGTCTGAAATTGTTTGATGAGCGACAGTTATTAAGTTAAAGTTACGTTAGTGCTATTGTGGACAGCTGGACATTGTAATTGACTGAACTACTGTTTGCATCACAGACTGAAAGGACCCTGACTCTGACAGAAAGGACCCTGAAAGGAGTCTGACTGTTTAAAATGACAAGCTTTAATGTCACCTTGGAAATTACTTAACAGTTCACCAGCTGTATGCTTGCTATATGCTGAAAGAATGGCACTGACAACAGCTGTTTATGCAAAACTGCAGCTGAATATTGAAGTAATCAAAAATGTAAAAAAAAGAAAAATGAAATAAAAAAATCCCTGATTCAACATTTACCTTTAAAATCTTTCTGGGAGCTAAATAAACTTTTGTTCTTAACCTTGTTTGATAGAGTTCTGTGTTTTGAAATCTCAGTGTGGCGAATGGCTTAAGATGCAAAGACAATTAGTCAGAATTATCTCATTAAAAACCAAATGAAAATATGCCCTGTGCAGGTAAAACATTAACCTTTAGTCAGAGCGTGTAAGCAACACCAAGGTCCTGACAGATGTGACTCCAGTGTGCAGTATTTGAAGGGCATCATCCCTCCATGCATGCATAACGAGGTGAACACTGTGTAAAGGGATAACAGACGTACTTGGACATGGCCAACATAATCAGATTGTCTTTGCAGATGGATCAAAGCATTGCTATGGCACCAAAAGACAAGCTTTAAAACCACAAAAAACCCAATAGTGTTATGGAAATTGTCTTCCCCAAAGTGTAACAACCTGCACTCTTTGTAAAGCCATTCAAGCTTCTGATAACTCTGGTCCTGATGCTGACTCAAACAAACAAACAAAAAACACACACACAGACATCCATTTAAGCAATATCATTTTGAAGCATATTTTTTCCTTGGACAGGCATCTCCGTACCTTTTTTTTTTTTTTTTTTTTGCGAATGCTTTCTATTCTCTTTGTAAACTCAAACTGTTGCTGTAGTACCTGTATCTGATGTTTTCCATTACAACAGCTCCGAGTCCTGAGGGAGAGAGCGAAGCGTGGTAAACAACAGTCAGGCGCTAAGCTCACACAGTGCAGAGTTTAGCTGGCCCACAAGGCCCATGAATAAGAAAAAGGAGATGCAAATTGGAATAAACAACAACTACAACAATCTTAAAACTTTACTTGCGCATAAACAATGTCACAGTCCCTCACACCAACTGACACTTCGTGCAAATAAGTTATCTGAAATCTCAGACGGTGAGCAAGTTCTTAAGTGGAGCGCTGCGAATACTGGAAGGCACAAGCGTGCACATTAGCAGCGGCAGCAGCAAAGTGTATTTTTAGCCAACCTGTTGTCATGCAAAGAAAAGGTGTAACATATTCACGGTTAAACATCTGACATCATCCAGTCTGCCATTACCTGCCGTTTTTTCTCAAACAATGGTTGCATGTAAGTCTGACCATTAGCAGTGTCTCAGGAACAGCAATTTCCTGAATGTCACCAATTTGTTGACAATGCATTATTTGTGACATATTTATGGAGAAGGACATTTAATGGCACTAAGCATGATTTATTTTCAGCCATCCTGAGCCGGAGGCATGCATAGTCTTGGAGATTTCATTTTAAAACAACTGGTGAATAATTTTCACCTAAAGACAGGAACCTTAACCAATAGAAAGAATTTTGAATCTTATAATGGATTGACTCCAGATAAATTCATTTCAGGCTCAATTTCCGATGTGTTTGTTAAGCTCGCAAACTTGTCTCTTTATTCAAAAATGAATCTTCTGCCAGGAAAAGGTGTTAAGTCTGGTCACTGCGACCCCCTTCACATTCGGTGCTAAATGATTTACTAAAGCAGCATGGTGGTGCAGTGGTTAGCACTGTTGCCTCACAACAAGGTCCTGAGTTCGACTTTGTCATCTGAGGATTCTGCATGTTCTCCTTGTGTTTGTGTGGGCTCTCTCTAGGTACTCCAGCTTCTCTCTCAGTCCAGTGACATGGACACCTGGGTTGGCTGGAAGACTGTTTACTTAGCCTGGCAGGGTGAAGGACACTGTCTCAGCTGAACTATGGACACGCACACATATACTGATACTGATACTGATAAGCACTCACTGACGCATCACCCTCCCTACCCCGGATCCAACGCCACCTCCAACGCTTACCTCCCCTCTGATGTGGACATCGGGTCAGCTGAAGGCGCAGTCGAAGATTGCAGCGGTCCCAGATCAGATGTACACACTGGAACACTTTCCCATGTTGCTTGTCTGTGTTTTATTGTGCTATGGTGTGTTGACAACTGTGCATTATCCTTTTGTGTTACACATTTCGATGTTTTTTTTCCTCGCTACCTAGCCTGACCTGTCTCCCCAATGTGATGTTTGTGTATTGTATGTACGATCGGCAAGGTCTGTCATCTCGGTTGTGGGCAAAAGACCTGCAACTGACAAATAAAGGCAATTTCATCTCTCATCATCTCTCATTTGGTTAAATGGTGACTGCCCATAGGTGTAAATGTGAATGATAGTCTTTCAATCTGTGTTAGCCCCGCAGATTGGTGACCTGTCCAGGGTGTAACCTTCCCCTTGGTAGCTGGAATAGACTCCAGTGCTCCCGTGACCCTGACAAGGATGAGTAGATGAGAATGGATCGATGGATTATCTCCACATTTCATAAGTGAACAAACATCAGTTTAAAAGGTAAAAAGAACAGGCTGGTTACACTGGCAGTCTGGGCTTCTGACAACAGTTTGTTCCAGAACAATGGACTCCAGAAGGTCCACGAGAACAGACCATAACTCACTATATATCAAGAGGGTCTCCAGTTTAAACTTCCTCAGTGTCCAACTGTCAGAGGACCTGTCCTGCAATAGACACACCTATGCTCTCAGTGGCCAGGAGTTAGCTTCGTGAGGAAGCTAAGGAAGGCTGGGTAAATAAAAATTCCCAGTACTATAAAACACATGCAGCGCAAAAAGATGCACTCCATAAGAAAATAAAGCTTGAATTATATTTTCTCCCTTCTATATTTAGCTACTTAAGGGTTTACTTAAAATACACACTATATCAATATGTTTAAAATCAGCTCTTGCAGATAATGAACAGCTTATACAGCTCAAAATTGATATGAATGTAAATGTGCATAATTATCAATTTTTCACCAGAACACTGTCAATTTAGAAAGCTACTGGGTTTTGAAATATCAGAATCAGATTTAAAGTTGTTCTCTTGTTTTTTGTCTTCCTTCTTCCACAAACTACAAATTTGTCTAGGTGTATAGAGACAGATGCATTAACTACACTGGAAGTACATTTGGCATGGTTTCCCATTCGTTTACAAATTGTTTTCTGGTGATAAAAGGTGTCAAAAAGGCAGGCTGTTACAGCATTGTTATCTTCGGCTTTACACATGGCACGTCAAAGACTTGTTTCTGTCAGCCCCAAAGGTAACGACCTGCTCAAAGACCTATATCCATCAGCGTCGTTAAGGTGTTGTGTTATCACCTGCTGAAATGCACTTCTTCCCCTACCAAATGCTAATTGCAACATTGTGACAACACTTTTACTCCTGGTGGCATAAACAACTCTTGAACTATTTATGAGTATCTATTTGAGGTATAAGAGCTTTTTCAAGCCTTTTAAGCAGAGCAACACACTATGTTTAAAACATTGATGACTTCCCTTCCACCTCGATGACTTCATTCCACAGCCCTTTCACTAAAATACAAAGACAAAGTCTTGGGGAAAGAAAAAAAAACATTGTCACTTCTTATGTTTCCCTTTTTATCATTTTACTCACTGTGTGACTGCAGGTCAACATATAACTCTGTTTCATACTGTTACATGGTTGGACTATATATTCCTAAATTTAATTTCCCATGTTCTGTTTGATAAATTCAATCTAGTCTGACTCAACAAGGAACGGAGGACAAATCCTTAAAATCATTTATAAAGGGGAAAGCCTATTCCATTTTAATAAAAGCTGAGCTCTGCAACCTGCTGATCTGAAACCCTGCCAACCTCTGCATCTCTAAGTGTCGTATAAAAAATATATATATAACAGTTATGTTCAAGAGAAAGCGTTTGCATTCACATTTTCGACATTTAACTCTTATACGAGACAACCGAACAGTGAAATCCAATTTCCTCTTTAACAGTAAAAGCAGCCAGAGTAGAAAGTGCAAGGGTCAAAGCCACTACGTGCTGACAAGAATAACTGCAAAATACGCTCTAGTGTACCTTGAATTATCACATACTATGAAAACTTGTTAGATACAGAAATTCTGCAGGGGGGAAAAAGCATTACGTCTAAACAAGACAGGGACATTTTCAGTTCAGGTAAAAGGACGGAGATACAGACGGGGGTGTTTACTACTCAACATCTATCTTGTCGCCCTCTACAAACACAACTGACAGCACATGAATAGACTGTGCTTCGTGTTTATGAAATCTAAAAGAGCACCGAAGTCAACTCACGTTCAACTTATTCATAAAATGCTGTCTGACATATTCATCACAAACCACTTTAGTGTAAATACAAATTAAAACTATATGACTAAACTTCACATGAAATATTCCCCAGCTTGTCAACAGTGTACAAAGGTATACATCACAGCTGCTCAGCAGAGGCTAATCAAAGAATCCCCACCCCTACAATAGATTTTTTAAAAAGACTTTCACTGCTTTGAAGGAATGTAAATTAATCAAACCACACTATCAAAAGGAAAACAGACTCTTTATGAATGAAAACATCAAATCTCCTTTTTCCCCCCGGCATGGTTTTTAATTAATACAGAAAAAAACTTGCACTGTTTATGTAGAAATTACACCAATTCATTTTGAGATTCAACACTTATAATAATTGCAAATGTTGTTCAAATATAGGGACAAATATTGTTTTATGAAAATTATGCTATTGTGCAAGATGTGCACATATTTTGTGTATAACATATCCAGTATTATCCGCAAGTATTTGGACAAATTACTCTGTCTCTGCAAACCACCACTGTGGATTTTAAAAAACTAACAGCAGTAGACTTTCAGCTTGAATCCAATCAGTTTAGCAAAATTATCGCATTAACTGTTTCAGAATCATATATTTTAGATCAGCAAATCTTCTACAAAACCTCTTTACTGACTTGCAAGGTTTCCTTGTGGATCTCTGGTCTCTTTTCCCTCAATTTTTATCCACCTTTATAGTTACTGAATGCAGCAACAGAGAGAACCAACAGACCTCCATGCTAATTGACTAGCTGCGATTACACAGCCTTTGTCGAGAACCAAGACCTTTGTGATAGGTGGGTACTCTTACCAGCGGGAAATTTCAAAAATATCTGGAAAAAAATGGTCTGTTTGTTATTCCTTGTTCTTGTGCTGTTGTTGGTTATTTAGTTTAGCATGCAGAAAAGTCCTAATTCGCTATACACACAAAAGAAATCTTTGGATTGACGTGTACTGGGTGTGAAAAACAATGCTTTTAATGCTGCTTATGTGACCACTGAATATTTTATCATGTTTCTCCTTTTTCATGGTAACCTCTGTTTTCACTCCCTTCCTGTCAACACCGAAGTAAGTGCTTCTGGCTTTTCGGTGGACCAGAGGCAAGCACGTTTGCATAGGCTGCATACCCAAAATCACTCTTTACAGCCAAATAGCTACACAAACACAGAGAGACACAAATGCAGCAACCCCAGTTCCACTTATGATGATGATGCACACTTAAAAGAATAAAAAAAGAAAGAAAAGATAGATAGCCTAGATAGCCATCACTCTAATGTGCACCTGTTTTTATTCAGTGACCATACTCATTACATTTTCATTTTAGGATGTATACCTTCATCAATGTTATGCAAGTTGTGCTGTGAATGTGAAATGTGTGAAATGTGAAAAAGACCAAAAGAAAAAGCATTCAATTTCAGGGACAACACTAAGAGAAGTGTGTTACTTTTAGGCACTTATAGTATCTGTATGTGTGCTGGTTCCTGGCTGAGTGCACGTGTAAGAGTGGATGAGAGCACCTGGTAACCACTTGGCAACTTTCCGTCCCATTTCATTCCCTGGCCTAATGACTGAACGTGGGCCAGACTCCTCTCTCAGTCTGTCCACATCAGGATGCAGCACTGAGAGCGTTTCCACCAACAACCCCATTTATCAGAGATTGCCGCCTAATTGTAAGCACCCTGCGCTACTCCCATTACTACTTCACATTACAGTGGGCTGGATGGTGGGCAAACAAAAAGACAAGCAGCTTTCCTTTTCAGACCTCATTTCTCTCTCCCTCTTCCTCTCTCTCTCATGAACTTTGTATGGCTGATTCTGCATTACTATATCTCTGGGTGAAATATTGACATACAAAGATAAAAACTGTTTAAGTAAATTCAGTCCAATGTAAAATGTTCTTGCTCAAAGCATTACACGCACTCCTGACATTTAAGGTAATATTTTAGAGGAGAGAGATTAACACGTCTCTCTCATACAAAAAGAGATACAAAAAGAAATGTTTCTGTTTATATTGACTGTAATACAAACCTGACTCTTACTACTTGCACCAAATAATTTTGACATATTTTGTGAAGAAACTATCAAACCGAAAAGGCGAACTCTTCAAAATCAAGAAACAGCTTTCTATGCTGAACAATAAAACAGGAGTAAGAGTTCTTCTTTCCCAAAGCTGGATATTTCCAGCTTACTGTATGTACTACCATTCACCGAAGACCAGCGACCAGGGGGACTGAGTTGTATTTATTAGACCTAACTGTTAAGCTGAGTCTTCAGAATAGAATTTAGTTGATGTACCAACCAGAAGTAATCCTAGTCTAAACTAAAACAGGCTTTGTAATTTTAATGCATATGACTATGGCTGTTTTCTACCCCTGTCTAGCTCTGCCTTGCTAATTTATTTTGGATTTGCGGCAACAACTCACGATCAAAGGAAAGGAAAATGCAATTTCACAGACTCTGAAATAATAATAAAAGCATACAAAAAAAATCAAGAGTTAAAACATTACTGCATGAGCACACCAATTGCCAACTATTGCACTTCAGTAACAAATACTAGGAACCACTGTAAGGAAAATATGGAAAGAGCACCTGATAAAGACAAAAACTTGTTTTTTTTAGTTTGTTTGTTTTTAATACAACGAAGCAGCAGGCATGCTCACTGCAAATCACTATACAGACTGATGACTTCATGTATTTTTAAAAATTCATCTGCTTTTTTACCAACCATCTGATGAGTTGTTGTCCAGCACAAACTCTGATGACAACTCCCTTAGAAGTTAAAACAGAAAAAGAAGGCCTTTCATTGCTTGCTTCTATTCTTAACTATTCTCTTCTGCTTATCTTAAAATCCATATATGACACAGTAGTAATATAAGCTGTAGAGAAACAGCAAAGACTTTGACTTTACATCAACTCTTAAAAAGCCCCAAGATTATGGCCATTTCTAGCAGACAGTTGGTCACTGTAACAAACGCTACAGCTTTCTAGTAGGTACCTCTCCTATTTACCATCTTTACCATCTTCTGGTATGCTATAAAAACAAAACTCACTGGATTTGAGTGAATTTGCATGCACAGTAATAAGGTGCAACAAGTCAGTTTGTGAAATTTCTAGAATCAGAAGAAAAACAAATGTGGGTGTTTTTGTCAAATAAACTGCAGCTAAATCGAACTAAAATCATACAAGTCCAGTGTACTCTCACTCACATCAACTTCTTATCTCAATCTGCATGTGATGAAATTAGCAGAGAAAGACAAAATAACACCTGAAAGCTAATTTGGGAACCGAGTGTGTTAGAAGACCTTAGCTGTTTAACACAAGCACACTGTTGCATATAAAGACTGCCTGTCACTGCTCTGAGATTATGTTGAGTTCAATGGAACAAAGCTGGGTGAGAACTTAAAAAAAAAAACAATAAAAAAAAAAAAAAGTTATACCTAAATGGGTCAAGTATATATATTTTTTTACATGTTTGGGCACTGTTGCAGTTATGCCATTCACATAAAAGGAACATTAAAGTTAATCTAGGCTGAAAGCCGGAACAGACCTTCAGGATAATATCTCTTCCTATGATTACTGTGTTGACCTTCAGATGGAAAAAGAAGCACCGCTATTGCCAAGCCTTCATCATTATCCGCTGTAAGTAGCATGGGTTCATGCAGATCACTAAGAATTATTGATGAATCTCAATTAGATTCGTCTCACTCCATTTAATTCTACATATTCAGGATATGGTTTGCCAAAAATTATGGGTATCAACATCCAGGGAGTCATTTATACACTCAAGATGACTTTTGATGGTAATATTGTTGATCTTGCTAAGTGTGCAGCACGTTATGCTTCCTTTGGCAGCAGCACTGATGATCGCCATGACACCCATCACTCTTTTTTTTTACCCTGTGTCTGTTATTATTTTCAAATAAGCAGTTTAACGTTCTTTGAAAGTTCATTTAGCAATTCAAAGACCAGAAAATAAATTACATGCCATAACAGTATACTAGGATATGGCTCATAAATGCTATTCTTATGGCCTAGAACAGCCAATGTGTTTTCATGGGTAGTAGCTCATTAGACGTCTGTACCTCAGCAGGAAACATTTGAGTGGTTCACACTATGCTGAGTCCTGCTGGTTTACATCTTAGTCATCTAATTAGGAACTAACTTACACCTGGAACGCCAGGTGAGCGCAATTAACAAGCATGTAGGATGAAATACCAGGGTGCTGTAGAAAGCCATTTTAAAATCAAGCTAATTTCGGATATGTTTTTTCTCCCCATGACAAAATCGACCTTTCTCATATCACACAAGTAATGTGTTTGTTCCATTTAAGATGTTCCAGTATGCTAAGCAATTTGATATGTGTAGCACAAGACAAATGCGCTTTCACAGAAAAAAAACGACACAAAACAATTAAGAAACTTTAAGAAACCTCAACTTTTACCAGATTGTTTATTCTGAGTGTGCAGCATTTAAAGATAAATCATTTGAATTAAACAAGATACCAACATAAAATAGCACTAATTTAAAGTTAAATGCAATTTACCAAAGGGCTGGACTGAAAGAAGAGGGGGAAAACTGATACTAATCTGAACTCTGTTGGCAAGACTGTATAACGGTCTACAGGTTGCAGTAGTGTAAGCTGAGTAAACACACTGTAGTTTCTAGTTTGCTCATTTGTCCCTGGCAGGAAACAAAGTGAGACTGCTCTCTGAAGATATTAGAATAGTAGTACGTTAACACAAAAAGTATACAAGTACCAGCAAGCAAACTGAGTTTATGACTTCTTACTAATGTGGATGTCTGTACCTATTGCATCACATTATTTTGAAATAAGCAGTTTTAAATTAAGAGTACATTAAACTTCTTGAAAGATGGACAATCATGAAACGTTTTGAATGCTGTGGTTTGTCTTTGTTTTTTTCACCAGTTTGTTGTTTGAGGGGTTTTTTTTGGTTAGTTTTTTATTTTGTCTTTTGTTTTTTTACATGTAGGTCTAAAATAAATGGTCAGTTTTAGTGTTGTTGCTTTTGCCCACAAAAATACACTTATCAAATGAAACAAAACAATATTGTTAAATTATTAAATTTGCTTTAGTGTGTTTTTTTTTTAATCTTGGATTGTGTGTGTGTTGGTTTAACAGTGTTGGTAAGCCCACCCTCTAAATGCTTGTGCTATAGCTTGTTTGATGCTCTTTAGCCTTTTCTGCCATCTTTGTTGTCAAGGGTCAGGACAGCAAAATTAATGTGACAAAAAAATGCAGCTTCCCCATTAATTTCACTGACATGTCTACACTGGGGTAGCAGGAGTCCTGACCCCAAGGAGGCACAGGAGGCCAGACATGCCTAGAAAAATCATTCAATATAACTTCAGCAGCCCTGGCCAATCAAACAAAACAATGACCCCATCTGATGTTAAGCACTCTGCGGCATACAAAATACTTTGACTGGTTTATAATAGGATAATCAAGTCAAATGCCACCATAACTTTACATAGTCTTTAAAAAGTCCTGCTTAATAGAAACAACTGTACAGTGATAAGCCTTCAAATGACCATATTACAGTTATTTTGTATTACACGTAATGCCAGAGGTGATGTAACTAAAGATTAGAAGGACAGGGATAATTGTTACGCAGCTGCTAAACACTATTCCTCAGAGTATTTAATACAGACTGTATACAACAGAACAACATACCCATTATGACATTACCCATTGTTTGGAAACTTGTATTTGAAGCCTTGATTTTAGTATTTTTGCCATTTCCGTCACGATATTCTGAAGCCATTGTGAGGATAAAATTATCAGCTAACAACACTAGAAAGCTAAGTAAGGTAGCATCACAAAGACACAAAGTTATATTAATAAAACAAAAGTTTCAGTCGCCAAATCTTAAGCACAGACTTCAGGGCCAGGCTGTTAGTACAATTAGCCAAACAGCAATCCATTATATTTGTCAGTTAACTGAATTAAAATCTTCAAAAAGGCCAAGAGGTCCAAATTAGTGACTTAAATTGGCAGAGGTAAAGTCGTACAGTCAACTAGGAGTGCAATTGTTGGCATCCACCTGGCACTGAAGGCAGTCATTTATTATTTTATTTGTTTTTAATGCAGTCGTTGTCATGACAGGGAAAATTTGTTGTAACGATCAGAAACAGCTGGGACTCTACAGGAACTGACTTAGGCGGCCATTAGATGAACCGCAGTGTTTGGCTTTGTGTTATACAAATTTTAAAAAGGATTCCTTATTCAGGATATCAGGCCTCAGCTTGTTAAGACTATAAACACAGGCTCATTAGCTACGTCACTGGTTCTATAACAGGATATTGTACATGGAAAACCCATTTCAGACACCCTTAAAGTTGTTTTTTTATAGTAGGATGATGAGCCTAAAAAAAAGAACTGAATAAAAGATCTCCACTTGTAATATCATGCATTTTTTTGATGAGTGTTTCACCTGTGCCTTTAAGGTCATATTGCTATCAGACAGTCTATGAGCTATATTGAAGGATCTGGGCATCAATTTAAAACAGAGCATGAAGACCTCCAGTGCAAACACAGTCTAACGCTTTCTGAAGTGCAACGTGACCAAGCAAGGTACAGCTGGCTTTTTCCCCTGAGAAGGTGAAAGTGTTGTACCATACAGTATTTAGGGCAGACACGAGTGTCCTCTAATGGCTTAGTGGGTCAAGGAGCATAAGTGGCCTGTAAATCTAGCCACAAGGTCCTGCGGGGATTCAAAAGGCAAATCCTATAGGGCCTTTTTTCTGTTTTTTTAAACCCAGCCACTCATCTAAGACTGACTGGGGTGCTCATAAGCAGATGGTGCAGTGTAGTCCCATAGCATCTCTTTAAAACTGCTTCCTTCCCTGCCCAGGAAAAGACAGTACTTCATGAATCTACAATAACTTGATTAAGACTTACTGTATGAAAGCCATTACAAATTCAATTGTGGCAAAACAGTGACGCTAGATGGAACAACAGGGAGTCTTCCAATAATTCTGTCTGAGAAAGGTGCAGAGGAACGCAGCATTCACCTCTCCTCAGTACAGCTGTGACGAGTTATTAAAAGTGCAACCCAGTCCCAGGGGGTGGTGTGTAATTTTAGAATTAATATACAATTTAGAGCTTGGTGTTTACAGCTTTTGAATTATTCAAATGTACTGCTATGGGCTCGGGTTTGGTAGGAGTAAGCAGTAGGCAGTTGCCATGCATACAAATGAATAAATTACGCGAGACGACATAGATTAGAAGAACATAAACATTTGTGCCAGGAAACAAAACAAGATGTTTGCTCTTGTGCAGAGTTCAAATCTGAAAGGCTGTAACATACTAATAGGAATAGTCCACGTCTGTAAGGAAATCTTTCATCAGCAGCCAAATTCGCACGTCAGCACTTCACCTGTTCACTCAACAAAAATACATAAATCAACACATTTTCTGCAGGTATAAGATTTGACTCATCTGCTAAACTTCAATGGTATTACATGATTGGTTTTTTATTGTTTGATTTTTGTGTTTATATACATCAAGTAAGTAGCAATAACTATACAAAGTAAAGCACAAAAGTGTGGTTGTTTATATTGGACTCTGGTGACTACTCGTGTAAAATTAATATGAATAACAGAAAAGCACCGGAGAGATATTCATGATATACATTCATAGATATTCATAGTTGCTTTAAAATGCATTTATAATTAACCGGTGGGCCTGGGTTTGATTCAACTGAACTCCAAAGCTTTCCTCACAGAACAAGGCTATGGTGCCAAGTGAGAATACAGGTTCTAAACCTAGGATGTGCTCACTATAACTAGATCAATACTGACCTGTATTTTGTTTTGTGTGTTTGAGCACATGTAACGGAGTGTTCAACACAGCTGAAGGGGTGTTGATTGTGTCCGTCTGTCAGTCATCCATCTATCCATTTTCTTCTACTTATCTGGTGGGCCAGGTTGCATGGGCAATAACCTAAGCAGAGAAACCTAGACCTCTCTCTCCCCAGCCAACTCCCCGAGCTCACCTGTGGGAACACAGAGATGTTCCCGAACCAGTCGAGTGATATGTGTCCTGTGTCTACCCCAGGGCCTAATCCCTGTATGACATGACCAGAACTCCCGCAGGAGGTACCCAGGAGGCATCCTTGTCAGTTGCCCTAACCATCTCAGCTGGGTCCTTTCAAAATGGAGAAGCAACTCCACTCTACACTGACGCTCTCCCGAATGACTGAATCGAAGGAAGTGACAAGCCTCCAATCAGAGAAAGTTCATTTCTCCTGCTTGAATCCACAATCTTTCTTCAATCACTACCCAAAGCTCATGACCACAGGTAAGGGTAAGGATGTGGATCGAGAATCTGTACAGGGCTAAAAAATGTAATAAATATTTGATGTTGTGACCATTTCGCCAGCCTATACGACAGTAAACATGAAACTACAAATTGTAACCCTAAACTTATTAGGAAACGCTAAGTGAGAATTACAGTCGGGGCAGAGCATAAACAAGTAAATTAATAAATAACAACACATAACCAATTTCAGGAAAATCCATTTATGTTTTTGTGCCAGAAGGGAGGGAGGGAAAAAATTGGCTAACATAACAGAATATTAGGTTTTTATATCACCAAATATTTGTATTAGTTTTAAAACTCCTTTATTAGTCATGCTGTAAATTTAATCTTAGAGGTTCTCATTCCCATTCTGATGAGCACTCTGTTCACCATGTGGGGCAACTTGAGTTAAGCAACTTTCCCAAGGACACTTTGGGATGTGTTAGGTGGCAAATCTCGAGAAACAAAAATACCCCAATGCAAAACATTATTCCCCTCTCTCTGACCAAGCTTTTTAATATCGGAATCATACATCTTAATATGAAAGAAAATCAATTGTTGGCTAAATAAAACAAGGTTCTCTGAACACCAGCAAGTTTATTTTACTGTGTCTTGTTTATACACTACACCAGCAAAAGTCATTAATCTTAATAGTGCTGCTACCAATGACATTTCTTACATGTAATGAGAATGGGAAGACAATCTTAAAAAGCTCAATCACATTTTTCATATGACTAAATCAGCCCATTTATTTTGTAAAATTGCATTTCACCAGCAGCCCAAGGTCTTCCTGTAGTATGCATAACAAGCTCGCTTAGTGTGGTATGTGCTCGTTCTGGGACTCCAATTACCGAGCATCCTGGAATACGTTTGGCATTTGTCTCTTCCTTGCTGACATTCAGTTCGAGTTTATAAGGCGCTTCATTCATTCCATCTATGATTTTTTTGTTTTGCTTTGGCATCCACAGTAAATGCAGGAATGTAATTTTCATCCATCCATTTCACAAACTGCTCATCTTGTTCAGGGCTGGACAGGTCGCCAGTATATCACAGGGTAAAAAAATATAACAGTCTCAGACAAGAGAACACATTCAAGTATGTATGAACATGGAAAAAGACAGAGAGAATTTCTCAATAAACCACACAACAAAACTAGTTGTGAAACTGAGGGGGAAAGCATTTTAAAATAGGATTCTTGCACCTTTATAATTCTTCTTAAAATCAAAAAATGAGAATTCATATTGAACAATGATGAGATTGTATAATACATTTTGGACATTTTATAAAATATCAGTTTATATCAGTAACGTAGTAGTTACTGATATAAACTATGAGAGAAAAGCTATTCATCAGTGCAATAATATCTACAGCAATATTTGACAATTTCTTTATCGCACATGACAGTAAAGTCTTGTATTTTGGACTGTTGCTCAGACAAACCAAGGATTTTGAAGACACTTTTACCACTTTGATCTGTGCTTTAACTATTTGCACTATTTAGAGCTTCTACTGGTATACCTACACCAAACTGTTCGGTTTTTAAGATAAAAGCTACAACTGCAAAAAAAGTCAAATTCAACTTCTGGATCTGTATTTTTTTGTATTCTTATGATTATATTCAACATATTTTCTATACATTACAATTTGTCAGATTTACTGTGCATTACCATGACTTTATGTATTAGAACAACATCAATCAGTACAACACATTAAAGAGTCACAATTAAAAAGCATGGGGTTTTTCCTGTTATAACCATGTTTGTGGATAATATTAGACTTTGTTGTTGTATTTCAGTGGATCTGTAGAAAACCCAGAGATAAACAGTGGCATCTTTAAAATACTCTACTCTAGCATATTTATTTTCTGTGAGGGTAAAGCTGAATAATAAACACACTTTTTCATCTGTTTTAGTATACAGGAAGAGTCGGTGTGGCTTCTGTTAATTAAAGTAAGAAATATCAAGTTATATTTGTGAAGGAAACATTAATTAGGTAAGTGCCCTGCTCCAGATGTCTGCCCTGTAACTACATCTTAAAACTAATAAATGTATGTGATTGCTGGTTACCTCAAAGTGACATGAAACCACAACAGCTTTATAAACTAAATTTGGTGGGGGGGACTTTTATTCTGATCTTGACTTGCTAGATGTCTATTCAATCCGTTAATTTTGACGTAGCTTCTAAAACTGGGCCTTTTAATGCTAAATCAACCTCAGTTTCACAATAACGAGAAGGCTCCAATGTACATGGTGATACTTGAATAATTTATGATTTTCCCTACAGTTTGCTTGCCTTCTCGTTATCGCGGCTGGAAATGAGTTTGCTGAAAACTGGCCAAAGTGAGAGCTCCCCTCTCGGCTTACAGAACATGGTGCATTAAAGTGAATCACAGCAGACAGCTGGGGCCGCCCTTTATGGTAATGCGCCCTCTACAATTACTGCTTCGACCTTCCCTGGCAAGGAAAAATGGGGAGATGTCCATTTAGCGCCCCTTTCAAACACTTAGTGGCAGGCATGTTGGGCAGCAGGACCACCTTTTGCCTGACATTGACTCTTGTTTAGAGGAGAAAGAGAAGACATTAGAAAGGTGACGGGTTGACAGATGAGATGTATCTGTCAACCAGCAAGAAGAGCATGGTGCATTAATGCATCACCACTGTCCAGATCCACAGAGGTAGTTGAAGCTGGTTGGAGATAATAGTGCCAAGTACTGCTGCAACTATCAGTTTTTTCCTACCATTTTATAGAAACCCAGTTCCAAAAAAGGTTGGGACACGGTGGAAAATGTACGTAAAAACAGAATGCAATATGTACAGGTTGCACCTCCATCCCATCAGAGATGCAGGTTTTTTAAGTTAGCACTGATAACAACCTGGATGGTTCCTCTCCTCGTTGGTCTTGAGAATGCAACATGCATGTTTTTCCAAAGAGAATTTCAAATTTCGATTTGTCTGACCAAGAGAAAAGTTTTGCAAATGAACAGAGCCACACATTAAACTCAAATGAACATTATCGATGCAATAACTGGTTAATATACAGTGTGTGTGTCCTGAGTACATTTTTAAAAAATTACATTTAAAGTTAAGGTTATCCAACTTTTTTTAGGTTGCTGGACCTTCACGGCACAAATTTTTTTGTTAAAGCTGAGAACGACTGCATTTGGTGTTAAAGATAAATGGCTTATTGAAAACTCTGCGCTGCATTTTTAACTTGTTCACACGGCTCCTTGTTATGGAAATATAATTCAATCACTTTCATGGACTGAGCATATCAAGAGTAACATATCTCATTGCACAAAAACACCCAGCTGAAAGTAAAGTATGAGAAAACCTCCCATTATAGACGCTGAAGGGTATAACCATTTAGTGCTCACTTAATCTGCTTTCAAGCATGCAATGCAGCACTGAACTTTTATAGATATTACTCAGCTGAGCTGTATGTAACATGTCTGATTCAAACAGTCATCTTAGCTACCCGCTGATCTGCATTCCCTTCCTTGTATTTACTACTCACCACACCACCGCTTCCCTAAACCCTTCCTGACTATATACATTTGTGGACTATCCTTTTTATGTGCTACATGTGTGAAAAGGTACCCTCAGACCTAATTCTCCTGGCATTGCAGGAGGTTAAATGAGTGAAAAATGTCTATGGTATAATGTGAAAAAACCCTCTATATACTGGTGAAAAAAAACTATTTTGAGCAGATACAAAACATGTTGGCGGAGGGTCTGCAAAATGTCTCCAAACAAAAACTTGAAAACATGTTTTCATGCAGCTGACGAAGTTTAGGTTGAGGTCTACTTTTTTTTTCAACATTTGTACAAGCTTAGTCACAATTCATAGTATTACAATTAGACACAGGCATTTCAAGCAAAAAAATACCAACCAGATTTCTTGCACACAGACCTGATAACTTCAGTTTTTGAAGGAATCCAAACAGAACTTTTTAATTGCTGTTGTCTTTGGATTTTCGTCTTTCCTGTTTGCGTTCAGAACGACGACTTTTATCAGTTTGGTATCTGATGATAGTTTTGTTATTTAATGGCTGCTGGCTACTGTATATTTTAGTTTAGTAACATAAAATATTCATTTAGGGTTTAAATATATCTTGATAAGTGAAAAGTCAAGCTTTGTACAAGAATGTGACCATTGCATGAAATCTTTTTGGTGTAGGAGATAAAATTTTAGAAAGAGGAGATGAGAGAGTGTTATGCTCCCAGTAGGTTTCTTATTGTGGTGTTTTTGATCAAATGTGCTCTTTTTTTGTCTTTTAGTTAAAAAAAAGGCTACATAAATATTTTATACTACAAAAAAGCAAAAGTGCTTCACTTAGGCTGTAGCTTCAACAACCCCTCCCCTTGTACACAACATGTTGACATACAGGAAGGAAGGAGGAAGAAGGAGGAATCAAAGGCAGAAACTCACCTTTTATTCTCAGGTTCTCTGGAATGCCATCCTGTTGGAAAAGCAAAAAAGAAAACAGAGATAAGATCTATGAGATCAAAACCTACAACATTAAGGTAAATGAGTGCAGTTACATGTCCTTGTATTAGATGAATGACATTCTGCAGTCCATTCAGTATATTAACATTCTTCTGAAAAATGGTGTTTCACATCTCAATCATCACACAAAGCCTAAGGACTTCATTCTGAATGCAAGAACTCTGAATGTCTGAATGTCAAATAATATTGCATAAACAACCCAAACAACAGTGTACCTTTACACGGCAATTTGACTCACTTACACGGATAACAGACAAACCTTAAGCTCTGAGATTTTATTTACTTACATATTATTTAATACATATTATTGACTTCTTCTTGCTTTTAGTCATTAGATATGTTTCTTTAGCTTCTGATATCTATTTACATCTATTTAGATCATTGTATCCAAGTGTTTTAACTTTCTTTTTTGAACAAGTTAACCAAATTAGTAGTCCAGATGCTTCTTCAATTGACAAATAAATGTATAAATGTAGTGTAACAGAAAAAAATATGCAGTAAAAAAAAAAAGAAAAAGAAAAAACATATTACAAATATACCAAAGAGCAAACAACTAGGACCTTCTGAGTAGCCGCACTTTAACAGATTTGCATGCTTATTGAGCATAGTTGTAGAAAATGCTGCTATCAGGACTACTATTCTAAGTAACTGCTCTCCAGAAACCATGAATGCGAAAGAAAGAGGCATAAATATTTGATTTCTCTACAGTGAAATCTGCATAGCTCATCCTTCTCGTTCTTGTACAGAAAAATCAGATTCTCTTTCTAGCAGCTCGAGCTGGGTGGCGTTATGAGGAAGATGCATTATGCAACGGGTCTACAGTCAATAATGAACTGTGGTCCCTGAATGCATGAAGAAAACAGCAGTTTACCCATTTTCTCAGTTTGCACAGAAATCGACCTACTGTGCATTTTCTTCCTAATGCGCTATTAATTACCTGTCAATTAAAAAACAGGATATTATGCACTTAATGTGTTTTAAAGATATATGGGTAAGCATATCCAAGAGATGTGACTTTAAATATCAATTCTGACTGAAGGAGTAGCACAGCTTATCTTGCTTCCTGGGTACCATGTGTATACATTTGACATTGTCATATTTTTATTTAGACTATACTGGGTCTGTACATACTGAGCCCTGCTGTTAATGAAATCCCTACCCCACACAAAAGAACATCCATATGATTGATAATCTAATAAATATTGATATAGTGATTTATTGTAAACAATATCTAAAAGAGGTTAACTGATTTTTATTAAAAAATAATAAACACATAATACAAAAAAGTGTGAAAAACAATTACATTTTCTTAGTTCTTAATTATAATGACAAAATATTAATGTATAAATATCAATAGGAACACATAACACATGTAACTGTACCAGTAATTACCAAAAATTAGTAACTTAGTGTTTAGTGGTTACTATTAACTGCACAGTTTCTTTACCATGTTTATTACAAAGCACTAGCAGTGGGTCCAAGTTTGATTTTACCCTGGTATGTTTCCAGAATTTGCAATCCATGCATTCCTAAGGACAATGGTCTTCAAGACATACCACAAATGTCAGCCTTCTCTTTGTGAAAGTTGAGGATGAATACATAACTCTGACAGTCCCCAATGTGGCTATGACATTATATGGAAAATCCATCACGTGGTTTCTTCGATGCTCAGGCACATCACCCAGCAATCACTAAAGCTCAAGTTAAACATTGTGATGTGGTAACAGCTTTTTCTGCTCATCATCTTTCTGGATGTTTCAGGAAACACTGCTGACCATCAGATACAAATCAGAGAAAACACCTGTGGCTCTCTGACATTCTTTGTATAACCCTCCCACCAAACAGACACACACATACACACACACTAGAGGAGCTGACATTTAGAATTGCACTACAGTTAGGGAAGATATCAAATAGGGCTTATTTGCATATAGCAGACAATGTTCACACTTCATTCGTTTGAAGAGAGTGATTTCTCCTGAGCCACTGGCAGGCCTGTCTCTTCTGCCCCGAGACTCCGGGGACAGTGAAGCACCCAGCTGTACAACTCGTGCTTCATCTGCTCCTGTCACAGCTAGCTGGCTGACCGCCTACATCTATCTCTCTTTCTCCCCTTTTTGTGTTTCTCACTGTCTCTCAACCATCCTCACTCCACCAGCAACACCTCCCCCTTGTCTTTTCTTTCTCCCGCTTCAGATCTCACAAACCTCACTTCTCCAGACCACCAACTTCCAAATACACTCCATCTGGAAACATATGACAACAAATTGCAACATACCAGTATGACAAGTGACCAGAATACGATACGCAGTACTATTCCTTATGAGCAAGACTGGTTTATTTGTTTGACCAATAGAGAAGAGTGACAAAACAACAGAGCTGAATCCAATTTTTGCCAGGGCTGATGTAAGGTCATCCAACAACAATGTACACAGGTGAACAAAAACAGACATGTGCATATTCCAGTAGATTATTTTAAATTCCATGAATTGAGAGTCATTCTTTTTCCTTAATATGCTGTAATGTAATGCACAGATCCAGCACCTGTACCTTGCTAGAATTATGCACAGTATCTGTATCTGCAACAGCATGCCCAGACAAATAAATACTTAAATTTCTAACAAATGCTTCACACGGTCAAGAAGTTCAAGAAAACAAATGTGTAATTTTGCCTCTTTGCATCATAACACCGTTGCTGTCTTTTCATGGTTTATCCGTTTATAATTGTCTGTGGGTAGCTGTGTTCAAACTGTTTCTGACAAAGGATGGTGAGGCCAGTAGTTGTATTGCTAAGACTCATCATGTTGACAAGTAACAACTATTAATAAATAAACCAAAAGAACAGGGAAAATAACCATGTAGCAGAAAGACTTTGAAAACCACAGGTCAACACATTGTTATTGTTCTAGTAGACTGGCTCCGTACAGCATCTCTGCCTTTTCGGCCCCTGCGGAGACGATACAAAAGCTGGTTACCTCAGTTTCGGGCTGGCTGCCATTTGAAAGCAGACAGCTCATCAAGATGAGTGACAAGGGTTGGGGCTCAAACTGACCAGCTGAGGAGGAGAGGGAGGAGGAGGAAGACGAAGGGGGAAATAATACTGACAGAAGTCACGTTTAGGCCAAATGTTGCCTGTTGCAGCTTTAACTGACGCTACTGTACAACAAGCTGTTTCTTGTGAATTTTGCTGTTCAATCTTGTTGTTCCTCCCATTCCCCGTCTCTTTATCTCAATCTAATTTGCCCACCACCCCCACTCCCTCTCTCCCTCTCTCTCTCGCTCTGCTTATCCCCTGTTAATCTAGATTTGCCATGTGGCCAAGCCAGTGCAGGATGGATGGGGCTTTGCACACACAGTTGTCCTTGCTTCCATTTTGTTTGTCCTGACATAACAGCTTGATGTCAAAGCGACAAAAACTCACAGAAATTGCTGTAGTCCCTCATGCTGAGCAAGCCTGGCACTTCTACGTGATTTTCACAAATTGCACACTGAGCCCTCCATCATTCTTACAATTAAACTCTTCGTGTAAGACCTTGGCTGAAAGATCTCAAAGTATCAGGAGATTAAGAGTAGCAACAACCACCACTTTAAATGGCGTATGCAATAAAACCCATAATAACTACAGGCAGGGATCCGTGTCCTATACCTGACCCCATGTAAAGGATTTCACAGTGAATTTCTGAAACAATGCCATGGGAATTACACATGGGAGTAGAACACATGACCAGCTGTTTATGACCACGTGGTGACTGAACTCTTTGTGAGGAAAGCTTATAAGGTTGTGTCCGATCACGTTACCCAAGCCAAATGCTGTCCTTCGAAGCACAGGAAAAGACATCGCATTAACCTTCCCAGCTTGAAGCAAAGCACAGTTCGCTATTTTCCATCCCTATATTTCACTGCTAGAGCTTTAGTTTTTTTTTTTAAAATGAGGCACATTAGAGAATATGAAATTGTTATTTTATCTCATTGACTTTATCATCTACTTTTAAACTGTACTTTTATTTTGAGCCGACTATGTTTTTCAACTTGATATTACTTCTCCACAATAATTCACTTTGAAACAACTGTTAACACAGCTCGCTCAGCTTTATTGACAAGAGCATGACCCGAGTCTCTCTGCAGTCCAGACAAGAGCTGAGAAATTCTCTAAGCAACAAAAAGGCCAATGACATAATTTGAAAAAGGGCTTACTTTTGGCTTTTTTTCCACCAAAGGGCTGTAAATTTCCACAGTCTCATTTGACAGGCAGATAGATGAGTGCAGTTTACCTCTGTCCTCTCGCAAGACGAATTGTAATGGTATGCAGATGCTGTAATGACATTCCTCTGAGATGTAATCACAGCGCCTGGCACATTAATTTCACTGGAGTGGAAAAGCACATATATCATTTTTGTGGCTTCTCGTCAGATTTCCGCTACATGTGGGTATACATTACCTTAATTATTAAAGTCACTGCAGTTCCAAACCACACTAGCGAAAAGAGACAAAGTCTAAACCAGTTAGTTTCAATAAGAGATAATGTACTGCTGAATACAATAAAGAAAAAAGCACCATGCAGCTTCAAAATGTACTGGTGGTTAGATTAAAAGTACTTAAAGAAAATATGTCTGCCTTATTCACATGGTGCTGCAAAACATTGGAAAGTACACTCTCTTCAGTACAAGAGAGAGTAATGGGAAAGTAGAAATACTGGACTGTGTTGCAGTGGAGAGATTAAAGAGACACTACAAGTGAAAAGGGTCATATTCATTACAACTAGATATCACTGAAACACTTGCATTTTATTACTTACATTAACATTTCTTAATATTTAAAGGAAGTGTTTACCACTGATTTATTATCTGCTTAAGACATGTGTAACTCTTTTTTTTTTTTAGCCAAAACTAGGAAAGAAACAAATTTCCAACAAGGCAAAGAAATTTGTTGTTTGCATATTGTTTTATCAGAATTAATGGAAGTGCTGAGGTAGAGCTAGATCACTATGTACATAGATTAATTCTTACTGCAGTGCTCTGGGTTGCTCTCCACCATGAGCCCTTTGCTGGCGTCATTCCTTCTTCCCTTTCCTTCCTGTCTCTCTCCTTTATTATCCAATGTTGTCAAAAAAAAAACAAAAACAGCCCAGTAGCACTGTTGGATTGAATGCAGATTAAATGCATCTTAACAGAGTGTATTTTTGTTTCCTCCACTCAAACTGAAAAATTATATTTTTAAAATGAAACAGCATCAAGCCATTCCCAAGGTAAGATGAGGTAACTCTGGATTATTCACAGGCCCGGATAGAAGTAAGCTCCACTTTTGGATTTTACATTCGCTGCAAAAAGAGGAATGGATTAGACAATATTTTTATTTTTTTCATTTTATTCCAAATGTAACTAGTGCATAAAATAAGCATCTTATCAAGCCCTCAAAAGTAAATCTTATAGATTTAGGCGCCTGGAAGCCACTCTGCCTACTTGTTGATATTTTTGTTCTTAACAATGAGTCTGGGAATTCAGTTCAAAAATCACCACCTATCCCTGAAATCCTTCCTTCCCAAGTGTAAATACAAGCTAAAGCAAATGACATTACATCTGCTTTCCTGGAAACTAGTTCTTCTTGCTCTGCCTCATCCTCGGATATGTAGGATATGGAAAGATACAAATCATATAACTCGCTAGAGAGGTACGTTTTTTGGGGGGATTTTTTTTAAAGTTGCCAGGTCGTGTTAGATGGAATCCATCCCTGTCCATGCAGAGGTGGATGATGGATCATTTGCTGCGCCTCCCTTTGGTATAAAGCACTGCAGTCTGGCAGAAGTGCTATCTCTGCAGTTTATTGGCACCATATTACAAGATGTTTGGGTATTGAAGTTTAAATCGCTTCACTTTCTTAAAATACTCAATTTTCAGATTAGATGTTGCTAGAAAGAATCACAAGTCCCAAATAGCTGATATGTGTAGTCTACATGTTTAGAAAGCATCGCTGTGAAAAAATGTTCTTCAAAGGTCAAAGTGATTTTGACCATTGTGTCGATTCAACAGCTTTGCATCGCTTCCAGCTCCCCACTCAACTATGATACAGCGCAATGACGTTCCTACCATCTGTTCACTCTGACTCCCGCTCTTTCTAACTACCTCTCACCCTACCCGCCCTTTAGTACCACTGTCTTTGCCATTCATTCCACACAGACGTGATTGTAACAGACCGACATAAACAAACATGAAATGTAGCCGGGAGACGAGAGATTTTCTTAGAGTAAAACAAAAAATACCCACAAAGGAAAACAACTTTTTTCTCCTATTGTTGTCACTGCTAATTCTTATCATGGACTGGACTGAAAGAAGTGTTTACTAGCAAACATAATTGCAAAAAGGGGGCTTAGGGGAAATGAGTACTGAAGGACCACAATCTGACTAATGCCTCTTGACAAAACAATTTGTTTTCCTCAACTCTCCATCTGCCAAAACAGTCAATTTCTTTCCTAGTCTGGTTCTAATTGATCCATGCCTGCTGTGTTTTGTAACTGGATCAGACGAGAAAAAATGAGCATGCTACTTATTTTAGAAACTTTTTAAAAAAATATCTTGTTCCTTAAGATGTAGCAAGAAATTAATAAAAGCGGCGGAATTTGCTTTTGGGGCCTGCCCTCTATTACTAAGTCAATAAGCGGGTGTATACCTCACCCCTGACGTCGTTGCCCACCTCTCAATTTTAAATACACTTAGTCATTGAGGGCTAGCAGGAGGGACTATGCGCTTACCTGCTGCTCCTTGGCAGGTAGCTCCATGCCCTCCTGGGTTTTAATTGCACCTTAGAACACATATGCATCAACACTACAATGAGCGGGTGGAGGGAGGTTTGGAGTCTTCTCCCACCCCCATTCTCTGCGGCCTGCTGGAGCGGGAGGGCTAGTAGGAGGAGTTGGCCGTCCGACTGCGGTCTGGGGTGTGGGGCCTCCCTGCTGCTGCGGAGTCGGGGTGGTCTGCCTCTCCCCACCGCAGGGAAAAGGGTAACACCACCCGGGTCTGGGTGCAATTCCCCCCTCCAGGGGCAAGGGTACCTAGACCCGGTTTGTAGAGTACGCTTGGGGAGTGTGATTGTGTGTACAGCGTCTCTTTATGTCTGTCTCCACGTTGGTTGAGTGTGGAGTGAGTGCATATGAGAGCATGAGGGTGGGAATGGATGTTTGTGTCTGTGTGTGCCTGTATGTCTGTGTCTATATGTCAGGTTGGGTATCAGACGCCACCTCTCTGGGGACACCTCAGGCCCTCCAAGGTTTGGAGGCCTATCTCCACCCACCACCACTTCCCCTGCCGGTGGCGGACTCCCTCAGGTGTCGGTGTGTTGGTGGTTCTTTGTGTCTGGGGGTGGGCGTCCGGGTACACACCGGCTCACTCCTTGGCGGCCGCTTGTCGGGGCCTGGGGCCTGGGGCTCGCTCGGGCCCCTTTGGAGGTGGGGTGCCCCCGGCCTCTCGGCCTGGGGCTCGGTCACTCAGGCACAGCTGGGGGCCGGCGGAGCTCACGGGCGCGTCACTGCAACTCCCCCTGGCTTCTGCTCCGCGGCTGCTGGGCGAGCCCTCATCTGGGACTCTCCTCAGCTCTTACTGGAACAGTGGCGCGGCTGCCCCTCTGTTGGTCTTCCATGGTCTCTTGTGTTCTGGGGGCCTCTGGATGTCTGGAGTTTTGATCTCCTCCATACCCGCTTCACACCCTGGAGGACGGGGCTGTGGCCCCCCCACACTCCCTAGCAGATCATTACATGGAGAAACCTTTGGAATGCAAGCATGCAGATCCACACAGGTATGCACACATGGGTATTCACAGACGCAGACTAAAGCTTTCTTGGCTGCTGCCTCAAAGCACACTGTGCGCTGTCTATCTTGCGTGCTGCACAATATCGTTTATTATTTAGTAAATATTGATATCTATGACTAGCTAGTTTATTGTGATGGTGCTTTGTTTTCTCTATTATTATGTTGCTCTTTGTTGTTTGCTGTCTCCTCTGTTTGTTTTTTTTTGTTTGTTTGTTTATTTTCTCCATATAGGTGACCCAGGAGTTCTTTTTTTTTTTCTCTCTTCCCCCCCCCCTCTCACCGTCTCTTCTCCCCTTTGGTTTTCTTTCTTTCTCTCCCCCTCTTTCTCTCATTCATTCCCCCTGTCCTATTTATTAAAAAAATAAATAAATAAATAAATAAATAAGCGTTCAATTACATCTTTTACTTAAAACACTCAGCTAAAATGCCATGCCAGCATCTTCTTTCAAAGCTCGTCTTCATCTTTGCTCATCTGTTCCTCACATTAATCTGATGTTGTTTTTGAAATGACAGTCTTCTGGCTCAGAGGGAGGGATAATGATTCATCAAGTGGGCAGAAAAACAACAACCGCAGGAGAGTCATATGATGTAGGAAGACGGTGCCGGTGTAATGAGCTTCATACTTGGCCAAAGCACACAGACCTGTTACGGACAGCATGAAAAAACAGAAAGGCAATCAATACCTTGTGTCGAAATCTCACGACTGGTCGATAGGGCGGTGACCCAAATCCCTCCTTGCTGGGTCTCCCGTTGGTGCCAAGCGCAGCGAGCCCCAACAGCAAAATCGCAGCAGACCACCATCTGGTCGTCTTCATTGGTCTTTTCCTGTCAAAAACCAAACAAGAATGGTGAATGCGTACTCTCCTCCAACACTCTGCAGGTTCAATACTGGTTGGCCAAGACAATACATCAAGCCCACAATAATTAGTGAAGACAATGAGAACCGCAAAACTGTCGCTGATTTAAACTAAAGCTATCAATACGTGGCCCACACTCGGCAGGGAGATTAGATCTCCTTTCAAATCAATTACGGGGAAATAGACGTCATGAAAAAATCAAGATAAAGAAGACAAAGAGCCAATATATTAAGGCAATTAAAGTGAGGGCTTTGGATTAATTAGGCTGAGTGTCTAAGTCAAGCAACTGTGATGAAGTGGAGAGATTACATCTTAAAACAGATTCCTCACAGCTTTGCACAGATGCAGCCTGGAAATATTTTTTTTTAAAAAGTGAGAATATTCACTTTTCACCTCCAATTCGACTGCATTTTCAATTATTCATTGGACTGTGTAAAAACAAGTTTGACCTTTGCATGACATGAATTAAACAAAATCACACTTGTGGAGGAAAGGAGGGGGGGGAAGAAAAAACAAGCCCTGTGGAAATGTCTGTGTCAGTGAAACGGATAGGTTCGAGCAAGTAGCAAGGCACAGGACATCCCCAGAGAAGACGATACGTTAACCACTCCTCTTATACCGCCTTACACGCCTTACACGCTAAACAACTGTTATGTTGAAACCTGCAGTGCATTTGTTCCTTCATATTTTTATCCCTCATCTTTATCTGCATTTACACCCTCGGGTTTTTTTTATGCACCTCACTGCAAAGATCTCCTCCATCAGAAGCACTTTATAAATAAATCTGACAAGACTTGACTTGTTTTTTTTCACAGTCAAACACTGAGCTGCACTTTCTAAGACATCCAAAACCATTCTCCAGTGAAGGGAGATGAGTGACAGCAGGATGGTGACCCCGCTTCCTTGTTCTTTGGGGCTGACACTAAGTCAGACAACAATGGTGCTGCTGTGGCAGCTCTGTGGGTCCACGCGCTTTTCACTGGAGGTCAGCAGGTTGCACCAGCAGAGCAGTGTGTCACTGTGATGTGCCGGACAGAGAGGAGATACTGAAACTTTATTTTTGTGACTTTACATGTCTTCAAAAGCCTTCCTCTGTTGCCTGATGCCTGCAGGATTTCTGCTTTGAAATTACTTCCTTTTATTTCAAACCTACTTTTTTTTTGTCATGTGGAGGAGATATAAAGAACTTGGTCTTTTGGTGGAAAACACATTTAATTAAAAATATTTTCAACAGCTGTGTTGTATACTGTAATTCTCTGGCAGATTTTTCAGACTTTTTGTTTCATTGGCCTTTAGAAGAAAAAAAGATCAATGTTCTTTATCGAACTCTGAAACAGCCTTGAATCCTCCTACACAAATTACACCCATCGCCAGCGCCCCTACTAACCAATCCAGTTCTTTTCAAGGTTTGATATACACCTGCCCCCCACCCCACTCCCACCCCAAACAGAGACTTGTCTAACTACAAACAAAAAACTTCTAGACAACATATTCGTATAATCCTGTATGTTAAAGCCTTGGTCTTTAGTGTGGCTACCTTGTGAACAAAGCTTAAGCCTCTGTAAATGAAATGTCGTGCCAGGTCTTCTACCTCAGTGTGTGTCAGTGCAGTAGTGAGGGACAGACATTCAAAGTGCCTCGATAATCGAGTAGGAGGTTTTGTTCGGAACAATGAGTCTAGAAATTCAAAAGATCTATGAACCTGAAAAATAATTGTTAAAATGTTGGTAATGATCAACAGCCTTACTAACCCCCTGCGGACATATTATGGTCCTTTTATGCTATAGGGCATTAATAGTCGCACTCACTTTTTTAATGCGATCATATTCATATTCATTCTCTGTGCGTCGTAACTCTCCAGATCCAGGTAGGAACCCTGCCTGCAGCAGCTGCTGCTCCACTTCTCCGCTAACACAGTCTTTATGCCACACTAGGTGGATTACCATATTTGCTAGCACAATCAATCAACTTCTTTCCGGTATCCCAGTGTTAAATGGGTTATTAATGGACCAGCTTTTGCACAGTGCTGTGTCAGAGACAAAAACATATGCACAGTTTTAAGAAGTTT
Organism: Aulonocara stuartgranti; assembly: GCF_965226115.1. Lineage (NCBI taxonomy): Eukaryota > Metazoa > Chordata > Actinopteri > Cichliformes > Cichlidae > Aulonocara > Aulonocara stuartgranti. The sequence goes on from NC_138940.1 coordinate 6,693,295, forward strand.
AACTGCACCATACAGCACAGTTCCTCAGAGACATTAAACTCATTATGATCAGTCACAACTGCGGCATAAGCAAGCACCTTTCCAGTCCTCCTTCTAGTGAATAATCAGTAATCTTTCTTGGAGCTCCAGACAGTTTTAAAACTGTGTTGTCCTATAATTCATTAAAATAACCAGATTTTCTTTTAAAGCCGCTATCACTACAATGAGTGCGTTGATTTGACCATTCACACACAAACAATAACAGCAGCTGAGCTATTAAACAAGTGGGGGAGCACATGTGTCCTTTTTTAAATTAATTTCAAAATAATGCAATTATAAGAACAATATATTCAGCTTCCAGTTCAGTTCAGCCTCCAGTGAGTACCAGACGAATGGGGTACACATCCATGCATTCATCCATCCAACCTGCAGTTGGCAATGTCCTTTTAATCCGTTCAGCTTTGGTGAGCTCGACATAGTGGCACACGAAGGGGTTCTCAACCTGCTGTGGGTTCTGCTTAGATTGGCCCTTCAAACTGCAGCAGCTCTCCAGAACAGAATAAGGACTACCACCATCAGTTCCACTCCAAACAGTAGTTGGAGCTTGCTCAAAGGAGGCATCTGAATAATACTGACCGACCTGGCCAACGAGCCAGGTGGTAAGAAAACCTTGAGCTTGAGAGAAAAGGGGGATTGTCCACATACAAATAGATCGCAGACTCTGTAATTCTTTGGGGAAAATGAAAAATAAATTATGCAGCCTTTAATATACCTGGCCTGAGGGGAAAGAGTAACTAAGTATTCAGTATCTTGCCCACGAATGGACAGGAGGACCAGAGAGGAAAATATTATAACTCAAAGACGTTCAGTGTGCTAAAATTAAAAAAGCAGAACTTCCAAAACAGCCATAAGGTTGAACAAACTAACCCCTTAGAGAAATGAAAAAAGGATATTGAATAATGGTTGCAGAGGGATGACTGGAACCTCAATTTAATAAGCGGAAGATGGATGGATGGATGGATGGATGGATGGATGGATGGATGAAGACAATGCCCTCAATGCAGGAAAATGGCTACTCCCTGCCTATATGCCTATAAGCCCTGCTCAACAAATGAGCCTTGAAGAAAGGAAAGTTCAAAGAAATTTTGAAGTATAAATCATTAATATCAGTTTAAAGATAAAATTACTAAAAACCTATTATATTCTTTATAATAAACTGATGAATTTCATTAATTTTCACTGTGCAATTTATATGTGCCTAAATTTTTCAGCTTACTCAACAATACATTAATGTGGGTTGGTCTTGGTTCAAAATGGGCCTCTGGGTGTAACGCTGCACATAAAAATGATTGTCTGGATGTAGCTCGAGGTAAAGCATCTTTATCACCTCACCTCACAGTTTCTGCATTTTCTTCTTAAAAACAAAACAAAAATCTGATTTAAGTTGGAGTAAATTAAATCTAAATTTTTCTAAATGGCAGGCATAATTTTTTTTTTTGATGGAGGGCTAAAACATCTTTGGTATGTACCAATATGTTTTATGTGGAAAAAAAAAAACCCAATTAAGAATAAATTAAGAATTTTAGCTCATTTTCAAAAATAAAAAAAATAAACAAATCTCAAAATATGGCAATGAAAATTTAGCAAAATCCCCCAAATATCCCAGGCACAGCAGGGCTGATCTACAACTGTAAGTCTTAGTATGTGAGGGAAAACATGCAATCTTGAGTAAATGCTTATTTATTTCTCTTGAAAGCACAAGAGACAAAAACAGTCTCAATTCTTTTTCCCAGGATGCCCGAGAGGCTGCCATCATAACTTCGGCATGTGGTTTTAAATCCCCTAGAGCACACCTAAGCTTTGGCATTGACTTTGAAATGAAGTCTACCTATCTCCCACTATGTACACAATGAATCATGCCCTGCCAAGCTCACAGACACTTTCCATCTCATTCAGTAGATTTCTGCCATTCATGCACTGGGCAAGTTACCATAAGCGCCCATACAGCTCACCTTACAGATACTTGGCTCTATGTATGCATCACACTGACTGCACCACACTGGGCACTGGCTAGATTTTAATAATGCACATTTTGAAATTTACTGTCAACTGTCATGCATGTGTGGTAACCCATAACTCTGGAAAATAGGAATATATTATTAAAGCGTGCCATACATTTTCCTGACATTATGCATGGTTTCCCCCAAAAGACCTTTACTCAAAAACTCTCCCCATTATTATGAGTAATCTTGGACCAATTCTGACTTATTGCTGATAAGTCTTCAATTTACAGCTTTCTAATTACTGTCAGCTTGTCTCCAGTATAATTAAAGAAAGCCCTTGAGAAATGCAAAACTCTCAATATAGCTGAACATCTACTGTTACCATCCCCAACTTTCTTCTCTCACTGTTTTTAGTCAGACAGCGAAATATAAGCTGCAGTATAGCTCGTGTTACAAAACAAACAAAGAACACAAAGAACAACATAATGCAAAAGTTAAGAGTCTTTCAGTCTTTTGCAAAAGGGCACCAAACCCTGTAGCAGATTGTTTAAAATACTTTTGCACCAAAAGTCACAGCCAACGCTTCCTTCTAACATCTGTTTTGCCCTGCTAATTACAATTTCTTTTTCAATGTTTCTCAGAGCTGCTAAGATTTCTCTAAACCCACATAAAATAAGGTCTGGACCAGAATAACAACATAATGAAATACTGTACACTTGGAGACGTTTTAGGCTCAAATCTCTGAACCAACAACCACGGACAATTTCATCTTTCATCCCTCAATGTAGATCTCCACTTTATCTTTTCAAGCTGTTGTAGCATCTCCCTCTGTATGAGCTGGGATTTGCTGAGCTCTTGTACTGATATATCAGCGAAGTGGCTATAAAGATTGACCCGATATGTCTTTAACCCCATGTGCCTGGTTACAAAATTCAAGAGGTGGATGACAAGTTGAAACTACACCGAAGTGTGGTGCGTGCCAGTTCTGAAGTCACTTTTGGTTCACACAACTGTTCACTAGGGCAACAACAGAGAGAATAGCCAAGGCTTTAACCAGCCTTTACTTTAAAGACATTTTCCAGTCCTATTCTCCTCAAGGCCAAAGTCCTGATTTTATAAAAAATAACTCTGATAAAAACCCCGTTCACTCTGCTTAAAGTCTTGGCTGTTCTATGACGTTACCTTTATTCACATGTAAAAAGACCACTCAGAAAGAAAGTTGCAAATAACATCAGACTAAAGCTCCTTGTTAGCAGACATACTGATGGTAACTTTAACTTTGTATTCAAACTGCCAACTTTCTAGGCAGAGGAGACAGAAGTTAAAACAGACTGTTGCACACAGAGAAAGATAGGATATCATGTAGAGATACACATTTAAAAAATGCTTGTTTTTATCATTAAAGCACACAAGCCTTTTCTGTTAACGCCCACAAATAAAGTCAATGCAAAGGGCCACTTCACCAGATGCTAGAAAGCCCTCCATGTTCAGAAAACAAACTGAACTTGGTTGATAAGGAGGACTCACCAATTTTAATTTTTAAATACTATTGTACAGCTGTTTATTATTCCCCCATAACTTCTGTTTACTACCGACAATAATTCTTTTTTTTTTTTTTTGGTTAATGCTTTGTTTAGGGGTGGGTGTGACAAGGTAATAGCATCATAAACAGTTTAAGTGAAATCGTGGGGTGTGGGTTGCATTTTATTTGAATAATAGTCACAGATGCAATTCAAAGTAATAAGCAATAAAGTAACAAAAAAACAAAGATTACATAAATGTCGGTAATAAATACACATTTGTTTTGATGAAAAATCCTATTCTGCTCTCTTCTCCTCCGGCTTAGTTTCCAAGCCTTCAGATTTATCTGTTCGCTCCTTGTTGGAAACCTGACATTCACAGGGAACCACAGTCTTAAAGCAGCAGCTGGATTCAGTGAATAGCACACAAACCTGAACTCCAGGATGTTTAATAACTTTTGGTTTCTGTTAAGAATGTGCACATGCTGTGAGCATTTTTGACATGACATGCTTTAAGGCTGTGGATTTTCAATTCATTGGTTTTCCTTTGCCATTTGAAACTTACAGCATGCAAGGTTCTGAACCTTTCAACTCCCCTCAGTTACCCGTGAGCTCTCCAAGTGGGAAACAGTAACCCCCTGTTGCACTGCACAGCTCCCAATTGTGAGTGGAGCAAACATCTATGAATAAGGAACAGGGCGATGCTGAAAGAAACATGCATGCTAAGTCAATGGACCGTGGCCAAACAACCACTGAAACACTCCATGAGACTGCTTCAAGGTCAATGTGATGGCTGCTTTTCTCACATTGCATATAAAGACAGGGGGGCAACTCTTCCTGACGTTTCAACACTAAATATAAAGATATTTTTAACAGAAGGAGACTTGATAATTCAACATTTTTTCATGGGCGCTAATCAATCAGGAAGACGTTAAAGAAAGAAAATGTTTAAGAAGTTGTTAAGCTTCATGGTGGCAACATCTTTGAAGTGCTAGATATCCAATTTACAAAATACAGCTTAAATCGCACTCTTGGTTTATTTTTACCATTTTGCTGCCACAGAACAAAATGATGACAGACACAAGTGGAAGAAACAACAGGAAAGGGTGTGAGCATGCCTGGCAGATAAAAAAAAAATCTAAATCTGTTGCTGTTATATCAATATTTAAATACCATTTTTTGCAAAACGTGTTTGAAACCTGCCAAGTTTTAAAATTATGATTGAAGTTTTTCATCTTTCTTTCTGTGGCAGATACATTTTGACAGCTATGTCTTTTCTTCTATCCAAGAAGGAAAAAAAAACACTTTTTTGGACTCTTATTTTTCTACTTCGCTGGGCATGCGTGGGGTTTTTTTTGGTTTTTTTTGCTTTATATCAAAGTCATTAAATCATGAAAATTTTAACCACAGGATTCAATAAAATCCTAGCCAAAGCTCAAATGCTTAAAAAAGTCAAAAGTGCTTTTGAATTTTCATGATCACATTTTGATTTATTTAAATGACTTGAATGCAACGTGTCACATCCACTGAAAACAGGAAAAAACACTCCACCACAAAATCCACACTAATATGTTAAAACACAGACTACGAGTGTGCCAGCAGACAGAAAGACACTAATGGGCCACATCATAAAATCAATCTAATCTGAAACAGTTGCCACCTGAATCAACTCAGAATCAACTTTTTGTTTTTGTATAGTAATGAGTATATTTGATGTAGCCATGCAACATTTCTTTAATACTATGAATATTTACCATGCCTTTGAAGTACAAAGCATTGAGTTGATATTTGCCAGTTTTTAATTCAGGTAATTTTGAGGCCTTGTAACTTCAAGTAAACAGGGATAGTTACATGAAAACCACATCGGTTAAAAACTGCAACCAAATGAATTTTAAACTCCAAGTGTCATAATTTCAAGCCGAAACAACATTTTTGTTCAGCATAACTTTTACTGTAACTGCCTTCAACATTAATGCCATAGGAGAGAAAAAACATGGGTACCCTGGATGTTTTATCTCTTTTCTCATCATTCACTTGAGAAAATTTCAGAAAGTGAATTTTGGGTGAACTATTCAAGGTTCATATCAATTTATTTTTCAACTCTGAAAATTCCAGAGTATCGCCTGTACTGAATATCTAAAGGTTCAAAGATGCTAGAAAAAGAAAGCACCTGCTCCACATGTATCCAATAGCAAGCAGAAGTCTTGAGCCACCCCTCATTTCTTTATAATTTGCTAGGAAAATGGAAAACAGGTGTAGCAATTTATTGAAACATGTGCAAACAGTCAGGCAAATAGAGTATAAAGCAAAAAACATGGTTTCTTGTAACTAACTGGAAAGCCAATATTTGGTATGACTACCTTTATTCTCCAACACAGCCTGAACTTTCTTAGGCAAACTTGACTGACAGTGTTCCCCTGTGAGTTTTTCTATCCAGGTACGCTTTTGCTGTATGGCAGTGTGTTTAGTAACATTGTCTTGCTGAAAAATTAAAATCCTGCCAATCAGATGCTTTCCAGAACGTACTGGATAGTGGGTCATCGAGGCCATTTCTGATGAGGCTTTGGTGAACAGTAAATTGATCAACTTAAGTGCCAGACACATCTCTCAGCTCCTGTTTCAGGTCTTTGATGTTTTCCTATTTCTTAAGGACATGACGTTCAGATACTGTTCATCTGCTGTACACAGAACGACTGGAAAGCCTAAAATAACTTTCATCCTCCAGTTATTCCAAATTTTCTAAGCACAGACTCCACATCATGCAAAGATATGTCTGTTTTTTGGCTACCGGTAATATCTCTGAAATTACAAGAAAGGCACGCTCCTTGGAAGTAAAATATGCGAAATTGAGGTGTGGTTCAAAAATCAAGACTGTACTATATGCTCGCACAGAACTATCTTAAACATTAAGTAATTATTTATTTTTTTCGTTAAATTACAATCAACAGTAACATCTTTTAAGAAACACCAAATGCATTTAAGTTTAATACGTTTGAGTTGGTTACGTGTTAAGGCATTGCACAATTTCCACATATGTGGACCTCTACAGGCAGACCACAAGCTGTGTTTGCTGCACCGCTCTCACCATTAAGCATTTCAATAGAGGCAAGCTCGCCAAATCTACAAACACCTTGTACATGGGAAATGTAATGTTAAAGTTAATGCTTTGCCAAGTAATGCGAAGTATATAAGCTCAGTTCAACTTAAGTGTCCTCGGGCTGTTTTTATCAATGATAAGAACTCCGAGAGAATTAGTCTTGCACTCACAGACAGTAAGGACAAGTAGGTGAACTTCTGGGGACATGTGAAGACAGTTCACCGTCACGTTGACGCTTGCTAACAACCGCAGCGCAGTTACACCGACGTGGTTTTAATGTTATTGTGCTGTCACAGCTCAATGCTGCCTCTGCTGGTGGGAAGCAGATTAACAGCGGGCGTGGTGGGCATCGCTTCTTCTCAGAGCCCCATACTGACTGAGCCGAAGGGGCAAACATTCCACATTTATATTCAAATATGACACACATAGAGCTGAATTAATTTAAACTGTTTTAATTAGAAATGACAAGGCAGGTACTGTATGTGGCCCCATATATATGTAGACTATACTACTAGAATATGCCTGAAGAAAAATTAGGGAAATATAAATATTCACAGACACCAATTACAAATAAATGTATGGTCTTATTCATGAATATGGATTAACTCTAATTATTTTTTGTTCAATTTTTACCTGTGTATTTATCTGAAATTTTATTACCACTGCAGTACAGACCTGCCTTACTGAATTAAGACTGACTAAGAGACGGATTAGGATTAAAATAATATTTAGTATTTGTAAATAAGTTGTAAAAACCATCATTATACATGACTACTGAGACGGTCACCTCTCTGCATGATTTCAGTCATCTGATGTTAAAATATTCAGAACAAAGGACAGATGTTTAGCCATCAGCCAAATGCTGTAACATGCTGTAGTTAATAATGAAACAAGTTTTTTTCCCCCATATTTAAGCAGATCTCAAACATTTGCCTTAAAGATTTCCTGAAATAATGTTTCCCTTTCATTGATTTCAATGAGGTGGTTTTCCTTTTGGAATATCAGGGGTCACACCAAACACTTTTAGAGTTTATAATGTGTCCACAGGTTTATAGTTTATGTTATGCTAATTTATTTTGTCTTTTTTTGTTTTGTTTTGAGGCTGTTTTCAATTGTACAGAATTCAAATGTGCTGTACTGGCTAGAAAAGAAGAGATTGATGAGAAATGCTTCCTTCCTTGTTAAGTACTGCTACAGTATGTAGTGAAACGTGAAATATGGATGACTGAAATTCACAGCACTCGATTCTTTTCTTGTTATATGTGAAGACTGCATTGGCTGGCGGGCCACACTTTCAGAGGACTGGCTCTAAGTGAACAAGCTGACCAAATGGCAGCAAAATGCCCCCCACAGCAAAGCACAGTTACCGGATCCCCTTTCTATAGACTTCTAAAACTCTGTTATTTTAAATTGACAGGATAGCCCAAAGTTATATCCCAAGGTCAACAAACATCTTTTTAACTGGGGCAGCATATTGAGTGGAAAACTGGACATTTCTCAACCCCCATTCTTTTTTTTATAGTTAATTTGTAGCGTCTCCTTTCTTCTCCACACAGATAACATGTTATATAACAAGAATAATTCACAGTAAAAACACCTCAAGAGGAGAAGTTTGGCTTATTTAGTAATTTCAGGTCAAATTAAGGTCTCATGTCATTGAGTTTCATTACAAACTGTACATTTTATTCAATATCTTTAACTTTTCTCTGTGTAAAAATGCAAAGATCTTTTTTTTAAATTTTATGTGTGTATTGTCTGCAGGGTCCTGCTCATATATTACACTCCCTAAATGATCCTGTAAATGTGAAAAACAAATGCAAACAAATGTTCTCAATATGCTTGCATTGGAATAAGCACATACATCACCACTGCTTATATTGGCTTATTTTAATTTGGCTAAGAATTATTGTTGATGTAATAGAATTTTCTCATTGGGGTTTCATATTTTGGCTTTCAGGATATAAAATGCTGCATATTATAGACAAAAACACCAAAAAACGTTTTAGACTAGATGAGTAGACTTGCCAAAACATATTGATATTTTAAGCTCCTGAGGTGCATGTTCACAGGAAAATCATTATCTTCAGCAGGGCAATTTCTAGTCAAAATAAAACCCACCTATACAGAGGAGAAATTGGATGGCAGCAGAGGTACTTGCGCCTGATTCAGCTTGCAGCTGATTGCATACTGTATACTGGGACTTGGATGCTCCCAGTTTGCTTGGCAAACCAAGGATTTCCTCCAGAGACTTGTTTGAAATTATTCAGATTGTCAGTGAGGTCACTGGAGTGTAACTTTAGTCAGCAGATAAACGGATTTTCTATCCCCCACACTACTAGACCACCAGCTCCCCTCTTCCACCATATGCTTCAGCTGACACATCCTTGACCCCTGTGAGCAGATCTCTTTAAGCACGCTCAGCAGTATTGCTATGTACAGTTCAGTTTAAGTGGAGCACTACAGTTTGTCTCTGAGATATCTGGAGAACGCTGGAGCATCTGTTGTGTGTTTGCTGCCCAAGCACATTGCCGAAGCATGTCTTATGTGGCAGAATTATCGTGCCACTTCTCATATACTCTATGCTCATACTCATACATTCCCAACACCACTGTCTACTGATAAAGGACTCCTTCAAGTTCAAAGCACGTCCAAAACCACAGGCAACACTCTTTGCCCAAGGGTAGTGCTTCTGTTTATTCCTTGTTCTTCCCTTACAAATACTGAAAATGCTCTGCCAATCTCTCAGATAGAGGACTTCCTACAACAAAGGAACAGAGGACTCATTCTGAATGTCATACATGCCTAAATGGGTATCTCATATGGTGTTCATGCTATGCCCCTGCATGGTGTCTGTATGAATCTTTTTTTTTTAAATTTCTTACATCTTTTGACTGCTTTGTTATTGTTTTGGTGCATCAAGAAAATGTTAGCCGCCTCTGTAGTCCATGCATTTATCATGTGCATGAAAATGAAACAGTTGGGGTTTGAAAGGGACATGCTGAAAATGTTTTGCATAGGGCAAAAACAAGCTTTTCACTTAGGTTTTCTAATGGTTATACGGGGGTACGAATTCTAACAACTCAAACAGACTATATTTCCTTCTGCAGGACTTGCAGTCAGTGAGTCAGTTAATAAATGGCAAAGTGGGTTCATAAAAAGGGGCAGCACTTGCCTAGAGGTTAGAGGAGCTGGCTGGTGAATATAAGTTTATATCCTGAGACGAACTTAAAGAAATGGGATTTTGAAGAAACAGGACAAAAATCTCCCCTCCAGAAAATATTGTTGAGATCCACCCCGGGCAATGTACTCAGTCCCAGCCAGGTATCTACTGTGAAACTACAAACTGGTCAGCAGAATCAACAAGAGAGTAATTTCCCTCTGTAAAAAGATGAAAATATTACATTTGACCTTTATTTTATTGGGAAATGTTGAGATTTGTGCCTTCATATTAAGGTTTTTATTTCACAAGTCTCATATTTCCCAGCATAGGCTTGCATGCTATAACCTGAGCATGTATAGTATACTGGCTCCAAATCATAAATTAAAACTAAGATATGTGTCAATGGCAAAGCGTCGGGATTTGATTTTATATGAATCTTTCAAAAATGATAACATTGCCGAAAGCTTTAAACAATCCTCAGGTCACTTCCAGCAGTGATCCCAGGACTCTGTTCACTTCCAGCCAGTGCAAATCAAAGCCTTTAATTACCACACTGATAAGAGGCTTGCGCTGGAGTTTCATTTATGGAGCGGATAAATGTGGGATTGTTTATAATTAATTTCCAGAACAGTTGCCAACCTTTTCAGTGTATTTCCTGAAATTTCCACCGAGTCCACACTAGACAAATTTCCACTTTCTTTGCAAAACATAAGTGTTATCAGCCCCCTATGAATTAGAAGTCCACAGTCATGCGCTAACTTCTATTTATTATCATTTCATGCACAGGATTCAGTCTTCAAGGGTGCTTTCATTATGCATACCAAGACAGCAAGACAGTGCCTAGTGTTTGTTTGTTTTGTTCATTTGTTGTCAAATATTGCTAATTAAACGTTGACAGAATAAAGCCAATTCATGCATGGTCATCACCGTGAACATCACCATGCACATCGAGTTTGATTCATTTTCACTCAATTTTGACATCAACAGATGTTAAGATTTCCTCAACGCTAGTTTTAGGATTTTGATTTAGAAGCAGAGCTTCTTTTATTATTATTTTATTTTCATTATTATCATTAATATTTACTATTCGTTTTTAGAAAAGTGCTATGGAAAACTAAAGAAGGCAACTGAGCCTACAGGTGTAGATTTCACTGGGTACACAGGAGGAATATCTTCCTCAATGGCTACAGCACATATAACAAAAATATGGCAAAAGCAGCAACATTAGGAAATAAAAAACATAATGACATTTATCAGTGAGGCAAAAGTTAAAGGAGGAAGCTGAGAGCGCTGTGTGAGTTTGTAGTGTAGTTTGCCAAAATTGCTTGTTCTTGTTGTTGCAAATCAGCCTTAATAACATAGCTGACATGTACGTGATTCCTCAATAATCATCCCAAAACACAGACATGTGTGACATAATTGGAGTTTCGAACATCAGTGTAAATGTTGCTGGACTACAGGTGGCACATGCACATTAAAGCAAGTAGAAGCCTGATATCAAACAGAACACTCTGATGTTTGAAATCAGACAAACACAAAGGAGGACAGAAGAACAAATTATGTCTGTACGTGTGTTGACATAGAGAGGATAATAATATCAGAAAAAACAAGCATAATTGAGCATAATTGTTTGAGAGCAATACAGAATGCCAGAGAACCTTATTGTAACGTATTCTGGTATATTTTGAATTGTTAGTATGCTTTTCGTTGTTTTTTCCTTTGAAGACATTTTCACTACTAACTAAGGTTGAAAGGGTAGAAAAAATCCGCTAGTGTGGGAAATTATGTGTCTGAAGGTCAAAATGTCCTTGGGGAGGACCCCACCCCAGAACACAGCATAATGCAGCATGAAAACCCATGCTCTTTATTGGATCTATATTAAGCTGGAATCGTTTTTCCAAACTACTTTTTCCAGCATTAAAGACCTAAAATTCCACTTTTTTTGGTTATTTTACATCTTTAGTCCTTGTAGTTGCTCACAGTCTTTTATCGCTGTGCAGTTAAACATAACTGCAGTGCTGATCTGCTTGCACAGTCTTTTGGCAGGAACCTGGAGAGCTACATAATCACAGTTGTAGAAATTTGGCACTGCAATGCCGGAGATCACTTGTCTTTTAAAATTTCTGGCCCATGCTGTTGCCTTTTTTTTATCTTTGACTTTCTCTTGATGAAGTTTTAGTTTTTGTACTTTTGTGCTCTTTTATCTATAAAGTCATGGTGAGATTTGCTGTTCATGATAACTGCTCTGCTTCTCTTTTTACTGCAAGCTGTTATAGCACCTGGAAACATAAGAGATAAGATAAGATAAGATAGAACTTTATTAATCCCTCGGGTGGGTTCCTCTGGGAAATTCGACTTCCAAAAAAAGCACAGCAACGACCGAAGTTACAGTTACAGAACTGTTATATATATATATATATATATATATATATATATATATATATATATATAAAAACACCCAGCACGCCCCTGCGGGCGGTTTATCCTTCAAGCTCGGGTCCTCTACCAGAGGCCTGGGAGCTTGAGGGTCCTGCGCAGTATCTTAGCTGTTCCCAGGACTGCGCTCTTCTGGACAGAGATCTCCGATGTTATTCCCGGGATCTGCTGGAGCCACTCGCCTAGCTTGGGAGTCACCGCACCTAGTGCTCCGATTACCACGGGGACCACCGTTACCTTCACCCTCCACATCCTCTCGAGCTCTTCTCTGAGCCCTTGGTATTTCTCCAGCTTCTCGTGTTCCTTCTTCCTGATATTGCTGTCATTCGGAACCGCTACATCGATCACTACGGCCGTCTTCTTCTGTTTGTCTACCACCACTATGTCCGGTTGGTTAGCCACCACCATTTTGTCCGTCTGTATCTGGAAGTCCCACAGGATCTTAGCTCGGTCATTCTCCACCACCCTTGGGGGCATCTCCCATTTTGACCTCGGGACTTCTAGGTTATACTCGGCACAGATGTTCCTGTACACTATGCCGGCCACTTGGTTATGGCGTTCCATGTATGCCTTGCCTGCTAGCATCTTGCACCCTGCTGTTATGTGCTGGATTGTCTCTGGGGCATCTTTACACAGCCTGCACCTGGGGTCTTGCCTGGTGTGATAGACCCCAGCCTCTATGGATCTTGTACTCAGAGCTTGTTCTTGTGCTGCCATGATTAGTGCCTCTGTGCTGTCTTTCAGTCCAGCTTTGTCTAGCCACTGGTAGGATTTCTGGATATCAGCCACCTCCTCTATCTGCCGGTGGTACATACCGTGCAGGGGCCTGTCCTTCCATGATGGTTCCTCGTCTCCCTCCTCTTTCTTGGGTTTCTGCTGCCTGAGGTATTCACTGAGCACTCAGTCAGTTGGGGCCATCTTCCCAATGTATTCTTGGATGTTCCTTGTCTCATCCTGGACTATATATACATATATATACATATATACATATATATATATATATATATACACACACACATATATATAAATACAGAGACAAATATAAATAAAATATACAAAGGGGTTAAATAGAATAAATAGGAATAAAAAATAAAAATACAAGTGAATTGCACATTTCAAGTATTGAGTCTATTGCACTGTTGACTATTTACAAAAAGTATTGCACAAGGTATTGTACAGTGAGGTGCAGAGGCACTACAGCTTAGTTGTTCCCCCCTCCTTTGTCCTCCTGTTTCCCCTCCCTCTCCCCTCCAGAGAGGAGTTAAACAGTCTGATGGCGTGTGGGACAAAGGAGTTTTTAAGTCTGTTAGTTCTTGTCTTGGGGAGAAGCAACCTGTCACTGAACAGACTCTTCTGATTGTTTATGGCCGTGTGCAGAGGATGCCCAGCATTGTCCATAATGTCCATCAGTTTCTTTAATGTCCTTTTCTCTGCCACTGTCACCAGAGTGTCCAGCTTCATGCCGACCACAGAGCTAGCCCTCCTGATCAGTTTCTCCAGCCTGGATGAGTCCCTCTTAAAGCATACTTCCTGTGAGCATTTTTTATACTTGAAGAAAAGTACTAAAACAAACAGATGTTTATAAAATCAAATATGAATATGAATGGAATATCTTTTCGAATCAGCCTTCTGTGATATTAATAAGCAGCACTGTGTTAAGGAGGATCCTGTCCAAGAGTAAGGAAAGTTTCTTGAAGTTGGTCCTTCCTGCAGAAATGTTGATGCCTCTAAGGTAATACTTAGAAGGTAGAACTGGCCACATGCAAGTCTAGGGTTACAAGCTGTGTATCATACTCAGTGCTCAAAAACCACTGAGCACAGGTGAGGCAAATTATTATTCCATTGTGCTGTCTCATGCTCTAAGGGGACTATTTACAAGTGTGTATATATATAAAAAAATAATATAAAATATCTGAATAATAATATCTGGAAAAGATTCCTTAAATATATATATTATTGATTTGACAACCCATCCATGCTGTCTTGTCTCAGAAGGATGTGGCAACAAGAACCCTCTTGTCATTTATCCAGAATTAGGTGGTTAGATGCCACCTCCTGACAAAACCATCATTGTGTAATCACTGGCCATTCATCTCAAATGACATGGTGACAGATGTGTTGGTGAGAGGATATGCAGCGTCTTTTTGCTATGAGAGCACTTCCTCTGCAGATTCCCAGCTGTGCTGGCAGCTGTATCTGCTGACAGCTAACATGGATTCTGGTTTGTGTGCGGCCTCTAATTTCCCTGTGATCTCCATATTTGGAAGATAATTTTGTATTCAATATATTTAACTCATGTTTCTACACAGAGCCGGTCATGCGTGACCTTTCGTTATGCTGATGTCACTAACACTTTTTTGACTGACTGAGACTTAAAGAGTGAAAAATATGTGTCAGTGGCACCTGAGGAGTTGTAATAAGGTCCTCTGGGATTTCTTTGTGTTTAAATTCAGGAAGAAAGAGCATTTTATGACAGATTAACTAACCCAAGCTCACCTTTAAGCCACCTCTTTGACAGCAGCCTACTGTTTAAACGGGTAAAATGCCATTGGACTTCATTAACTGTATGGTGGTTTTTGCTATTCACAGCATGATAATGAGAAGAAATACTAGCCACAATGTGAGAAAATAGTTGAAAAGGGCTCTTTTTAAAAAAAAGAAAAGCATGCCTCTGCTTTATTTCTTTCATTTTATCTAAGGAGCAATTTTCAGAAAGGGGGGATTTCTTTGTGGAGCTTAAATTGAGTCCTACTAGTTGAGCCAAATCTAAAAAAGGCTGAGGCCCAAACCTGGCACAGCCTTAATAATCATCCCTCAGATATTCTGGATCACGTCCAAATAGGAGGCAATTTAGCTGCCGTAATCACCATGATATATTAAATATGACCAGTTATGCTAATGGACTAATTCATTAAGCTAATTAATGCACTAATTTGTGTACATTTCATGTTAGTGTTATTGTCATTTTATAATTTGTAGGTGTTAATATCAGCTCTGTAGGCAGTGAAGAATTGAACAAATTTGACAAAAATGCAGTTTTCTATATTAATATGCAAATGTATGCAGTTATGCACTCAAAAATTAATCACATCACTCACTGATCTGCAGTTTGAATATAAGGTATGACAAACAGAAACCATGTGCATGATTACGCACCATGTGTTGGCAGGAGGTCAAAATACCCTGACAGTGAAGAAATGCAGGATGGAGTAGAGGATGGGTCAGCTTACTCAACAATTAATTAACATCACCTAGAGGATCTTTACAAAAAGCTTTCATCTTCACACATTTGGCTCGGTTGTGTGCATCAGCCTGTTATAACCTTTTTTTGCAAGAAAGGAAAATCTTTTATAAAAGGACATCCAAGCCCATTTCAAACAACTGTAACATTTAAATATGAAGCAGAAGACAGATATTTATTTGTTAAATCTCCATATACAATATACGCTACAAATCTTTTTCTTGATTTTGGAGTTAAGTGTCATGGATAGAATATCATTAGCACAGCCTTCTCTCTTGATTTGCAAAACACTCAGCTCTTACCCACAACTAAAGTAAAAGAAGTCTTCCATTTTGACTGTCCATGCTTAAGACATCCAGTGGCCTCTACTACATTGTTACGCAGCCTCCCACCTGGAAGGGGTCTAATACGACCACTACCAAACAGCATGGTGCTAACAACCAACAAGATGTGCTTAAAACAATATGTTGAATGCCCTTTAAATGTAGTTAGCATTGTCACCTCACAGCAAGATGGTCCTGGGTTCGAATGTTGCTGTAGAGAGGTGGAGTGGTCTTCCAGTGCATGCATGGGTGTTCTTTTGGTAGCCTACTTTGGCTTCCCTCCACAGTCCAAGGACATGGATATTAGGCTAATTAGTGATTCTTAACTGACATGAATATAAATGTGAATTGCTGCTTATCTTTCTGTGCACCCTCACAGGACTGGCAACCTGTCCAGGGTGTATCCTGCATGGATAACTTGTTAAGTAAATGGATGGATAATAGGGAAAACAAATCAATAATATAAGGCAAGTTGTAGCATGTAAGCCACTGAATGTGGTGTAGCATTGTTGTTTTTAATAGATAGGAACCACAACATAACCTGTACACTGTAGAAAATTGATCATACATCATCAACACTGTGTGCAGTGGTTGCAAAGGTGATTACACCTTTAGGCATTTGCTGTGGTACTATCCTTGAGTTAAGCACCTTTAAATGGATATTACTGAAAAACTGTCATGTTTTCTCAATAGAGATATCAAACCTTGACCAGAGACATATAGTAGATATGAAAATGTCACTGATCCAAACATGGATTTATCACTGATATTTTTCTTTTATCAACTAAAAGGATAATTTTAATGAACTGCAAATAACATAAACACATTCTTTCAGTATGAATAACTGGCAAAATGACTTCATGGACTTGTTATCAAAGGAACAGGCAATTGCAATTCTGCAGGATGAAGAGGAGTAGGAAGAGTTTATTGGACCGTGGAACTTTATTAAATCTTGTTTGGGGTTTTTTTTTTTTGTTTGTTTTGTAGATATCATATCAGTGTTGGTCAAGTTACTTGAAAAAAGTAATCAGTAACTAATTACTGATTACTTCCCCAAAAAAGTAATCCCGTTACTTTACTGATTACTTATTTTCAAAAGTAATTAATTACTTAGTTACTTAGTTACTTTTTAAAAACACGATTTACAACCTGAAGAGGTGATAAAGCGAAAGATCTTTCAGCCCAATTCTACTTTTTCTACATAATCCATCATATAAAATGTAATCAAATGGAAAAGTATCTTTTTTTAAACTTGTTTTATCAGTTTTAATCTTTTAACTTTATGCATCAAGCAAAATTTTAATGATATGCAACATTCTCTGACTTGAATAAATTAGTTTAACATTTAAACCTATTTTCTACACATTCCAGCACATAAAATAAAATATTTTTTGTGTTTACACTCACTCTTTCAAATAGATGCAAGTAAAACACAGCAGAAAATAAATAAAGTCAAAGACTCAGCGGTCCTGTTGCTCTATTTTCACCTGTAAAGCAGGACTACGGTAGGCGGAGGTTTACCCTGGTGCAGGTGTGCCGCGGTCAGTTGAAGAATCCACGAGTTTCTCTGTGAATTTCTCATTACGTCGTTGCGCACTCGGTGCTTGCTTGGAAGTTTAGGGGTTTTTTCGCTGTAAAAAGAAGTTTTCTTCCCACGCACGATGGACACTAATGTTTTTGTCACTTTTTATGGAATCAAACTCAAAGTAAGGTCAGTACTTCCACGCTTTAAACGCTCCACGCTCATACTCTCTCCCACAATCGATATGTGATCCATTGTTGATCTGCACACAGCTGTTGTCACTAATGGCGCACTCGCTTACGTCACTGTCGTGAGACATTCTCGCAAAAAATCACGGTTTTAGTAACGCAGTAACACAGCTTTCCTACGGGAAAGTAACGGTAATCTAATTACCGTTTTTGCAATAGTAATCCCTTACTTTACTCGTTACTTGAAAAAAGTAATCAGATTACAGTAACGCGCCCATCTCTGTATCATATTGTTGAGTCTGTTTTATATTCCACTCTCATTCCTCGTTTTTTTTTCTGTTATTGTAAAGGCTGTCTATTTTTTTACTAATACAAATCTTCCAGTTAAATATGTTCAACCACAAAAAAGGAAAGAAAAACAGAAAAAGACAAAACAAGATAAAGCAAAAAACACTACAGAGTATGACTGACTGAGTGACATAGTGAACTTAACTCCCATTTTGTGCTCGCTGGGCTGATGGTGAGTAGTAGATAAAAACTGTGCTTACTCAGGGCAGCTCTCAGGTGTGACTGTGTGTTATGAAGCATGCTGCTGATTTCATGCTCAGCTCAACCTAGCTTCAAGAAGTCTACTACCAGCCTCTGACTATATATACTTGATAGAATAATTATCGAACTGGCAAACAATGTTTACGTTTTGAGCACTTAACTGCTAATAATTCCAGATAGCATGACTTGTGAATGGAACGCGGGGTTGAAAAAGCACTCAGCCACCACTACGGCAGTCATGATGGTGCCAAATAGAAATTAAACTCCCAACCTACAATTAAAACTGACAGTTGAAATCTCCCGAACAGCTAGCTGAGTGCAGCTGAGATTGTTTTGTCAAGTGCTGCTTTCAAGGTCAACAAGTGATTTTGAATCTAAACTCTTGAGTCAATGTGGAAAAGAATTCCCTACAGAATAAAAAAAAAAAAATTAAACATAACATCAGTCATGACACCTGATGAAGATTTGGTCACATGATCAAAAGCTCTGTGCTCTTGTAGCTTTTGCTAATCAGCAGTCCCCCCCCCCACCCCCAAATTAACTGACTAACAATCCAGAAAAAATATGCTACTCTTAGTTGCTACAGAGAATTTTAGCAATTTAATCTAAAAACAACTTTTCTGTTATATGATTTGGTAATTTCCAGCAGCAGCTGCACTCACTGCTTAGGGCCAAACAAGAGGCTGACAAATTTAGGCGGTGAACATGGTTTCTCTTTTCACACGGTAATATCGAGTGAATCAGATCATGACATCAAAAGTTGCCCTTTTTTCACATGTACAGTAGCACGCAGCAGGGGAGAATGCTCTTCACATGTTTTCTCTACTGAAAATACTTTGGTTTAGGTGATGGCTCTGCCTGTATGAAGCATGCAGGAGGCCGTGACATCCACCCACTAACTGTGAATTTATTTTACACTTGTTCTGTTCTTACATACGCGCAATCAAAAAATTGCACAAGGGAGCCGGCAGGTTAAAGGTCATTTCAATCTGACTATTTGCATTTTCACATGTGCGACTGTTAGGTTTAGAAAAGCACATGTGTGAGAATAGCTACCCCTTGTTGCTTCTTGTATACATATGAATTATTCACTAACACATTAGGTATAGCAGCCCAAGTATATGATAATAACATTTCAATTTGTTACAGTGCCCTTGGGTGAACAAAAATGAATAAATGCAAGATTAAATGCATTAAACTGCAGCACAAAAAGACTTCAAAGAGACTTGTATCATCATTCAAAACCCCTCCATCAATCAAATCTCAGTCGCTACATTTACAAGCCTCTGAGTTCGCTGCCAAACTAAGTTCAAAGCGGCTTCAAAGAAGAAACTTCCCGTCTACAGCCTTCCTTCTCAACTCCGTAGGAAGCCACTGGTCCGATATCCCCGACTCATTAGACAGGGCAATGACTCCAAATGCCAAGCAGATAACAGGAGTGTGTTCCTGTGCCACCGGATGACAGATAAAGACGGAGATGGATCCTTGTGTAAATTTGTTGGCTGCATGTTGTGATGACATAATTCATCACCCACCATCCATTTTATGAGGCTGTTATCCATTTCATTCAGATATTATCCATACACATAAACTGTGATAACACTGTGCTTTGAACTTACGCTGGCGTATTGTGTCTTCTCACTAAATCCTCCAAGCACCACACGTTTACCACGGATGGAGGAATGTCAGAAATGCTTGCGGGCTATGCTTACATTGAGCTGTGTGCAAGCGATGAGATGAGTTGATTCCTCTGCAGACCTGCGTGTGAATGCATTTCCACGCCCAAATCTCTTATTAATATTAAACTTATACTCATTTCACTGTCACTGTCATACAAGCAATTCATATTTTGCATGTTTGGAGTATTTAGCGAATGTGAGAACATGTGAGCCAGAGAGGATGGAGATAGAGGATGAGAAAAAGTTATTTTTCTGCCCTGGTAGTGACTGCAGAGCCTGAGAGCTAAATCACTTTCAAAGTTAATCTGCTATAAATCCTGGCAGGCAGTCCAAATCTGGGCAGAGAAACTTTTGAAATCAAATGTGGAATTTCAATGATCCTCACACTCAGAAAGTAGGTACTTCAAGAGAAAATTCAAGAGAAACATAGCAGGTAGATTCCCTCCTTGAGAACACTGGCATCTCATTTGACTCTGCTTATGAGTCTTACTTTGCATTAGGCGTATGAAAAGAGTCCTGTTGGAATCACAGAGAAGCCAAATGTGTGATATTGGTACATAGGAGAACAGATTTACAGCAGTTAAAACATTAAGGAAGTTGTGAGGGTAAGTAGAGTTCAGCTGGTCAATCACTGGAACGCTAATGAGCCTCTCATGTGCTTCTTACTTGGCTGCCTGCTTTGTTCTCTGCAGGACTGTAAATGTTTTGTGTGGGCTGTGGGCTTCCAGTGATCGCTGAGACTGACTGAGTGATCCTGCAGGCACTCAAACTGTTTTTTTTCCTTTCCTCAAACAGGGTGTGCAATTTTGCTGTCCAGATAGAGACACAAAGATTTTTCATAGATATAAAATACAGTACAAATGTATGGGAAACACTTCAATTTTCCTCTCGCTTATTCCAAAAACAGAAAACACTGGACACAAATGAACTAAGCTCACTCAATATTTTCTAAAATGTATTGTTGGGTGTTTTCACATTAAAACAAAAAACAAAAACAAGCAAACAAAAAATTGCAACTATTTTCCTCAGAAAAATGTATTATTATAAAACAGTGTTATCAGAAAGGTTGGTGGGACTGTGCAAGTAGTTCCACTAACATCCTCAGTATAAAAAGTAGTTGAGTAATTGCAGAGTAACTTGTCTAATTTCTTTAACTTAAATATTAACAATCCCATGAGTCCTTGCTCTCTCCACGTTCATATTGCCAACAGGCACTCAGGGATAAAAAGTGAAGTCATTGAGAAAGAGTTAAATACTGCATTTCTTCTAATGGCCACTTGAGGCAGTCTCTCAAAAATGTCAAACTTTACACACACACACACAACCCCGTTCAGCTATCATAGTGAGGACCTTCATTGACATAATGCTTTCCCTAGCCCCTTACCCTAACCAAAAATGAATGCCTAACCCTAAACCTAAACATAACCCTGATACTAAAACCACATTTTGAGCCTCAAAAATGACTTCAAATTTGTGAGGACCGGGTTTGTGTGTCCTCACAAGTGACTGTTGGTTCTCACAAGTACAGTAGAATGCAGATTTCGGTCCTCACAAAGATAGCTAGACAGGAACACACACACACACACAGACATACACACACACATAAAAAAAAAACCCTGAATATATAGCTTCACAAATCGGTGGTGGACATCAAAGGCTACGTCCATCATTTATATATAGTTTAATTTAATATGTTTCATTAATCATAAATTAATCAAACAGAATTAAAGGCAAGAAGAACAACCTCAGTGCAATTTGCATTTACATTGCTGTCTGCCTATGCAAGCAGTTTATAGCTGTCTAACCTGATCTAACCAGATACTAGGGAGGCATTTATGATACAGACCTGGGAGTTTGGCAAAAAGTAAATAAATGTAATTCCCTAAATATCAAATAGTCCTCATTTATATTTCTTGTAATAGTAAATATTTTAATGTTTATGACTTCATCTGAAGTAGGCAAACGTTATCTGTTGATGAAGAAGAATCAAAGCCCCCTCTACTTTATAGGGAAGAAACTAAAAAACAAAACTTTTTAAATTTCTGTCAGGGCTCTGTGTGCAGGCGGATGGAGAGGAGGATCCAAATGCGAGACTTGGACACTGAATACAACTCAAAACCTCAGCTTTATTGCTGGCATGAAGACAAAACATGAAGTGAACACTGAATACTGAGAACAGAAACACACAGGCATAATCTGATGGTACGACGCAACAATGAGCAAGGACAAACACAGGGCTAAAATACACAGGGACGTAATCAGGGAATGGAAAACAGGAGGGAGAAATTAGACTAACGAGACAGGGGAGCAGTAAAACTGAACACACTGACAACAGACAGAAACATGAACCTTCTAAGTAAAACAGGAAACACGACACACTTTCCTAGGACACTGACTTGACGGAGTGAGACAGACTAGACACTGAACTAAACCGGCGATAATAACAAAATACAACCCGAACCTTAATCATAATGCAGAAACATACCAGAATAACTGATTCATCATAAAAACCAACAAAGCACCAGAGAAACATAAATAAACCAAACATAACAACTCAAAATACTGGGTCAAACTGACCCAGAACCGTGACAGTAGCGCCTCTCTAAGGGCTGGCTCCCGACAGTCCTAAACGAAAAAAAAAAACAGAACAAAACCAGAGCACCAGGCCAGGACGGGCGGAGGGGGTCCAGGATGGAGGGACAGAAACCAAACAAAAGACAAGGAGCAAGAGTCCAGAACAGTCCATAAACACAAGAAAAACAGTTCAACACACGGGAGGTCAGGAAAATAGTTCAAAAACCAAAAACACTGGAGACCTAGAAACAGTCCGAGAAATCAGAAGTCCAGGAATACAGTAATGATCCAAACAAAACTAGACCGGATCCCAACACGAGTCCACAAAAACGTTCAGGGGGTCGACCCGAAGGTAGACCGCACGGGGCCAAAACAGTTCAGGGGGCCGGCCGTGCGGACAGCAGTGGCAGCAACAGAGCAGCCGGTGGCGGCGGCTACTGAGCAGGTCCGAAGGCCTCGTTCAGGAGGCCGCCCTCAATGCTCAAATAAAGGCCTGGAAGGTGGCCGGCAAAGGCGAGGCAGGGCCAGACGAGGCAGGACCAGACGAAGGCAAAGACCCAGTGGATGAAGACCCAGAGGCCGGACCAGACGAGGCAGGACCAGACGAAGGTGAAGACCCAGTGGATGAAGACCCAGAGGCCGGACCAGATGGCAGCGAGGCAGCTGCGGAACCTGACAGCAGCGAGGTGGCTGCGGAACCTGAATGTGGTGATGCTGCAGGCGACGATGCTGCAGGCGACGGCTGAACAGACTTCCCCGGACCGTCAGCAGACATGAGGATGTGCTGGCTGGGTTCTCCCGAACCCCAAGTGACGTGACTTGAGGCTGGACGGGCTCCTTGGGCCCTCCAGCTGACGAGACATGAGGCTGGCTGGGTTCTCCTGAACCCCCAGCTGATGAGACTTGAAGCTGGACAGGCTCCTCGGGCCCTCCAGCCAGAGCAGATGCAGGGCCAGAGGCAATTGGGACCCCTGGCTGAGGGTGAAGATGTGTGGCTGACTGAACTGATGACAAAGTTAATGATTGTTCTACCAACTGAGCTACTGACTGGGCTATGGACTGTAACAAAGTTTGTAGTAAGTCTGGTTGTGGTAGTGACTGAGCTATGGGTAGCGGGGCTGAATGTGGTGGAGGTGGAGACTGAGCTAGGGACTGCAATAGAGGTTGTAGTGACGGTGGTTGTGAAGGTGACTGAGCTAATCCTCCTGAGCCTTCTGAACACGAGAAAAACTGCTGGACGGGCTCACCTGAGCCTCCAGCGGACACAGGAACAGGTGCTGGCACCAGCTGAACACCAGCCCCTCCCACCCGAGGAACTGAAATGGGTGGAGGCGAACGCTGGGCCCGAGCTACCCTGGGAGCAGGAACAGGAGGAGAGAGAGAAGCTCAGGAACGACCTCAAAATGCACAATATTGCCAACTGGGTCTGGGCATATAGTCTTTGCAGAGTGGGCAACCTCACACACATCCAACAGGGATACAGAACAGTCCCTAGGAGGAGCCACAGTCTCAATAGATTGTAGAGAGGGGCAACTAGAGTCCTTAAATGTCCTTGGGGAGCAGACAGCCTCTTCCTTTAGAGAGCCTAAGTTACAGCCTGCAATCTCCGTCCCTACCAACTGCCTGTGCCCTTGCTGAAAAGTACATGGCTGAAAAGCTGGCTTAGAAACATTAACCACCTCCCTTTCAGCTGATTTGAAAACAGAACTTGCAGCCTCCGGAAATTTCACAGCAGTCCGAAAATTTCTCCCCCCAGATTCAAGTAAAGTGGTCTTAGTCATTTTAACACGGGGTTCAGATTGTGCAGAATGAAAACTGGTTCTTAAATCCTCAGAGAAGGAGTTTACAGGGTTAACAAACACAGACTCAACTACCTCTAAGTTAGCAGATTTAGATTCACTTGCATGGCAGGTAGCCTTCAGGGTCTTAGGTGTGGATTTATTGTTTGTTAAATTCATGAGTTCAGGGGGAGCATGAGAAAAACAGTCTTTGTTGCTCACCACTGATTGTCCAGAGGAAGCGGAGCGACGGCTGCATGAGCGTCGCTCACTCTGGGAAGAGGGAGGTAAGCCAGACTGCAAATCCTCCTGCAGACCGGACCGAAAGTCTTTCGGTGGGCCGGGCTGGGACGAAGAAGCGGGACGTTTGTGTAGCTCCGAACGTGGAAGTCCCAAAAACAAAGCAAAGGATTGCAGTGGAGTAAGCCCAGTGTCTTCCACCACATAATCCTTCTTTCCGTGACAATTTCAATTTCTATCATAAAATTTAAAAAAAAAAACTGAAGCTCAAACATAAACTCCAAGTGATAAGAAATGCACTTCAAGTTTTTGGAGTTTCACTCTCTCAAGATGTATGAATTAAGAAATTATAGTAATTAAAAAAGATAATAAAACCCTACAAAAATAATTTTATGTAAAAAAACAGGACTTGGTGACATTTGAAGGGGAATCGAAAGACTCTATTCTTGGTTCCTGCTAAAGAAGCTTGAGAATTTCTCAGAGTATATCGTGTGTCTTTGATCCACACAGCCAGTCCTTTAAGAAATGCCAGATAGCACACTGTGACCAGTCCCAGACTGCCAGTTTATACTATATGAAAATTTGAACTAATTCATCCACAGAGTGTGTGTCCATTATTCATCGCAGCACTGAAAAAAACCACCCAAAGCTAAAATGAAGGGGATTCTAATATATGTTTTGCACAGGCTTTCTGTTGAGTTTGGCACAGCATCTGAGAATCATAAACAGTGTAGTGTGTACTATTAGCTTCAGTTGTACCTTCCAATTAATCCAAAAACCACAGTTATTAACAATCAAGAGCACCAGGAAGCACAACAAAAATACTCCCAACGCAGCAACTCCTGAGAAAGATTTGACAAAGATTTCAACCTTATATGGCTGACATCACAATCATTTATGGTCTTGGGAGTCTTTCCATATGAGACAGAGGCAACAAAGACCTTGACTTTTCTTTTATAGCTCTTTAATTTATAGACCATTTCAAATGTCAGGAAGTACAGGCTGCCACTACAAGACTGCAGGAAAAACCGCCTGGCAGAGGCACATGGCTCTCCCATTGTTAATAATCATTACATAATCAGACCGATCTGATCTACTGTACTGTGCCCTGAACAATGTTCTCACACTTGGCCACAGAAGCAGCGAACAGCGAACTGTGACTTGTGATATCATTAAAATGCAACGCATGGCCAGACCACCCTTACTCCCAGAGCATCAGATGCTTCCAACAACCAGCAAACAACAGCATTATTATTTCAGAGACAGACTGTTATGTCTCTGGCTTTGACCAAAGCCGCCAGGTTCCTAACAGACCCACTGAAACATACAGTATTTTACAATGCCTCAAACCACACTTGTCATCACTGTGCTCGACGGGATTAGAGCCGAAACCTACAGCCTGTTGGCCTTTGCCTTGAAGGTTTGTTCTACTTCTGTTATGGTCTGGCCATCTGCAAAGAGCCTTCTCAATATATCCCCAAGCCTTGGCCTTAAAAGTAGTCACGGAACCCTTGTTCTGCCATACTGCATGAAATAGGTTATGACAATAACAATTTAACAATCCACTTGGAGTTCAATCAAGACATGGAATGTAGGAGGTCATGCTTCAGAAATCTAGAGCTGTTTGAAAAGTCAGGAGACACGGCCTCATACTGTTAGCTTATATTGATCTTCGAAGCAAGGAAAAAGAAAAATGATCCAGTGGAAATGCTGCCAGCTTGATTTCACTGCACACAGAGCAGGGATCCTCTCACATCATTACAGCAAGCTAAATGCAAATAGTAATCAAAATTACATTATAGCCGTTTTCATCTGTAAAAGCTACATGTGATAATAATAGGTTTTCTATTTGTTTGTATCTTTTCATGCAATGGTGAAGTCCTATAAAAGAGAGAGGCAACGTGCACAACGGAGGGGGAAAAAATATTTTTCACATCATCAAACAAACCGCTGCTTGCCAGGAGAAAAGAATGTCAGGAGCAGGTTGCGTCTCCTAAACATGTTAGCAGAATAACATACGTCAGTCTGTGTGGGTCTTCTGCACAATAAAGATTCCACGTATTAAAGAGGGGAACAACAAAGACAGACACAGAGACACAGATGGGAGTTGGCAGCGGTTAAAGCTTAGCTCAGAGTGGGAAGAAAAGAGATGGAAAAGGGGGGGAGCAGTGTTACAAGTGTCATTGTTGAGATAGGTTGGGCTATTAAGTCATGAAACATAGAAACAAACAATTTTTATATGAAAATATACACTGAAAACACTTGAAATGTAGATTTAATCTCAGTTTTTTTCACCATCTTTAGTCAGTTTTTTCTCAACTGCCGCCCCTTGTATTTAAAATAGCCCACATTATGATTGTTAAAAACAGGTAGGCAGACAATACCCATACTGCTGGTCAAACCCAGACTAACAAGGGAAAAACTACTAAAGGTGATTTCTGGAAATAAACACCCTATTAACACCCAATTTAAAAGTGCTTTTACTCTCCAAACTGCTCCAGTGGAGTCACCGTGCCCGTAAAGGGTAACTCTCAGGTGAGAATCTTTAGTGCGCATGCGCCAACCAGCGTGCAGCCTGTTACATTCGCTCCTGCTTTTCTCTTAGTTTAGCTTTTTTTTTTCTACGTATTCTTTTTTTTCCTGACTTGTATTTTCCTCCGTTTTCTATCTCTTACTCAATCATGTGGATTGAGAGAGTTTTTGTTCTTCTGGTGGCCGTGGAACTGTTACTTTTATCAAGGAACGGGACCGCGGCACATCTCCTACACGCACGGACTGTTTACTCCAGAGATCAGCTGATCGCCCTGATGCCGGCCGGTTCGCTGGCCAGGCCCGCAGAAGTACCAGCTGAAATTTGGAGGAAAACACATCGGGGATGCAGAGGTCAAGGACAGAAGAGAAGAAAAAAGGTGACGGTGAGACAGCGGAGGCTCGAAGCGAGGAGGAGGTTTAAACCGTGTCTGCCGTCTATCGTGATGGGTAATGTGCGATCGTTGGCAATTAAAATCGACGAGCTCTCAGCACTGGTACGGAGTCAGAGGGAATACCGAGAGTGTAGCCTGATGTGTTTCACCGAATCATGGATGCACCAGGACATTCCCGATGAGAATGCTTCCGTGGAAGGCTTCCACACTGTTCGGGCGGACAGGGACAGCATCGCTAGCGGTAAGCGGAAAGGAGGTGGGCTTGCTGTTTTAGTTAACAACCGGTGGTGTAACCCTGCCAACATAACAATCAAAGAAAGGATTTGTTGCCCGGACACTGAACTGTGTGCTGTTGGACTCAGGCCGTATTATTTACCCAGGGAATTCTCTCACGTCATCTTGGTGGCTGTTTATGTACCCCCCTCTGCTAACCCCACAGCTGCATGTGACACTATCCACTCTGCCATAGCTCGGCTACAGACTCAGCACCCGAGTGCCTTTATTGTGATCTCGGGTGACTTCAACCATGTATCACTGGACAATACACTACCAACATTCAAACAATATGTGGACTGTCCCACCAGGGGAGAGAAAACTTTAGACTTACTGTATGCTAACGTCAAGGATGCATACAGCTCCTCCTCCCTCCCCCCACTTGGTAGGTCAGATCATAACCTGATTCACCTCACCCCCCGCTATGTGCCAATTGTGAGGAGGGAACCTGTGACCACCAGGACTGTCAGGAGGTGGTCAGAGGAGGCCTTAGCAGAACTACAGGGCTGTTTCGAGGTGACCGACTGGGAAACACTCTGTGAGCCTCACGCCGAGGACATCAATGGGCTTACTGAGTGTATCACAGACTACATAACTTTCTGCACCGACTCCATTGTTCCAGCTCAGACTGTTCATTGTTACCCAAATAACAAGCCGTGGGTGACTAAGGACATCAAAGCCCTCCTCAACAACAAGAAGAGGGCTTTCAGAGGGGGCAACAAAGAGGAGGTGAGGAAGATCCAGGTGTTACTAAAGGACAAGATCAGAGAGGCTAAGGACAATTACAGGAGGAAGCTGGAGTGGAAACTCCAGCAGAACAGCATGAGAGAGGTGTGGAGGGGCATGAAGACCATCACTGGATTCAGGCCAACCAACAGCAGGGGAACTGAGGGAGGTGAGAATAGAGCCGACGAGTTGAATCTGTTTTTCAATAGATTCGACACCACAGTGTCTGCTCCTACCCCCACAACCTCACCTGCAGTCAGCCTGGAATCCAGAGCCACACCACTGTGCCAGCCTCTCTCTTCACATGTTGCCTCCTGTGAGATTCCTGACACCCCTCCCCCACCCATCACCTTCACTCAATACCAGGTTGAGATGCAAATGAGGAGACTTCACTCAGGCAAGTCTGCTGGACCAGACGGAGTGAGTCCCCTTGTCCTCAAGACCTGTGCCCCCCAGCTGTGTGGAGTCTTTCATAAACTGTTTATGCTGAGTCTGAGTCTGCAGAGGGTCCCGGTGATGTGGAAGACATCATGCCTCGTCCCTGTACCAAAGACGCCACGTCCCAGTGGCCCCCAGGATTACAGGCCCGTGGCATTGACCTCCCACATCATGAAGACCCTGGAAAGGCTCATCCTGGACCAGCTGCGACCCATAGTAAGACCACACCTGGATCCCCTTCAGTTCGCTTATCAGCCTCGTCTCGGAACTGAGGACGCCATCATCTACCTGCTCAATCGTGTCTACACCCATCTGGACCAGCCGGCGAGCACTGTGAGAGTCATGTTTTTTGACTTTTCCAGTGCTTTCAACACCATCAGGCCGACCCTCCTGGGTGATAAGTTAGCAGCGATGCAGGTGGATGCTTCTCTGGTGTCCTGGATTGTTGATTACCTGACAGGAAGACCACAATATGTACGTCTCCCACAGTGTGTGTCTGACAAGGTGATCAGCAACACAGGGGCACCACAGGGGACTGTCCTCTCCCCCTTCCTCTTCACCCTCTACACCACAGACTTCAGCCACTGCACAGAGACCTGCCATCTTCAGAAGTTTTCTGATGACTCTGCGGTGGTTGGATGCATCAGCAGGGATGATGAGACAGAGTACCGGGCTGTGGTCGACTCCTTTGTCACGTGGTGTGAGCAGAATCATCTGCAGCTCAACGTGGCAAAGACCAAGGAACTGATCGTGGACTTCAGGAAGACCAGGAAACACTTGACCCCTGTTTCAATTCAGGGGGTCAGTGTTGACATTGTGGAGGACTATAAATACCTTGGAGTACACATTGACAATAAACTGGACTGGGCTAAAAACACCACAGCACTTTACAGGAAGGGCCAGAGTCGTCTCTATTTTTTGAGGCGACTGAGGTCCTTCAACATCTGCCAGAAAATGCTGAGGATTTTCTATGAGTCTGTTGTGGCCAGTGCGATCCTCTATGCTGTTGCATGCTGGGGGAGCAGGCTGAGGGTCGCAGATGCCAACAGACTTAATAAACTGATCCGTAAGGCCAGCAATGTTGTGGGGATGGAGCTGGACTCCCTCAAGGTGGTGTCGGAGAGGCGGATGCTGTCCAAGATAAAGACAATGTTGGATAACACCTCCCACCCACTCCATGACATGCTGGTCAGTCACAGGAGCACGTTCAGTGAGAGACTGAGATTACCGAAAAGCACCACTGAACGACACAGGAAATCATTCCTGCCTGTGGCCATCTCCCTGTACAACGCATCCACTTAACACACTGTTTGCTGCTACAACTACACATGTTTCTTTTCCAACTATTTATTTATGAGTGACTTATGTATGTATGTATGTATATATATATGTATATATTGTACTATTCTTAGTTAGTGTATTGTCTGTCTTGTCTTAATGTTGGTTTAAAATGGAGCACTGTAACAAAAAATAATTTCCCCCAGGGATCAAGAAAGTATTCTGATTCTGATTCTGATTCAGAATATACACAGTGTCATTATGACTGTGAAACCAGGCATTACTTAGGAACAGTCTGTTGCTGATAAATTCAGTCAGTACAGGTGGCATCTTTCAACAAATAACAGAATTCAAACTGAAGGAATAGAGAGATATTTTGGGATTGTGCTTATTTTCTTGCCAAGAGTGAAATTTGAAGACTGATGCCACTATTATGTCTGCACTGTAAACATTGAGCTTGGCAGGCAGGAAGAAGCTGCTAGCTCTTTTCAAAGTTCAAAATTGCATCTGCTAGTATTGCTAAACCTCGCTAACTATCTGGCTATACTAAAATAACTCTGCAAATACTGAAAAACTAAATGAATTTTTGGTGTTGCACAGGATGTGCTAGAGACATTTCTTGGCCATCAACAGCTGTTTGCAGTGACTTCCTAGTCTTGTTGTCACAATGTGGCTGCCATTTCAGGAGTGAAGATGCACTGATAGTGACAGGCAAAATGTTGCTTCGTATATTAGATGGAAAGCCAAGGATCAGATGAACAAATTAGCTAAGAAATCTGCTGATTTGTGTTAGCAGGTACATTTTTAAGCTTTGAAAAACATCTGCTTCATGTTTTCCCTCACCTCCCGACTTTATGGTTGACTAAATTAATTTAGTCAACCATAAATTTGGTTCCACAGTCAAAACATTTCTTCAAATGGTTGTAAAAACAAAAAAGTATGAGAGTATATCTTGAGCACTGAACTTTCTTTATCTGGTTCAGCTAATTCTAAAATATATTTTCTCATTTACTTTAGCTCCACTGATTCATTTCTGTTTGCCCAAGGTGAATTAGAGTTATTTTGCAAAGCTTATGGAACTAAAATGTTTAAAGGGGATCTTTTATTCTCATTTTAAGCTCCTTAATTTTATTCTTCAACTCTGTTTAGGTAGTGTTGCTAGATTCACGGTTCAAGATCCCTGTCAGTTCGCTCTTTATCTCAGACTAGCTCATTTTTATTTTTATTGGCTGCTCCTCGTAAACATGAGATGTGAACAGCAGGTGGGCGGGGCTTCTGTGCTTACAGAAAGAGCTGACCGTTTAGGGATATCCTCTCAAATTGACACCATACAGGACCAAGAGCAGAAGAAACTGTCTGCGAGGCAGCGTTTAGAGCAGCTTTTGGCTTCACTTGGTAAAGCGTAAAAGCTCCCCTTTAAATCAACATAAACATGTACTTCTAAGAATAATGTTCTGCCCTTTAGATGAACCAGTTTCTGCCAAAAACCAGAAACAGTCCATATAAGAGTTATAGAATGGGCTCAAACTAGCACAGATACATTCATATTTATTTATATTCATTATATTTGGGCAGAGGCAGAAGTTTAAGAGGCATTTATCTCTTAAACCTTTTCAAAAGCAAAGAAAACAATCTGCGTGACTGGATACCAAGAACATTTCTTTTGATGTCTTTTGGGTGAACAGACCTTTTAGATATCAAACGGAGCTTTGAAAAAGTGTTTATCAAGCATGGTGTTAAATTCTGAGAGTTGAAAGGTTGTGTGTACACCTCCATCTGCAAGGGACTCGAACACATCGTTCACTGTATAAACCCATTAAAGCAGCTTTACCGGCACAGCAAGTATGTTGTCTTGTGACACATGCTCAGGTCACATGTTAGAAACCTCAACACGGGAAACTGGTAGTGTTACAGTTTTTATCCCCCACATTTGATCAGTGGTCTTGTACAGTTTTCAAAAGAGGCCAGAGCAGACCATTATTGGTTTAATGGGAAAACCTACTCGAACTGACCTGGCTGCAGCATGAACAGTTGTATCTGACATGTGCACAGAAAGACACAAGAGTACTTCTCTCAGAATAAAATCTGCTTTCAAAGACCATTTACCTCTCTAAAATAGCCCATAAAGACATCTCAGAGGATAATTGCTAAAGATTTTTGAACCTGCTGCGACGCCTGGACACCTGAGATCACGGTGAAAACTCTAAAATGGTACCATTTTCAGTGGCAGCGCAATTTTCCTTCCCAACATACAGCTTTATTGTCATATCACCCCAAATCTGCCCCCTGCAACTAGCCACCATCAGTGGGTGCTCACACCTTCAGATTGTGTGCTTTTCCTCTCAAAGCTGAAATGCCTTGATCAGTTTCCTAGCATTTTATTCTTCCTTCTAGTCAAAAGCATTATTGACTCAAAAGCCTTTGCCTCCCTACTGTGCCCAAAAGAAAGTCGTTTTAATGAAAAGCAGAGCAGCTCCATTAACACTATACCTGCTCAGCTGCCACCTACAGTATATCTTTTGTTAAATGGCTTAATTGGAGTCCAAAGAAGAAATAGAAAGACTTTTCTAGTCTTAGTGTGGTGGAGAAAAAGAATGTTTTATACGGCTATTTAGCTTTGTCATCTTGAACATTATTGTGCACTGATATTATTGGCATCATTCAGTGCACAAAGTCTACAGAGTCATTCTAAAAATGAGCATTGTCTTATCTCACTATCCGCTTCCCTCTAAAGCTGACTCTTATTTATTAAGACTGGTTTATCAAATATCCTCACTTCATTCTGCACAGTATATATAATATATAACTTACATAAATGATACATTACTTGGTTCCTGGCTTGTATTCAAGTGGAGAATCAATTAGTGAGTGCAGCCTTGAAAACCAGATTCACAGATCCATCTAATGCACCATTGGAAATAGATTCTATCTTGCGGTTTCAAAGAGCTTCGAAAGATAAAGTGGATGCATTGCGGGAATGGAGTGTTTGAAGTTTGATCGTAGAGGCCTGCAGATGGCTGAACGTTCAAACTGCATGGCTTCTGTAGCATTTGTACTTTCTACACAAGATTTTTACTTGATGGTGCAATTAGTCAGGGAATGTGCTGGGATTGGCATCATCTGTGCACCTTATGAATTACAAAGTATGTCAACATTGTGTGGGAAGGACCAAACACCAAGAATGTAAAGTATTTATGAAGACATCCTCTGTCTTGTCCCTTTGATGTGCATACTGCACTTACTGTAACCAAGTAAAGTTGTCACTGGGTGAATCAGGATTCAGTCTTGTCCACAAATCAAAAAAGAAAAGAATAATAAAGGTAAAAATTGAAGAGTTAGCCTAGTTTTTGTATGATCTGTGCAGATAGAGGTATTTGGATCATTTAAAGGCAAGAAAACACTAAGAAAAAAACACTAAAACTAAAACTCTTATTAAAGTGTCGAATGATGATGCATAAATGTGTTTAAAACATAAGTAAACCTGTAAGATTTCCAATTATATTGTCATCTGAAACATGAACTTCAAAAGAATGTGCTTTTATCCACAGAATATATTATTAAATTAATTTGAAACATGACAAATTCTGTTGTATATTAATGTGCACGAGTCCTACTTTTCCACACAAAAAACAAAAAAATAATGATGACGCTCCCACGTCCTGCAACAGTAACCTGGTGTAGTGGATTTAACATGTAAAATCTAAGTCGTATCGATTGAAGAACTTAATCTGGTTTTCTGCTGGGCTACTTTTAAGTCCGTCTGATGCACCGCAGCAGAGATTAAAACAATGACCCCCAAATATTTTCTTTCGCAAATCGACAGACAACACAGTTAACGGCCATCCCCGGCAGAGCCCGTAATATAGTACTGCCAAATGAGTCAGGCGCAAAGCAGAGGATGAAAAACAAAAGTATAATCCCTTCGCTGCTAACGGTGTCACTCAAGGATTAGCGTGCCAAGGGGGAAAAAAATAACACGCTAAGTACTACGCGGATAAATTAAAAGCTCTGGGCAAGGCGGCGTGCCTGCAATCGTTTCAGAAACATTGATTGTGTTACAATGGGGAATGTTTGTGCTTCAGTGCTCTCACCCTGACAGCATAACAGCAACTATAATCTCAACTTCAGATATCCGGATATCAGCTGATTTGAGTCTCCGGGACCTGGCTGAAAGTAAATTGAAAATGGTAAAAGCTTAAGGCAGTAGATTGAGAGATATTTTCTGAGTCGGGGAGACTGACCCGGTGGATTATTAGAAAAGAGTTGTGGCGCCTCACCGATGATGGGGGTTAAGCTGTGTGTCTGATAGCGAGTCACACAGAGATGAATGAGGACTTCCTCGGGAAGGCGCTCAGATCGGATGGGCTTTAACAATTAGTCCACAACAGCATATAAAACACACAAACACACATTTTCTTACCTGTGAATCCAGACGTTAACCATCCAGGAGGGTAATCCGAACAACAGTTGCGGTGAACGGATTTAAGCAACACTTCTCAACAAAGTAAGGACCAATTAATGATAATCTCGAGGTCGGGTCAAATCCACGGACGGTCTGGGGGTAATTTCCGATGTGGGCAGAGAGCTATGCTCCGTAGAAGTTTGCACCTCTAAGCAGCCAAAGGGCAGATTGTTAATCCTTTCCCAAAATAACACCAAGTACAGTAGAGCCGACGGAGGAAGGAGAAGGCGAGAGGAGGGTGTAGAGTTCAGCACCACGACAGAGTGGACAGCTCCGACGGCGCAGCGATCTCACCTCGGCCGCTTTCGGGTCTCGTGTGCGCCACTGAGGTAGGAGCCACCAGCCCCAACCTCACCTACTGGCTCAGTCCTGACCGGATTTACATACAATCACAGGGGAGGGAGGGAGGAGAGGAGGGGGTGAACCAATCACAAGTATCCCGTAGTAGGCAGTATAGGCAAGAGAACGAGCGCACACCGACAGAGTGGATGTGGAGCGGTTTAGTGCCTCCGTGCCAAGCGAAACTGTCCTTGACTAAAACGGGAGAGAAAGCGAAGCGCGAGAAAGAGAGAGAGAGAGAGAGGGGGGGGGGGGGGGGGGGCAGAGAGTGCGAGAGAAAGAGAGCGAGAGAGACGGGTCTTATGGCTGCCCCACTCTCTCACTTACTCACACAGAGACACACACACGTATGTGTATTTATATTTATACACACGCAGACTCATATATCAACCATAAAGTAATGCATTAACGGTGCTACATATTCCATTAATTAAACTCCATTCATTATCACCTTATTGCTGCTCCATAAAATTCTGTTTATACTGAATTAAATGTGACAAACCGCAAATGAGCAGATTTGGTTATTTCTTAGTTCTTTATTTCCTTTTTTGTTTCAGACCATGTAAAGTGGGAAACAGAAAAAACATTATTTTTTTTTTTTTCTTTTAGATACTTAGGTTTTAAACTAAAGTGGTTTTAAACTAAAGGGGTTTACGACACCAACTCTCTGCCATCTATAATCCAGTTTTGAGATCCCTTCCCAGACGCCTTAACGCCCACTCACATCCTGGGCCATCTGACCTCAGGAATTCGCATGATAAGGTGGGGCCAGGTTTCACAATGAACACACCCGAAACTCTGGCTGATTGGGACCCACGCCCAGTTTCCCACCTTGGCTCAGGCGATTAGAGGATCATCAGGGGGTCCTTTTGTCCCTCTGTGGGGGGTTACTCCCACTAGGTTTATATCTGGGACTCTCCACCATTTGACCTTAGAACTGAAGAAGCTTCTCGGATGAGAGGTGAAACGTCTTCAAGCAACTTAAAGAAGTCCAGACGCTTTTCTTTGCAAGCTCCTTTGACTACGATGACCTGGATGACTGAGAACCTTCACAGACATAAAGTGAAAATGTAAAGAACATGCATTCAAGTATGTATATGTGTAAAAGTCTAAACTATCCTACAATGCTTTAAATTGGTGGCACAGTAAAGAAAAGCATATATTATTACTACTAATAATGGTGATGTTCATAATATTTTAGTACATTTTTGAATTTTATATCTTGCCCTCCTACTTAAAGAACTAGTGTACATCCTTCACAACTGTCCACATTCAGTCTGTGGTGTCATGTCCTGCATCAGCTTATAAGTGAAGACACAACAATGTCAAGAGGGTTTGCCTTTGGGGTCTTATGCCAAGCCTTTCTGGCTTTAAATAACTTGATGTTGTACTGCAACTATGATACCTATATGTGTGCTATGTTTATAGGATATCAGTAGATATACAAATGCAGTGATTTGAGCTTTTCCTTGATTTGTTATTCTTATATTTTTTCTGTTTAGTCTATTGTTTAGCTTACTTTCTAGATGTTTTAAATTCCCCCTTTTTGATGCACGCTTAAAGTGAGACGACATTCCATTCTTACTTCATGTGTGTGCCACACTGCAGGCTGCTGCTGGTATATTATGATCCTAGCATACCACACCACCGTTTTTTATCCTTTTTGTGCATCAGTGGCTACTTTTAAAATGCACTGTAGCTCATTGTGAAAGATTTTCAATGGACAGCATCTCTGCAAAATAATGTTGCAGGTAGCAATCTATGCCACTTCTACATACTCACATATCAGAGAAGCGCAACAGAAATGCAAACAATAAACAAATGTTTCCGCATTTGGCAATGTAAACATCTGGTGCATGTTTGGTGCTTCGCACACAAAAGGACTGGTGCACATTTCCTTGATACAGCAGTGGGAACAGTCAGCGAAGGAACTGTGCAGCGCTGTAACATTAGTCTTCATGACTGAACAGACAAAGAAAGAAACAGCACCAGTAGAAACCTTGGCTGTGTCTCAGACCAGTCTACAGTTCAGCACATTAGAAACTGTCCAGGGAATAAGATATTTTCTGGGTTGTTTCAGTGCAAGAAAAGTTCAGTTCTGTGGAGAAAAAATGATCTCAGGAAATGGAATGATGGCTCTCTGTCATCAGTGCCTGGAATTGCAACACTTCTATTTCACTTGAGTTTGTCTTTTCTTGTAGTAGGGAAGGACAGCTGGACCTAATAAGCAAATTATTGTTCCAGCATGTTCTTTTTGTTGGAATATTTCCATTATTAAATTGTCAGTAAACTTGCAAAGTGAACGTCATGGGTTTAAAGTTCTATTGATTTATCATCTAGCCACCTGACTACTGTATTTATTTATTCTGTTTGGCAAGCACATATTTCTGACGTATCCATGCTATTATGAGAACTGCACGTGCCTTTGAGTCACCAATCCTTCAGTCTTCAGTGAATAAGTAAGCTTATAATAAGCTAGTGATTACTTATTGAACTGAAGAATGATTTGAAATTACGGATGTACTGTAAAACACAGAAAAGAAGTCGGCACTTGCTGGTTTATTGATTTTAGTGACATCTGCTCACCCAGCATGCACACAAAAACTTTCTCACTTCCTGCTTGGGTGCTAAAAAAAATACATGGCCAGTGTCTCTCCGGTAAACTATCCTCACACATAAGTGACACATGGTCTGTTTCTGGGAGGAGGGAAAGGAATAATAATAGATTTCAATGAATAAGTCTGGTGCTACAAAACAAAACAAAAAATCAGCAGCAATTTATTAGGTTGTGACTCAGGACCAGCTATCATGTATTAAAATGAAATGTTTAATGGGCTTATCAGAGAAAGTGTACTGCATTACAAAGCAGCAGGAGACAGAAATCAATCAAAATGAAATGAAAAATGACAACAAAACGATAGCAAAGACACAAAAAGGAAGTGAAATGAGTTGCAGAAGGACCACAAGAAGAAGCAAAAACTACAAGAAACACAGGCTACAGAGTAAAACAAAGTAATAAAAAAGTAATAACAAATAGATGATAAATTGCCATCCTGTCCATGGTGTAAGACGTCTTTCACCCCGTGACCCAGAATTTTGTAAGTTGGAGAAAAAGCATAGATGGATTGTAGACAGAGGTGCAAAACAGCTACAAAAAACGAAATCGACATAAAATACCCACAAACACACATAATATTACTCAAAATAGCTCAGGGGGTGTAATTCTGGAGACAGACCATGATAGGTGCATAGTTTGTGGTCTGTCTCTTTTTTGGTCTGTAGGTCCTGCATTGCTGCAGAAAGAGGGTCTTATACATCTTTGCACAGGGACTCACCCATGCTAATATGTAAAGAAAAAAAAAGTTTTACTTTAAAAATAGTACTTTGACAAAAAACATTCAAAATCAACATTTACTTACCAGCTTTTGCCCAGAAGTTCACCTGTAGAGTTTATTTTACCTGACTATAGCTCCAAACGTCCCGTGATTACAACTGAGATGTTTCTATGATATCTGAACAAAGAGAGCACATTTTGTGGAAACCTAAAAAATAAAAAAAAATAAAATAAGAAACAGCTGTGACTGTTTTTTGTGACTGTATGCATGATAGGAGTGTTTTCAGATCTGCCATCTGGTTTAAGGTATAGGAATTAAATAGTGTTAATGTTAGGGAATGAGTATGTTTGCTGGCTAAAAAACTTGCAAGAATCAAAAGAAAAAAACAAAAGCATGCTGACTGTTTGGAGTAAACAATGCAAGTCAAAGTCTGCCACTTTGTATTCAGAACTACCTCCCTCCTAAGTGTTGTGACATTATCAAACCTCCCATCCTTCCACTGTTGCTTGTGGCAGAGGTGAGTCACTCAAGACACAAAAGGTCACTTGTTCGGAAAATGTAAACACAGGTCATTTGAAGCATTTGAACAAAAACAATGGTGACGTTTTGTCATGAAGGCAGAGTTCTTGTGAGTGACTATCACATAGACTAAGCCTCAATATTCTTAGCTTCTTGATTACTGTATCTGTTTCCTCAGTTCAACAACCTGATGGCTTCCTCTGCACACACAAAATACCTCACGTGCATCTATCTTCAGCATTCATTATCAAACTTTAAATCGTTTAATCACATGTTGTTTGTCCTGCATGCTACAGAAATGATAGAAACAAAGATGGACATAAAAACTGAAGCATATTAAACAGTAAATCTGCACAGAACATGTATTAAAATGAAAACCTTTTAAAAATCAACAAATGCTCACTTTTTGAAAAAATCTAGTTAATGTAAAGTGAGTTATTCTAATTAACTGATGGAAAAATTGTAACTGCAGTGATCTGAATATTGAGTTAAACCATAGACCTTATATAAAAGATGGATTTAGCACAGTTGTTTGTCTCAAACAACTGATAAACACTGAAAAAATAGCTATATAAAATAAATCCCCAAACCCACATACAAAAGATAAAGTAGTAAAGTATATGTAAAATAATGACTTTACTGTGAAATTTAACAGAAATTAACAATTTGAATTTATCCATACATTAGCTTCACTTGTGAAGTGTATCCACTTCACGTCAGCAGCACGTGGCACGTAGTTGCTTAAGTGACAGAATTTAATCCACTTTCTACGGTCTCTGGTCACCAGGTTGCTTAGATGAAGTTTTAGTGATGTGAAGTTGGCAGGGCATGGGTTAAACTTTTCTCAGCTTCAGGGCAAGGGATTCACATGGCTGCCAGTGAAGGATATTGGGGATTGACATAAGACAGGGTGGTAAATACAGCAGTATGGGTAAAAAGAGGGTTACCAAGAAGTGAAGCCTGGAATGTCTGCTAATGACCAACCATCACAAAATGATGCATAATGCGCAATTCCTGTGTGGACGCTCCTAAAGCACAGAGAAATGGTTATTCAAAGTGATTATTCAGTTTTGAATTTTCTTTATGTACTTACCATCACAAAAAATAAATAAGCGCCCGACATCATAACAATGTCTGAAAAGAGTTCTTGGAATTTTTCACACACACACAGGCCAGAGAGTTTTCTGGAGCCAGCACCTGCTGACTCTCACTGGTAGCAAATTTAAGGTACATTTATACTGGCAGTAATGTCATGAGGCTGTTTTAATTGGTAGATTCCACATGAAAGAGACACACTTTGCCTGAAACCGAAAGTCTAAATCTAAAAGACTAAAAAAAGCCCATTAAAAACTGCCAAAATGTGAAAATAGCCAGCCCTCCTCTGGCATCTTGGCCCCTGCGTTCAGATGAGGCATAGGTATAGAATAATTGGTCTCGCACAAATTCATTCCCCACTCATCAGGTAAAAGGCTAACTCAATGCTCCACCACTGCTTAATTCATGTGCACACTTTTTTTTTTTGCTCTTTATACTTCACGAAAAAATAAAACAGCCCACATAAGGTGGAGGAGTCAAGTTCCCTCTCAGACCACTTGAATTAAAGCATGCTGAAAGGTTATTATGGATTTATTTGTCCACTGATGCCCAAAACACGCCAGCATTAAACCGCTGAAATGTTTGCCTTCATGTAAATCCCAAAAACATGTCACAGGCTTCACATCACATGTGTAAACAGTCACATCACCATAATCAAACATGATGTACGTGCTGACGCTCACTCAGCACATATGCCAAAAGTGTTGCTGCTCGTGTGAAATGAAGTTACAGCATGATTCATTAAGGCATATAAGACGGAGCTCTCCCTTGACATTCTCCACACAAATCCAGAGATTATGTTGCCACATCTGTGCTTATAAACTACCCGTGTGTATATGTCACATGGGCGCAGCTGAGATGGCTGTAATTTATCATGCAGACAATTAATGCCCTGCATGTTAAATAAGAAAGTCGAGGAAGGACTTGTCTCCACGGGTGCAATAAAGCATGCTGCTGTGCTCAAGCTGCAAATTCATCGTGTGTGTTCAGGCTTTTGCGTTGAGAGGTTGTGGGTATGTTGTGCGTAAGCCTGGTTTTGAAAGAGCCTGTATACATACACACACACACGCACACACACTGAAGTGTTAGAAACTCCACTTCTGTATCTGTTCATATGTGAGCAGGCTTTTCTTTTGAAAATAATGGATGCGAGAGAATAATCAGAGAGTGTGTGTGCGCGTGTGTGTAGGCGTGTGGTGGAGACTGTAATAGATTGTGACAC
Organism: Aulonocara stuartgranti; assembly: GCF_965226115.1. NCBI lineage: Eukaryota > Metazoa > Chordata > Actinopteri > Cichliformes > Cichlidae > Aulonocara > Aulonocara stuartgranti. The sequence goes on from NC_138940.1 coordinate 6,734,195, forward strand.
ATTGTATGGGCAGCGTCAGCAAGAGCATGCGCACACAGATGTGATATGTGACCAGTTTCGCATCCCATTATCTGTTAAACTGCGCGCTGTCGTGCACGACTCCAGATTGCGATGTCAACTTGATGTACATTCACTGTGCTCGCTGCATTAGGACTGAGCATATGGCTCCCACTCGCCACTCTCTGGGCCTCTGCTCGAACCGAGGGACGTTAGCTGGGATCCATCTTTCTGAGCCGAGGCTTTGTATTCAACCTCGGTGAATTTGCAGCTGCTGTGCTGGAAGCTAAAACAAAGAATACTTATAGATCTATGCTTTAGTCAAAGTGAGAGTTCAAACACTTGAAAAGAGAGAGTGCAGTTGCCACAGTTTATAAGTAAATTTCTTTACGGAGTGATTTGTACGATGTGGTGGAAAGGACATCATTCTCTGTGGGGATCTCGAAGGAAAATGCTTCTGAAGCACAAAAAAAATTGAAAGCCAGTTTGCATGCTTCAGCCTCTCACCTGTGTGGATTTGTTGATTTTCTCTGCTTTGAACTGAGTTCTGAAGTGTGTGTCAAAAAAAGGTGTCACTTTTTACCTTGAGAAAGTATGATGGACACTTTTCACCATTTTACAACATATTTCAGAGGCCATGTTTGGATTCACAATAGCTCTTCATCAAAGAAGTTTAGCCCGAGCATTCATTTCAAGGAGACCTCTGCTTCAGTACAGCGCAATTACTGACAAAGATGACTAAAAAAGGCTCAACTTTTTAGAGCCAGTCGCTGCTTTGTGGAGTGGAATGTGTGCTTTTACCGCAAATCTTTCCATTATCTGAGAAATCATTGTACTATAAACATTTTTTTGTCTTTTAAGAACCCTTCAGACTTGATCTAATCCAACTGGACCTCAATCATATTTCTTCTTTTCTCTGATTCCTGCACTATGTGCACAGCTCCTTGATTTGAATGTCCATTAAATAATCTATCGATTTACATCTGTTGTTTTTATAAGCATTTTTACCTGAATGCACTTACAAATGCTTTAAACATTTGTCCACAAGGTGATGACTTTATGTACAAAGTAATACTAGCCTACTGTTCAAACACCTTTGAGATCATCATCTGAAAATGCATCTGCCTTTTAGTTTAGTGTTTTGGGCTACAGACTTTTTTTCCCGCGCTCCTCGAGGCTTTCAAGAGCCTTTTCACACAGTTGTTTTGCTCTTTTCATTTATGCACAAAGTAATTCTTAGAAAATGAGTGGACGTTGTTGCTAAGTCATTCCTAATGGAACATTCGACAGCTACATTCATAATGCATGCAGCAGTCACGGCACTTTGACTGAAAGCTTTTGTGTCTGGCTGGAGGTCAGAGTCCAAACATTGCTCTGATATTTGAGACTAGAAACCCAAACAGACCTCAAACAAAGACACGGCACCATGCTGCTTTCAGGCCACTGCAACTTCAATTTGTGACTAGTGTTTGTAGCACTCAAATGATTGCATCTTGGCAAAGAATTCAGCCCAGAATTTATGTAAAACAATCTGTGCTTAACACATATTTGAATTACAAAGACTGTACTCTGATGGGAAAGACAGTTTGGATGCTGCTCAGTTATTAAGGTTATTATTTATGCATATTTTATTACTTTTGGACGTATTCATGATTGCAGAAACATTTAACAGTAGTTGCTGGATATCTCAGTACCTACTACCGCCTAATGGATGTGAACTAAAAAGTGGATCACCGCTAATCAAAATTTTGTGCACATGCTACAACCGAGTGTTGTAGCCTTTTGATGTGCTTCTTAGCTAAACATTGTTCCCCAAAGGATGTGGTATGAAATCAATCTCAGCAGGACGAAAAACATAAAACACTTCTTTTGACCTAAAAAGACATGGTCCACTTTTAAAGCAGGTCTATGAATGAGTTCAAAAAAGCTTTGATTATAATTTTTCAGTGCAAGTTTATCTTCTGGGAGATAAATTTGACTGAGATTACATGCTCAAATTCATACTTGCATTTTGACTTGACAGTAAATATACTGTGTGTGTGTGTGTGTGTGTGTGTGTGTGTGTGTGTGTGTGTGTGTGTGTGTGTGTGTGTGTGTATACTATGTGTACACCTGCAAGAAACATATGCCAGACTTGATAAGGAATGCTGGATATACACATATGCAAAGATGAAATTTGCCTTTGACATTTTTCAAAATTATCTGCTAATGGATGGGGTGTGATTGGCAAACGCATAGCCTGTATATAAAGAGCATAAACCCATAAAATCCACAAGTAAATACCCCTCGTGATGCTATCGGTTAAGCCACATTAACATCAAGGTGTAAATCCAGCAAGCTTGAAAGCTCATCATGTGCAGCAGAAAATATAATAATAAATATACATCCTGAATTATGCAGAATGGTAAATGGTAAATGGCCTGCATTTGTATAGCGCTTTTCTAGTCCCTAAGGACCCCAAAGCGCTTTACACTACATTCAGTCATCCACCCATTCACACACACATTCACACACTGGCGATAGCAAGCTACATTGAACGAACAGGTAACAGGCTGTCAGATTGATTGAAGATGGTGAAGCAAAGCAAGCTGTTAAATTTAATGAAGACAGGTAAGCATTTAATTCAGACAGAAGTTTTTCCAGTAGGTGCAAATCATAAAAAGCACAGAGAGGGGGGGATAAAGTATTGCTTAATCCATGTAAAAATAATCCAAGCAAAGACACAGTATGTGCCTAAAGTGTTTGTAGTTCCCAGCTGAGGGGGTCACAGCTCTGCACACGGGTTCAAGATAACTCTGAGTCCAGGAATAAGAATATTCTGCCCAACAGATCTGTTTTGTTATTTAGACTTTTGTCTAATCGTTGCTGCTTTTATGAAATACTTTTATCCATTAGTGCTTCAAACAGTTGTTTAAATAACACCACTGAATCTATTTAGAGGGGAAGTGCCTCTTTGCTTTAAATCTGAAATATGACAGGGGAATCCAACCACACACTGTTGCCTTCAAACTGCAAAGATCCACTTCTTAAATCTTCAACATACCATTGTATTTTAAAAACATATGCGCACGCAACTTTCATACAGATATATCGCATATGTGCAAAGTCCAACATTTGTCTGTGAAATATAACAAAGTCAAGTCTGATCGGTGTTCTTCTGTTCTTGTTCTTTAGACCCTTCCATGAAAAGCTTTCATGCAGTCCTGTGAAAAACTAAGACCACCCCATGATTAAATAGCTTGAAGAACCACCTTTAGAAGCAACAACTGTTACACCCCAGCCCAGGGAAAACTGCCTCCCTAACCAAAAACAGGAGAAAAGGTTCCCAAAGAAAAATGGCTTCTTACCCCTACAGCTACCGAGTAAGAAAAATATCGACAACTATTTACATCTATATACTACAACTATTTACAACACGGGGGGAGATCGCGACCATGACAAACTGAAACACAGGGCTTAAATACATGGAGGGAGCAATCAGGGAATGGACAACAGGAGGGAAACACAGCTGGGGCAAATCAGAACTGACGAGACAAGGAAGCGTAAACTGAACACACTGAGATAAGACAGACCTTCGAAGTAAAACAGGAAACGCATAACAGTCATGCCTAACACAAAACACTAACATTGGATCGTAACATTTCCCCCCACCCAAAAATCAAACATTTAACCCCAAGTGAAATGTTTGAGTCATACAGACGAAGGCCGGATGGGCCCCATGGACCCTCCAGCGAAGACAGACAAAGGCCAGACAGGCCCCTTGGACCCTCCAGCGAAGACGGAAGGCTGAAGCGGACCCTCGGACCCTCCAGCGAAGACAGATGAAGGCTGAAGCGGTCCCTCGGACCCTCCAGCGAAGACGGAAGAACCAACCAAGAACACAGGTAATCCCGGACGAGCCCCCATTTATGTTACACCCCAGCCCAGGGAAAACTGCCTCGCTAACCAAAAACAGGAGAAAAGGTTCCCAAAGAAAAATGGCTTCTCACTAGTGATGTGACGTTCTGTATCGAGGCTTCGAAGCTTGTGTCGAGTAATGGAGGGGGCGTTTCCGCGATGCGCGTATCGAGGCTTGCTTCATTTATGGGAGGAGCTGAAAATGATGACGTCCAAAGCCTCGCTGCCCGGCTGTACCACGTGACTGGTTCATGAAGTGGTTCGAACTTTGCCGCGAGATATGACAGCGATATAAACCCCTCAGACTTCCTTCAAAATGTAGGTGTTTGATGGAGAGTTGCGGTTAGTGAGAGTTTGGAGGTTTATGAGAGTGAGGAGAGAAAGTCAGGAGAGAATGGAGCCAGCTAAGAAGAGGAGGATGTCCTCCCCTGTGTGGGAAGATTTTGATCTTATTCCTCCCAACAAGGTATGTAAATTTCTACAGAAGATGTATTTTCATAATACTGATGGTGCAATAGGACAAAGGATTCAAAAGATTTGTTAAATCATTAAATCCTAGCTATATGTTCTCCCCACTAAAAAGGTCATAAAAGCAGTGAAAATTTAGTTTTTACAGAATAAAATGTGAACAGGCAGGACAAAGCCTCAGTGTGTAGCTGTCCATACCTCAACGTTACAAAAGCACAACTACTGTCCACACCCCAGCCACACCTCACCTCACAGTAAATGATCATTTCCATTTTAAGCATTTCCAAATAATCATTTTCCATACTGACAGTATAAATATACACAGTGTACTGCCATCACTACAATATACATGTTTTACACACTCCTTTTGTTGTTGACATTTACAGGCTGTGTGCAAAAGGCCACACTCTTCAAATTCATGCCAACTAATATTTTTACGTCCAGTAGGTGTCCTACTAGAGCAAATGAAGCTTCAAGAAGCTTTGCGCTGGGGTGAACCAATTGGATGAAAAGCTTCAGTGCTTCATGAAGCTTCATCTGCCCATCACTACTTCTCACCCCTACAGCTACCGAGTAAGAAAAAGTATCGACAACTATTTACATCTATATACAACAACTATTTACAACACGGGGGGGAGATCGCGACCATGACAAACTGAAACACAGGGCTTAAATACATGGAGGGAGCAATCAGGGAATGGACAACAGGAGGGAAACACAGCTGGGGCAAATCAGAACTGACGAGACAAGGAAGCGTAAACTGAACACACTGAGATAAGACAGACCTTCGAAGTAAAACAAGAAACACATAAAAGTCATGCCTAACACAAAACACTGACGACATTGGATCGTAACACAACCCAAAGTAACTGTTTTTTGTACGAGTGTATCAGTCTCACACTCATTGTGGTTTGTTGGCATCTATTTATGAACACCTCTCTCAAGGTCGCATCACAACATCTGAACTGGATTGCAGTCTGGATGTTGAGTGAGCCATTCCAACAACATTGTTTTCTTTTTCAGCCATTCTGTTGTAGGCTTGACTTGTGGGTTTGCTTGGGATAATTTCTGAAACATTTCTTCTTTAGATGTAGCTTTGAGAGCCATGCAATCAAAAGCTTTTTAGAGAGTAGAAGATTTTTCTAATTCTACTACCATTTACTTTAACCTTAAACATGTTAAATGAGTTCTGTAGAGCCTGAGATGTAGTTCTTGGGTTTTTTGCAGTTTCTGTGAACGCCGCATGGTCTGACCTCATGGTGAATTTGTCCAAACATCCACTCCTGGGAAGATTATGGCACAACTGAATGCTCCAGATCAGACAACTGCCAAAATTTCTCATCACACTTGCCGATGATCAGTTAATCAATGCACTTGATTTGCAGCACCTGGCTGCTGCTTGCCCTCTTAATTCCCATGGAAGTAGAAGGGTAGACTTAGTTTTTCCACAGGACTGCATTGAGTCCTATGATAATGTTCTTTTTCAAATGACTGACAGTCATTCATATAATCTTTTATACTGTTTATGACCTCAAAGTCATTCTTAATTAAATTGCCACAACTATCAAAAGGTGATTGACAGTCCAGACACTGAATGAATATCAAAGTCAAAGCTGGGAACCAGAGAATGAGATAAACTGAGGTTAGAGAAAAGAGATTTGTATCAATGCTAATTGCTGGCATGAAGGGGAAAAAGAATTAAGCATTATACATGTATATAAGATGTAGAAGTTCTTCTCTGTAGTCCACAAATAAATAAAACCAGTGAGATGGACTGAAACTTTGTATAAAAACAGACATGATGGTGTGGATGTAAAGTATAGCTTGATTAAAGTTATTTTATAACTGCGTGGATGTTAAGCTGCATATTACAAGATCTCCACCCCCAGGTGTCAGGGCCTACACGTATAACAACACAAAGACATTTAAAAGAACACATATTTTAAAAGCAAAGGTTAGAAACTTCTGCCTAGTGCCAACTTATAACTGATATAGGAGCAAGGTTTAGAGTGTATTCAAAAAGACTTTGAGTCTTATGCTTCAAGGACAGCTCTTAAATTCATTCCAAAGTTTGATTTTCTGTTATTAATGAGGTTATATTGCTGTGTTTGACATGAGATTATCTTTGTGACCTGAAGGCCTGATTTTCATCTTGAATTACCGTGCAATATGTCTGGATGTGCTGTGTGGCTTATGAACACTCCAAATCACAGCCTTATACTTACATCTATGATTTATATGCGCGCCTGCATTCTGTCCATATTGTGATCAGATCTCATTATGCAAAGCAAGCGAACATGGCAGCTCTTGCTCTACAGCTTGGACTTAATTTTGCTTTTGCTGCAGAGGTAGGTCCTCTGTCACAGCAAATGGCTTTCTGTTAAGAAGAGATAGAAGTGGCAAAAGGAAAGACTGTGTTGATAAAGGGTTTACCTGCTTATGGGAGGTTTCTCGACTGAACAATTACATTTTAAAGAATAATTTCATACCACTTATACCCCAACAAAAGACACACTGGTTTCTTTTGTTGAAGTAACCATACATTTTTCATTTTTGTGGCAAGTTTATAAGTTAAAAACACCAGAAGTAAGTGACAACAAGATTTCAGTGAGTGTTACATTTCTCTTTAGCCCATTATTGTGTTGCTTTTGCCAGTTTGTAGAGTTTTTCTCTCCTGGTATCTGGCCCAAGATTTCATTGTGCAAAATTAAACATATATTATGTACTTTCATCTGACATATTCCCAAAAATATTAAATTAGTACTGTAAAGTAGGATAAAATGTGGGACAGGTGCTGAATTTGGATCTATGGAGGCTCATGTGGCAGAAGTCCATTTTTCTGCTGTAATCCAGGAATGCTATAATTCAGAAATTTTGCTATGGTTCCACCGTTAAATGAACCTGGAAATGGTAGGCAACTGGTTTTGATGCATGTGGGAGTGACAGAAATGCTACCCCATCAACAGCAATATGTATATTGCAAAAGGCAGTGCACACAGTGGATTAGCTGCTAGGTACAAATCTGTTTAAATAAATATATGTTTTTGAGGGGCTGACAGCTCTGAGACCACTGACAGTTTTCTGACATATCTAATCAAACTATCAACAAAGTCAAGAACATCAAAAATGTCTCAGAACTCCAAATATGTACATTTACCTTACAGTGGGGCAAAAAAGTATTTAGTCAGCCACCGATTGTGCAAGTTCACCCACCTAAAATGATGACAGAGGTCAGTAATTTGCACCAGAGGTACACTTCAACTGTGAGAGACAGAATGTGAAAAAAAAAATCCATGAATCCACATGGTAGGATTTGTAAAGAATTTATTCGTAAATCAGGGTGGAAAATAAGTATTTGGTCAATAACAAAAATACAACTCAATACTTTGTAACATAACCTTTGTTGGCAATAACAGAGGTCAAACGTTTACTATAGGTCTTTACCAGGTTTGCACACACAGTAGCTGGTATTTTGGCCCATTCCTCCATGCAGATCTTCTCGAGAGCAGTGATGTTTTGGGGCTGTCGCCGAGCAACACGGACTTTCAACTCCCGCCACAGATTTTCTATGAGGTTGAGGTCTGGAGACTGGCTAGGCCACTCCAGGACTTTCAAATGCTTCTTACGGAGCCACTCCTTTGTTGCCCGGGCGGTGTGTTTTGGATCATTGTCATGTTGGAAGACCCAGCCTCGTTTCATCTTCAAAGTTCTCACTGATGGAAGGAGGTTTTGGCTCAAAATCTCACGATACATGGCCCCATTCATTCTGTCCTTAACACGGATCAGTCGTCCTGTCCCCTTGGCAGAAAAACAGCCCCATAGCATGATGTTTCCACCCCCATGCTTCACAGTAGGTATGGTGTTCTTGGGATGCAACTCAGTATTCTTCTTCCTCCAAACACGACGAGTTGAGTTTATACCAAAAAGTTCTACTTTGGTTTCATCTGACCACATGACATTCTCCCAATCCTCTGCTGTATCATCCATGTGCTCTCTGGCAAACTTCAGACGGGCCTGGACATGCACTGGCTTCAGCAGCGGAACACGTCTGGCACTGCGGGATTTGATTCCCTGCCGTTGTAGTGTGTTACTGATGGTGACCTTTGTTACTTTGGTCCCAGCTCTCTGCAGGTCATTCACCAGGTCCCCCCGTGTGGTTCTGGGATCTTTGCTCACCGTTCTCATGATCATTTTGACCCCACGGGATGAGATCTTGCGTGGAGCCCCAGATCGAGGGAGATTATCAGTGGTCTTGTATGTCTTCCATTTTCTGATGATTGCTCCCACAGTTGATTTTTTCACACCAAGCTGCTTGCCTATTGTAGATTCACTCTTCCCAGTCTGGTGCAGGTCTACAATACTTTTCCTGGTGTCCTTCGAAAGCTCTTTGGTCTTGGCCATGGCGGAGTTTGGAGTCTGACTGTTTGAGGCTGTGGACAGGTGTCTTTTATACAGATGATGAGTTCAAACAGGTGCCATTCATACAGGTAACGAGTGGGGGACAGAAAAGCTTCTTACAGAAGACGTTACAGGTCTGTGAGAGCCAGAGATTTTCCTTGTTTGAGGTGACCAAATACTTATTTTCCACCCTAATTTACGAATAAATTCTTTACAAATCCTACCATGTGAATTCATGGATTTTTTTTTCACATTCTGTCTCTCACAGTTGAAGTGTACCTCTGGTGCAAATTACTGACCTCTGTCATCATTTTAGGTGGGGGAACTTGCACAATCGGTGGCTGACTAAATACTTTCTTGCCCCACTGTATATTTCACTCAGTAGTACCTCTATGTTTTTTCTTCTTTCGTTTAACTTTAGTGCTCAATATCCAGACACTCAAAAAAATCCACTTATCCCATGTGCTGCTTTCAACATTTTCATACTAAAATAATTTAGCATAAATTGATTTTTAAGATTACAGCAATAGTGCAACGTGTAAAGGAAAAAAAACTTAATTAACACGATACAAATAAATTTGAGTTCACATACAGTACGGGAAGTCTTCTTATGCTGTAATTAACACAACCAGAAACTGGTTTTTTTTCTTAATTGGTGAGTCGTGTGACTGAACATGTTCATTGCCTCATCTGTCACGTTCAGGGATTTGGCTCTGGCTGAGTTTCAGCTGCTAGTGAAAAATTACTGAAAAGATAAATAATGAAGTGAACGCTACACTGAAGGGGTAAAGTGCAAATGCTGAACCTTTAATCATTTCGTCCTCACCGTCCTTATGCCCATCTGTTGTTTCATTGCAGTTAAGTACTGCAACAACTTGTTAATTAAAGACTTTTTTCTAAAGAGAAACTACGGCTTTTGTTTTGACCTCACTAATGAGACTTGCAGTATCCTTTTCAGAAAAGAAGAAGTTGCACTTTGTAACTTTGCTATAAATTATTGTCAGTTATCAGCTCTACTTGGATTTTGCTGATTTTTAACAAACACTACTACCAAGTTCAGATATTAAATATTACCACCATTCATTCTATATTTATTGAATGGTGCTTTTTCTTTTCTTTACTATTGTATGTTTTGCATCTTATCTTACCATACCTTATTTGTTATTTTTTCTGTATTTTTAGTTTAAATCTGTTTTTATCTATTTTATATTTTTTCTTAATTTGTACTTAGTGTACTCTTATCCTGCTTTCATTTTCAAGTTTTACTTTACAGTTTGATTTGATTTTATTACTCCTTGTTTTATGTCTTATTATTGGCTTATTAATCTGCATTATAGCTGTGTTATAGGTGCTATGCAAATCAAGTCTGTCTGACTGACTGCACCCAGGTTTGTTATATTTAGTCGCAGTGTGGCTTAGTGTGGCTTGGAATGACATTATATATGCGTGTGAGTACCCACAGAGACAATGGGTTTGACAAGGTAAAAAGAACATTAATATAGAACTCTTGTTTGAAATCACATTGGTTTAGAAAGTAGAAAGAGCAGAAGAAGCAGTTTAGTCCCGACAACCTCTGATTTTTAAACAAATGGTGCTAACTGGTAAGTCATCATTACTGTGATATGTACAGTAAACACATTGCAAATGACTGCCTGAAGTGGAATCAAAACAGAAAGTTATTTTGTTTACATGCACAAAGCAGTCACACTTAGCAAACTCGGATGTTTGACCTTGAAAAGAATTATTTCTTTTCTTTTTTCCCACTGGGCACAGCATATTAAATGTGTAATGCCTGTCATCAGAATACTAATTAAAGCAGAAGGACACATGGTCTGTATAGCTATTATGAACATGTCATTACTTGCTTATTAATCACGAGTCATAAAGTCCATAAAGTCTTTGTGATTGCCACAGTGAACACTGTTATCACACATTTTTCTCATATAGCGCAGACATATTACCAACATATTAGTGACAAATGTCTTTGTGTGGCTTAAACTTAACATTAAATGTATAATGTTAATGTTTCCTATAAGAGGGAATTCAGTTTTTTTAAGCATTACTGTTTGATGTTGCTGTATGCAGCTACATCTCTTTTCTACTGCTCCAATTGTAGGCTGCCACAGTAAAGTCATTTTACCCTGTCCACAGCATCCTCTTGTATCAAACTAACCTCTCTATATGTCACATAATGACATATAATCAGCCTACGTATGTGAAGATAAAACCCTTGATTTATACATCTAGCAAACAAATTACAGAGATATTATACAGTCTCCAGCATTAAGGGAATTATCCATCCAGCTAGTGACTTTTGTCCTCCAGGGACCAGCATGGGAGTTTGTGGTTGTGAACTTGTCCTATGCAGACCCTTGCAAACCACTGCCCCTTCCACCAGGGGGCAGTGTGCAAGACTGTTTTTTCTGTTGCTCATTTAGCTTAACACTAGTCATGTGAAGCAAAGTGAAGTGTCGTGAAAGTGAAACTGTGATTTGGGAGAAGTATTCAACCCATACCTCCTATGCAAAGTGGGTTTTAGATGTCTACAAGCAAGGTATGCTGTGGTTGCAAAAACCTTCACTCATTGTAGGCAAAGTGAAGTGCAAATCCTATGCATTGCTAGTAAAATGCATAGACTGTATCTGAAAGATGGACTGAGCTACAGTGATGCCACACCTTTTTGGTTATTGTCCAGAGCTGTTAAATCAAGCTAAAATACTTGATTGGCAGAGTGCATCACATAGACCAATGCGCTGATTAGTGCTAATTAGCATAGCAACAAGACAGACTTCTTAAATGGTCTGCTAGCACACTTGGCTGCGCATGAAGACTATTTAGCATTAAGTGTTCCAAAAGGCGCCAGCAATGCTACAAAATCAATGTGAGTGCAGTTCCCTGTTCAACTTGAATTTACGTTGAAGCCAAGCAGGTAGGTAAGTAGTAGCTACAGCTACCAGTGTTAGAACCTGTCTTTCAGTCAAAGTGGCAATAACGCCAACTTTAAGCTTTAATTAAATGAATGAGTTATATTAAAATCCAGTTCCTGTTCAGTGTTTTATTAGCTACAGAGACAAAGATATTCATATGAACATATCTGTTGTTAAGTTTGATATTTTAAAATAAGAGTGGAGCTTAATTAGCTTAATTATTTTAACCTTGAACATTTGCTAAAAACTACCAAAAACTCTTGAGCTCAGGGGAAACACAATGATAGAGGGAGATTTGTCTCCAAGTATGACTTTTTTCTTTTTATGTCATTTATTTTCTTTCTACTGTACTTTGTGTGTGTGTTGGTTTACATACATGACACTCAACTGTACAATTAAACTAGTGATAGCTGGATTTTAACGTTTTAATGAACATTAAGGTTGCATCTTGAAAAGAAGTCTGAATCTGCAGCACACGGCACATCTGAGTCATCAAAGATGATTTCTTGTGATATCTGACCATAAATGTCAAACATCAACCAAAAGCTAGGTTTTCATCTTTTTACTGTTTCTGACTCTGAAGAGAAATAAATATAAAACTTATATTTATCAGCCAGGAAACCTTTGCGAGATGCGTCTTTTATCTTTTGTATGATAAAACTCATATCAGTGTTTACTTTCCGGTTGCGTTGTGTGGCGTCCCCATCAACACAGACACCTTTATTTCTATCCTTTCTTGCATGCTGAAATTTTAAATGCTAAATGAAAAGACAACACATGCAAACATTAGCTTTCCAAAATGAATCTGAGATGAATGGAAATAGGATGTAGAAAAATGGTGACATTTGTTACTCTCGCAAAAGACTTTTCTCTGCATGACTGAACTATACCTCTGAAAATGTCGCCTTTATCATCATATTTCCTTTTTTTCAATTCTATCTCCTATAAGCATTTAGAAAATAAGCATTTATTTGTTGTTTACATCTCAGTGCCCCCATGACTACTGGTGTGTGCAGTCACTTTGCTAATACATTTTGAAATTATCAGCGTGCAAACTTCAATTAGAGAAGTCTTTTCTTAACGTGATTATTTCAAATTAAATGAGCTTCATCAACCAGCAGACAGTGGATAAAAAAAATCTGCATTTCTGCCTTGGAAAACTTTTGAAAGTTTAAGTCTGCTTTTTTTTCTGCTTTCTAAGTTAATCAGAAGATTCAGATAAGCAGAATAATAGATGGTGATGGGATTTTTGTGATTTAAAAAATCATAACTACTTTGGACAAGAAGAAGCAGCTGCTGGTGATTTTACACTACGCTTTCCTTCCAAGCGTATTTCCTCCATCTTTAAGCCCAAAGTCCCTGGCACAGATGTATCAATCCCCTTCCTGATTCTCCCCAACTCCATTTTGATTGTTTCCCTCACACCCATAAAAGTAAGACTTCAATAAGCACCTGGACAGACACAGGAGATTCCCTGGGATTTTAACTCCAATCTCTCTCTAATCACAGCTTCACCTTGGTGTGAAAGCTCTCTTCCAGCTCTCCCCCTCACCAGTCGCTAACAGTATCACACTATCACTTTATTGCTTCTCCATGCTGATCTTACTCGAGGCAAGCTGTACTTTTATCCAGCATCAGTAGCAGATGTCTCTTTGTCTGTCTACCAACAGATTACCCTGGACCTGCTTTTCCTTCCATCTCTCACCCTCCAGTAAACTTCTGACACCAATATCAGCTTCATAATCCACTTTAGGGTGAGTTGCTGGGAGATCTGAGCCATTACACCCCTCAAGCTTCACTATCTAATCCTCCCCGTTTGGATCACCTGGTCTACAATGCACAGGGTTTTGTTTTCTGAGCTCATGCTTTGTCTGCAGGCCGCAGTGATGCTACAGACTGCCCTGCATTTAGCCAAGTTGCTTTGTCTTTTACTCTCCATTAGCACTGTCTGTACACTTGCTTCTTTGCATAATCTCTGTGTAATCTCTTAATTTGCATCTATATTACATGGTCTTGATAGAAAAAATATGTATTTATGATCCCCCAAACAGTGCTTTTTCACAGGCCGAGAGAAACACCAAGAGCTTGGGCTGAGTTTCATTTTTATTAAAGACTCATGGGGACATCTAGTGTTCACAGAGAAAAGGAAACGAAGTCTTTCTGAAATGTTTTATTTCTCATAAAAGAGAAAGAGATCTCACAACCTTATAATTCATTTTAAAAAGATTAAAATTGTTTTAAAAAAGATACACATGTTAAGAAATGTGAAGGTGGAAAAGTAATTCCATCATAACAGATTAATCTTTAATGAGTTAAACCAGAGACAGAATGTATTACCAGATGTCAAAGAATTCATCGAGCTTTGCTTTGTCAGGCTCATAGATGTTTAAATTTTAATACTTGGGTTTAAATTTTTACTTGTGAGGCTGCAGAAACATAATGATCTAATTTCCAATGTTAGAAGCATTATCCACCATGTAACCTATTTATATTTGTTTAGGTCAGTACAGATTGTTACTATTGTCTTTTTGGGATACTGGCTCAATCTAAGGCAGTCAGTTCTCTTTGCTTCTATTCTTGCATCTTTTCTTCAGTCATATATTTCTGTTTCCTTGTTGAAATTAATTCATCTTTTTGAATGGCATTGGTTATTTTGTGTGTCTCTGTAGGCAATCTATCTACATGTCTCTTTGTAGTCATTTCCCATCACATTTGAATCAGTTTGCAGTACTTTGCAGGCAATGTGCAGATATTTTGTGGTCATTGTAAAATGAGGATTCTGGCTTAGGATCCCAAATATGCTCATGTCAGCCATCCAGCCAGCCAGCCATCTGCCTATCCTGCTTCTCCCTGTTTGATTAGATCCCATTAATAAAACCACTCCAAGCAGCTCAGCTACCCAACACATTTTCAAGTCATGAATCACTGCAATCAAAAAACTCACAGCAGACCAAAACTCTCCAAGCACCTATTTACAAACCGCCAACAGTGAAGCTTGGAATTCAAATGGCCACAAAGTGGTGTTTGACACAGCCTGGGGATGACTGAAAAAGCTGGATTTATGTCTCAAAAGAATCAAAGTCCATGAGGGAGACACCCCGGTGAGAGGATGTATCTATGTTCTCTGTCAAGAGTGGCAGAATCACTGCAAACAATTTGGCTAGATGGTGCTGGCTGTCAAATTTTCAGTGGCAAAGAGGTCTACAGAAAACTGATTTTACATAGTTTCGTCCACAGCTACAAGACATTATGAGAATTGGATGCAATTTAACAAAAAACCCCAAAACAAAACACTTACCTTTTATCTGCTACAGAAGAAACTTGAAATTTGATTTCAACAAACAATTTGAGTCCTCCTCTTCAATGCACTGTGTAAGCAAGGACTTGCAGTATTATTGCTTTGTGAAGGAAGTGTTTTTAAGAAAAGGGGAAGAGATACAGACAGGTTATCAAATTAAATGGATTACATGAATAAATTGATAGAGATAACAATGCCACACCATTGCTACTGGAGTATACTTGTTGCTATAATTTGGGACTTCTTGACGGCTCAGACAGACAAGTTAGATAATTACTGTGCTTTTATTTTATGTAGATCACTTTACTATAACTCCCTTTCACTTGGCTTTAGGCTGGGTACCAATTAGCGAGCATTTCGAGATTCTTCCTCACTTTCTGTGTTCTGACAGGCCAGGCACCTGTCTAGATTAGAGATGGACCGATCCGATATTACGTATCGGTATCGGTCTGATACTGACCTAAATTACTGGATCGGATATCGGAGAAAAATAAAAAATGTAATCGATCCATTAAATATCACGAAAGCACCTCACAAAACTTGCAACACGCCGTAACTCACCTCAGAACGTTAGCACGTCAGAGCAGTAGGCATCACGTGATAGAGCGGCTGTGGCATGCGGGACCTGTCGTGGTCTGGATAGCATTTGGAGCTTCGCTAGCAACCTGGCATTTCATCTCCGACAAAGTTATCCCCGAGAGAAGTAAAGCAAGTGTGTAAGTCCATCTCTGAATGTTTGTAAAGCATTCCTGCGTTAAGCTTAACAAGCGATATATGGAGCGACTGCCTCTTCTTGCTGCTACTTCAATCATGAAACTGCTTAATGATCAGCTGATCGGCTTTTCTGTCGCGAGTCCATCTCTCTGGTTTGTTTTTGGCCCACTTTGCACCAGAAAGAGGAAACCAGCGGCTAAACAACAGCAGCACGTTTAAGCTTGATCAGCTGTTGTTAGAATTTATTTATTATTACTTTCTACTCGAGGATCTTTTTCTACGTAGCTGACGGCTGGTAACTGTGCAGGGGCGGATCTAGCAAAGTTTAGCCAGGGGGGCCGATAGGGCATTAACAGGGAAAAGGGGGCACAAAGACATACTTTTCTTTCTTATTCTCATTTAAAATGTCTAGCTTTTAATAAATAATTATCTGACACCCAAAGTTTTAATTTGATGTAAAATGAATAGAAGTCAATTACTGTATATAGTGACTATTAAGTCTAATATATATACCCTAGTAAGCTATAGTACTTTTTCCTTTGGGAAGGTACCATCTGTACAGTCTGCAATTTTGTTGAAGAAAGATGTTGAATCTATTTAATATTTCTTGAAAAAGAATTGATTTCTGTGCATTTTTTTTTCACACTGCATCAAATTAAGGTTGATTACGTTGATTAAGCATCATGAGGTGGAGCGTGAGGGGTGGTTCCCTATTTTTTATTTATTTATTTTTGTTGTTGCTGGGAGTTGGAACCCTATTAGTTAGGTTGCTTAATATTTACGCTAAGTACTCTTTCAAATACCAGAATAGGGAGGATGGTGTAGGTTTAAGTTTATTAGATTGATCAGTATTGCTGAACTATAAATATTTTTTTTTTGCATACAGGTATAACAGAATAGCTTTAGTGTAGTTGTTGTTTTAAACTTGAGTATGAACTTATACAAAATGCAGCAAGATATTTTTAAAAAAACAGTTTTATTGATTAAAACACACTATATCGGATTCATATCGGTATCGGCAGATATCCAAATTTATGATATCGGTATCGGACATAAAAAAGTGGTATCGTGCCATCTCTAGTCTAGATTAGAGAATTAGCGCAGCTCTGTGTCACCAGCAAGTCTCTAAGGCTACGTTCACACTGCAGGTCTTAATGCTCAATTCCGATTTTTTGATCAAATCCGATTTTTTTGTCTGCTCGTTCACACTACAAATAAAATGCGACAGCAAACGCTCTCTAGTGTGAACGCTCAAAGCGGCCCGCATGCGCAAAAGAAGATGTCACACACAACGCGCTCTGTTTAGACCCAGAGCAACAGTATTGTTTGACTGATGGCCCTTAATATAAAGGCTTCGGTCTTCACGTTTCCCAATTTTTGCTTTAAGTTATTTTGTTATTTACATAATAATGTAAATAACCTAATAATGATCCTTATTGCCGTTTAAGAGAGGAGCGGTGCTTCAAAGGATAGCTGTAGATTTCTGTCAGAATCTGCAGATTATACAGTACAAATAAAATGTTTACGTTGTCTTCCCAACAGTTTCACTGACATCTACACTGGATGGCCAGGAAGCGTTCGCGATGTCTTATCGGGCGCTGATAATTGGCTTCTGTCTTGTGTCGGTGACGTAAAAGGCGGATTTAATGCGACTTGACCGTTCAAACAGCAGTCGCTTTCTAAAACATCGGATATGTATCGGATTCAGTACCACATACGAAAGTGACCCAGATCGGATTTGAAAATATCGGATTTGCGCCGTTCACACTGTCATAGCATGATCGGATATGGGTCGCATAGGGTCAAAAAATCGGATTTGATGCGCTTTCGCCTGCAGTGTGAACGTAGCCTAAGATTTTCTGATCAGAGTATCTGAGGTGTTTCTTGCTCCGGGCTCAAAAGAAGACTTTGAAGCAGTAACTTGTAGAAACTTGGGAAGTATTATACTTCACTTCACATTTGTGGATGGATTTTATGTAATACTTGTATTTCATTACCATTCCAGTATTTTGTTATTTTTTTTACGTTACTTACATAATGACAGTGAGTCACTGAACAGACTGGTAAGCGTGAAGATGATGTGAATCCCGTATAACACCATTTGCTTTCACTGGCAATGTGTTTCAGATTCTGTATTTCCACAGTATGCTTGCTATGTTGATGACGTAGGTGCATTTACACAAATAAGTCAGCACATTCACATTTCAACTGATGTACGGTCATTTTTGTCATAGCTGCTAAAACAAACCTTATTTGCCGTCTGTGGTCTGATCCAACACCGTAGTTGGTGGTAATAGTAAGAAGGTTCTGTCACTCCTATCCAGTGTTGGGGAGTAACGGAATACATGTACCGCCGTTACGTATTTAAAATACAAAATATCAGTAACTGTATTCTGTTACAGTTACCGTTTAAAAAGGTGGTATTTAGAATACAGTTACATTGTTTAAATAAATGGATTACACGGTGGTATTTCCCTGTTTCATATTGTCGCGGGTCAGGACTGTTTGGGTTTTGTTTGACAGCTATGTTCTGTTGTAACATGTAACAAACAAAAACTGTTGTGAGCTGCCACCCTTATAGCGCCTTTGGGCTTTTTGAGCCTTGACCTGACTTTTAAAAAAATAATTGGAAAAAAGCACTATGCTGCTAAAAAAAAAAAAAAGTACTCAATTTTCCTCTACAAGGGCCTGATATCCACTTACAAGGACATTATGCTGCTACTGTTCTATCAAAATTTTAAATGAATATCCTCATATGTGGCTCTTAGTTTTCCTAAAAACAAAAATAAGGTAAAAAAATAAAATAAAATCTGGTAATTCTTTGTTTTTACATTCATCGGGTCCCAATATGCCCAAATATCAAAGAGAAATTTAAAATGCATGCCGTGGAAGAGTTCAGGTCTTAGGAGGTTGAAACTCTTGAGGAAATTGGATAAGGTGCTAACAAAAGAAGTGGCAGATCCCCAAAAATATCTACACCTGAGCAGTATCTTAAGTCTTGGCCTCAAACACCATGAAAAAAAGCCTGTTTGCAGAAGCCTCAGCAGGAATGGTCTCAGTGGAAGAGTAGCTGTCAAACTTTTGAAGGAATGGAAACTGGGAGAAAAGGCAGAAGCATTCAAAGTTATACAAGAAATTGACAGAAAATCACTGGTAACGAATTATATGGACTGAATCCAAATGTGAAACTTTTGATTCAAATTGTCATATATGTATGAAAATCAGAGCCCTGACCTCAAAACTATGGAAGCAGTGTGGGATCATCTTGACAGAGAATGGAACAAAAGACAGCCGACATCCAAAGAGCAGCTTTGAATGCCCTTGGACTTTCAACTACTCCTGAAGACTACTTGAAGAGGTTAAAGGCAAGCTTGAATAAGTGAAGTGTGCTGAAGAATAAAGGTGGTGATACCAAGAATTGACTTTCAAGCTTGTTAGAACTGTATAGATTTAGTTTTTAACTTACATAATATATTTCTTTGTACGTTTGCATGTTTCAATAAGCAACCACCCCCATTAGCAAAATAATGAGGGGTGGGTCAAGACTGCACTCTATTTTATTTGTGGTATCCTGTTTTCACTAAGGAGAGCTGAGCATTACTACTGTGCATAAAATGTTGTGGTTACTGAGGTAGATGAAGTGCTATAACTGTATTTAAGTGCTGTATGACCAAAATGTGGCTTGTAGTCTAAAGCACTTTGAGTGCTGGGTAATGCTGGAAAAGCACACTGCAAATTTTGGCATTTGATTTGAGACAATGTCACCTTTTAAATTACTCTGTTATGCAAGGAATGTACAGTGTATAACATCAGTGTCCAGACCCACAGAGATTACAGCACTTCAACACAGTTTTAAAAACACAAAAATTTAACAAAAAAGTTAAACAAATGCTGCAGCAATTTAAAAATTGCATCCAAATGCTGTAGAAACCATATTTTAGTGTAAAATGCTCAATTGTTCTGACGACTGAACGTACGACTCTCTAACATGGAAAACGGGTGTCAGATTAAGAACACCAGTCTTGCTATAAGCAGCCCTTTAACACACCTGTTGTTAAATCAATAGATTGAGGTGGGCAATTCAACTTGTCACTGCAAGAAAAGCACAGGTGTTCTGTTATAACAGTCGATAGAGCCCTGCTCTATTCAAGTATCTCAGTACGATGTGACAGTGTAACAATAAGCCAAAACACCAGTAGCTTTATTGTCTGCACCTACACTTGTTTTATCTTCACGTGTCTTCACAAGTATTTCATGTGTGTGTTTAACTTATTCAGAATTACTATCACATGCTGAAGAATAGCAAAGGCATTCAAACATTATATCGCTCTGTACTGAACATACATCAAACAACATTTTTCTTCTTTAACAAACTAACCTTCCCAAATAGAAGGTACAAGAATATATTTTCTATAACTGATTTTGCTGCATGTATAAATACTCATATTTGTACAAATTTAGCCTGCATTAGACCAATGTTTCACTCAGACAATCTAACCTTTCCTTTAAGCTCTGTTTTTTAACACGGCAGAACACGTAGGGTGTCAAGTCAAAGTATAAAATAGTTCAGCAAGAAATGTATGCATTAAAATGCATGAGTAATGGCTTTATGCATAACCACAGAATTTATATACAGTATTAATCCTCTTCTGAAGGCATCGGTGTGCTCAAACACGCACAGAATACATTCCAGAAGGTAACAGAGCACAGCCACTTATGAATGTGATCCTGTATTTTTACAGGTAGCTTCAAAAGCAAATTTCACAAAGTGCTGCACTACAACGACAAACGCACGCAATCAACATTACTCGACAAAACATGGCACGGGGATGACAAAAGACATCACAAAGTCTGAGCTTAATGTGTGAGGTTAGGAAGGTTAAAAGAGGCCAGCAGAGCTGAGCAATATTGGAAATGAAAATAAAATCACTTCTCTAAAGCAAACATGTAAATTGAGTAAAACGAAGTTAAAAAGGTAAAGACCCTGAGCTTTTTTTCACACTGTTTTTCTGTTGGTTGAACTGTGAATTGCATCCCCTTTAGGCTGTTTTGTACCGGGTTAACTTAATGGAAGATTCATGTAGTGAGAAGAATCGCTACATCAGAGACCGTAAGGACACATTTCATATATCCCGCTACGTTAGGACCAGTATATGTCTGTGGAAATTATTTTTCTTTTTATGGTCATAGAAAAAACAACCTCACCTGCTGCTTCAATCCACAGTTTAGATGTGAGGAAATCTTTAGGAACAGAGCTGTGGATTGTTGCAGAAAGTAATGCACATTGTCACGCACAGTGGGGATTGTTTTATTTCCACTGCGGACTTTTCAGAGCACTACAAGTTGATTAAGTTATCTATACAGAATAGATCAAATGAAATATTAAGCAGTACTGGGCACAGCTGAAAACACGAGAATGAAGCAGCATGATTAAAATCTTCTACTGCCGCTAACGTTATTTTCCCCCTAAAACAATGGTACTGTATAATACAAACATTAGAGGCTTGTACAATGAGGCTTAGAATTAGTTTAATTCCAGGTTTTTCCCATCAAAAAGGTATTTTGCTGCATATTTGGCATAGATGATAAAAATAAAAGTAGCTACTATGATGTCACATATTGCTTACTGAAATCCTGCTGTGAAACAGATGTGAAGAGGGAAGAGTGGAGCTCACTGAGAACGTAGAGACAATTCACGCCCATCTGGCAGTTACTTATCAATCACAAGGTAGGCCCACCCTGAAGCATGATCTCCTTTATTGTCATTCTGGATTCTAATGGAGACCATAATGCACATAATTAACATCATGCTGTATTTAAAAAGTCTCAGGAAAATGAGCTGAGTGCTGTTTTTTTCTATAGACTTCTACACAATCAGACTTCTTTTTAAAACATAGAGGTCTCATCCAGGTTTAAGGCAGCGGTGATGTCACTCCTGAGACCTGGATGTTAAGTCTATCTGTTATGTACAGCCTGCTCCAGAACAGTTTACATCCAAGATGGTGGATCAAAGAGTATAAATGAAGTGTCTCCTGAGGAGTAGAAAGTGCTATACAGACATTAAAGTGCTTTATAATTTTAGCACACTGCCTAAACATTTAGAATTTCTCTAGCCAACATCAATGGGGGATGCAGATTCTAAGCAGGGGGAACCTTATTCCTTACTTATTTTTTTCCTGCTGACTCCAAGCTATGTCAGAGCTATTTCTTTGCTCTCTAACGCTCTATGACATAAATCTAAAAATGGGGGCATAAAGCCTGGTATGCAACTTGCTGACCCTATGTTAGATTTGCAAGAAAGCTTGTTTATTTTTTTTGAGTTATTTCTGATGATATATTTGTTCTGTTCTTAAAACCAACAGGATTGTGGCTGACTGAATGGTGCTAAAATGAACGTATACACCATAACAGAGCATCTAAGTAATATAACAGGCACTGGAAAAGAATCAAAAGGTAAACATTAAAGATTATGTTACTTACACATTGTTGCCAGCTTTGGCCAATTACCATATGTTGCTAACGCAGGACTTTAACACCACTGTGTTAAGGCAATTACAACACCTACTGTGTTGTAATTGCCTGGTAGTCATTAAGTTAAGGCAGATAACATAAAAGACACTGTGGGTATATTAAACTTGCTTAGTAGTTCAGGCCCAAGGACAGACATCATTAAAGTTTAAAAGAAAAAGTTGCCATTTCATTCATTTTGGAGTTCAATTCTTATTCAGTTTTATTTATACAGCGCCCAATCACAACACCAGTCGCCTCAAGGCACAAGAGTTCTGGTCTTATTTGTCTTCCCAGTGCCGTAGTTTTTCCCCTACTCCTGTCCTTGCTCTGAAACTAGCAGCCTATCAGTTATCATCTCTCCTCTCTGGACAAGCACCACCACTGCCCCAATAAACCCCATTCTGCAACAGCAGTTGCTGCTGTTGTCATTACTGTGTCCACTTCATGCCATGAGATACCAAGCTGCTGACAAATACTCAACCTGGCACAGGTTCCTTTGATGCAGCTCTAATTCTGTTTGTTTGTCGAATGTTGGGAAGCTGCAGGATTTCTTTTTCAGGTCTGAACTAACCAGATACTGGGTCATAATTATCATGTGTTCTTTTGTATCAGCCAGCTATTGAACTTGGTCAGCCTCACTGACTCCCATCACCCACACAGTTTCTCCTCATCTCACATTGTAGGAGATGTGTGGGTGTGCATGTTTGTTTTAATATATTTTCTCTGGAGAGAGGAAGACAGGCAGGAAAGGAAGGTGTAATTCGTTTGTTTGCAACACTGGAAAGGTGTGTATTTGCTTCTCTAACCCTCTTTTTCCTGTGTGTGTGTGTGTGTGTGTGTGTGTGTGTGTGTGTGTGTGTGTGTGTGTCTTCACACACACACCTATGTCAGACTAGACAAACCAAGCACTTATTCCCAGTAGCAGAGGTGTGTGTCATATCAAGGTGAAGTGACAGATCGGGGCTTCACTAGGGCCATCTTGTTTGTATAATTCATGAGAGGCAGGGATGTCTCGTTGGCATGCCGCTTTGGCTCAGCACAGGCAGCACAGCAGCAACTAATGGAAAGACAGAGCTCAGTCCTATGTTGTAAACCTTGTAGCCTTATAGCAGCACCTAGTGCTCACTATATAAAATTTAATGGTTTAAGAGATCTGCAACATTTGCAAGTTTTTTTCTATTATACAATTTAGTGAAAATGATGCTATTTTTTTTTCAAATGCAAAATATAAAAACATCAGCCTTTAATTGTTTCTCCCCCTTGTAACGTATCTGAAATTACTGCATTAATTTTATACAGAAAATGGAAATTACCAAAATTTTAGCATTATAGGTGAATTCACGCAGAACTGCATTACTGCACACTAGGCTTGCCTGTAATATATTCATGTATGATAAAACTCAGTAGACATTTACTTTTCCTTAATGAAAACCTATTCTAAGAGCAGCCTGGGCTATTAGATTACTTAAGCACTTGTCATTTAAAAACATCTTTGTGTCCATTATAGCTTTTGGGCACTGACATTTTCAAGCTTCAGACAAGATGAATCACTCTGTCCAACTAAGATTTTGCTATGAAGATAAAGATTAAGATGTGTATTTTTTTCTTTTTTTCTTTTTTTTTTTTACAAATAATCCAAACCATCTAACAACATTTTCACTTTTAACCTTGTGTGATAGACAAACTGTAGAAAAGACTTTTAAAAGTGGTTTTTGAAGCCTTGGGTTTGGTATTTTGGCCATCTAGTTTTTTCAAACCAGACGTGAACATTTTTCTACAATAAAACTCAAACAATGAGACTTGAAAGTAAAATCCCATTCATATTCTCCATAGGGATTTTGGTTAAGGGCACCAATGTTGCGACTATCTAGCGTAGACTCACTATGAGCTATGAAATTTTGAAATAATGCTATGTGTGCCTGTATAGTAAAAAAACAAAGTCTTTATGTTTTTACCCTTTTCTGAACAAAAACATGTTTTATTTACACACAATGTCAAGGACAACAGCTATTCTGTTCTACCTTTTATGGCTTGCCATGTACATGTAAATAGTTTTATTGGTTACTAAGAACAGAGCTTTTGAAAATCATCTTTTTCTCTTTTTTGACACCAGAATCTCTGCTGTTGCATGCACTCTGTTGTTACTGGCTGCTGATTGGCTAACATTTCTTTACAGTTAAGGTTATATCACCACCTTTTTCCTTCTTTTTCTTTCCTTTTCTTTTCTCTTTTGCATCTTCATTGAGACAGAGATTTTTCAAATTCTAAAGAGAAAATCTCCATTTAAAACTCCCATGTGAATGTGAATGTAGTCTTTTTACAAGCAACTGCTTCATTTGGTGCAGCTATACAGTTAACCTTTTAGCATTTAAATAAGCGAGCTTTTAAAAATTCAGCCACACTCTTCTGTAATTATAAAACATGTAGCATTTGTTAATTTCCCAAAAAACAAAACAAACCTCCCAAACACAGTATTTGATTGTAGACTCACTGTAAAATAAACAAAGAACAAAAAAACAAAACAGAAAAAACCCAATGTCTATAGCTATAGTAGATAGCGGAAAAACAGCCACTTTTTTTTCACTTAATTGTTTAAGTGATAGTTAATTACTTTGGTGTCGTATATATGGTAACAGGGTTGGGGAAAGAAGTCTGTCTCAACTGGAAAAGCTATAAATCTTGTGAAAATATAGTTAAAAGATCAAAATCTACACACTTAGTGGGCCAGATTAGAGTCTTTAATAGGCCATTTATGTCCCCCGGGCCTTGTGTTTGACACTTGTCCTCTAGAACGTCACCTGCTGGGTTCTGGACTAACATTTTGAACTCTCAGTGTTAGCTTTTTGTCCATAAAAAGGAACCACATTTGAAGACAGGGAGATTTAGCAAGGTGCATCCAGAAACTGTATGTTTTCATCCAGAGTCACTGGGTTCAATGGTAAGACACACACTTGCTAATTATTGCCAAATGACAAAGTCATATGATGATGCATGTACCCGCTGTGGTGTGACCCATCGAGTTTTCAAGTCCCTGATATGAAGCCACATGTTCATTCACTAACGTTTTTCCAGCGAGTAAGCCTAAAAAGTGTTTTGTAAAGTGTTTGATTAGGTAAAAGAACAACAAGTCAGACAACAACAAGGCCATTTTTTCATAGAGTTCAAACAGAATCCTTTTAGCAGCCTTTCACCTGCCGTCGGCCGTTAAAACAGCTCAGGTTTAAGGCACTTCTGCCTTGAATTCAATTTTAAAACCTAAATCTAAATCCATCGTTCATAATAATAATATTTTTAAAAGACTTTTGCTCACAAAAATGCACCAACAGCAGATGGTCAGGTTCTGTTCAGTAACTCAAATTAGCAGAGAGTTACCAGGTACAGCTTCCTATCCTTGGAGGACAAACTTTTACCTGTAACATAAGCATGTTATTTTTTAAAGTCATTATTATTATTAAGTTTTCTATACTCCTTTTCAGTGTATTGGCATTGACCACGTGCTTTTTATTGCTGTAAAGTTTGGCTGTGGGAATTGACTCGCTCTCCAGTGCCTATTTCAAGAACTGCAATTTTTGGTTTCAGCTCTCAGCTTGTTTCGCTTCAGGATTCACTTTGGAGTGGGTGATTTCCTACAGTCGTTGAACGCAGCATTAGTTCAACCAACTTGTTGCTCATTCAGAGAAACGCCTCCTATTCCTCCTCCTTCTGCTCTTCTAAGCTCAATCCCTGCAGCTCTCTCGCTCTCACTCCTGACGGGTAACTGGAGCGTGAACATGGCTGCTAACCGGGTGATCATTTACGGTGGGAGAGGCGCTCTGGGCTCAAAGTGTGTCGAGTATTTCAAATCTAAAGGATGGGTGAGTGGTGACAGCTAACGCTAGCATGCTAGCACTGATAAACGGTGAGCTAACTATATTTCTCTTTCTCTGTGCACTAAATAGTGGGTCGCCAGCATCGACATGGTTGCAAATGAAGAGGCTAATGAAAACGTGATCGTGAAGATGACGGAGTCTTTCACCGAGCAAGCAGGACAGGTGCTCTGCAGATCTTTCTGACTCATCAGTGCAAAAACTGAAGCGTTAACAGACAGGAGTAGGGCTGTTACTGCGACAGCTAAAGTCAGACTTTTCATATGACTTTGGTATAACTCTAATGACATTTGTTTGTTGTTTTTTAAATTTATTATTGTTATTTTTATTATTATTACAACTATTTGCATTGTTCAGTAATAGTAGAGTTGCTAAAATGTGTGTAAGCTAATGCTGCGTTCAGGTCAACTGAGAAAGTGGGGATTTCGGTTTTTGTAGTAGAGAGGTTATGATAGAGTCAGATTACTGTGATGATTTTTTTTTCTTATTTGTTTAGGCAGCATTAATGGTTATCTAAACTGTACTTCTTTTTCTTGAACCCCTTAGTAGCTTTTATAGTTCAAATCTGTTCATTGAGAGCGTCTAAGGGTAGAGAGGTATAAAAACCCAAGGTAGGTAAAACTATTAAAGCTGATCTGAGCGGTCTTATTTGACACACAGAAATATATTTATCATTTGATGCATCTCTTTTTGCCCATTTTATGTGACCTTGATAAAAATCGGTAGCATCCTTTCTCTCTGTATAATTGCTTTTGGTAAGATATTTTTTGCACTTTATAAAATGAAAAGTGTGTTTTTAGAAATCTAACAGTACACTGACTGAGTGAGGATAATTTCTACAGCTATCCTCCTTTGTTTGTTTACCAGAACAAACACTCTCCAGCTGATGCTTAGTTGACATTTAAATGCCATTCAGCTCGTGCGTCTGCCCAGTGGCTTTATGTCATTGTGTTAGCAGTTAGCTCTCATTTTGTGCAGGTGACGGCAGATGTGGCCCAGTTGCTAGGGGAACAGAAAGTGGATGCCATCTTGTGCGCGGCGGGAGGATGGGCGGGAGGAAACTGTAGTTCCAAAGGTCAGAGTTCAACCTTTTTTTTTTATTATTATTTGTTTTGGTGTTAATAATCAGCCAGCTTTCCTGCAGTCTCCCATGCATAATTGTGAACTTGAAAACAATTTGCTTTGTAATTAAATAAAGTCTAAGGGATATTTGTGATTAGACTTTTTCTTGAATCTCATTTACTTAGAAGTGTTTAAATCTTGTTCTGCGGGGCCAAAAGCTTGCCAGATTTTTGTTCTGCCAGTTAGCTTTTTGGTATTTATTCCATAGCTGTACCTGGCAGCAAAGGGAAAGCAGCAGTTCTCTTGAAGTGCCAGAATTGATGTGCACTGTGCAGCTAATAAGAATTTTGTGGTTGCCGCAAATTCAGCCATTTCAAACATTTGGAGGACAAGGCACTCGCTTTCTGGCAAAGATGAAAAGGCTGGCATTATTGAAGCTACTCAAAACAGCTGGTCTACCCGGCTCAGATTAACAACTTAGTGTATTAAATCTTTACAAATACCAGTGTTTATAAACAGCAATTCGCCATTTAATAGATGAGTTACGTGCCAGCAATGATTTTTGGCAATGAAGGGTTATCAGGCAGTCTGGTAAGACTTCAGGACGTTTCTGGTCCAAGTCAAGAAATAATCTGACACAGTAATCCTGTAAAAATGGTAATTTGATCTTTTTTAATCAAGTTTTTGTACAGATCAAACAAACCTTTTAGAGGTACTCGTAGCTTTCGGCACTGCTTTGAAGAGCCAGTCTAAGATGTTGTTCTCTGTATTCTCCTACAGACTTGTACAAAAATAGTGATTTGATGTGGAAACAGAGCGTGTGGACCTCAACCATCTCCAGCCACCTTGCTGCCTTGCACCTAAAAACAGGTGGACTGCTGACTCTGGCTGGAGCTAAAGCAGCCCAGTCAGGCACTGGAGGTGAGGCACACAGTTTTTGTTGCGTGTTTACTGTTCTCATCATAGCGAACTGATGGCCCGCTCCTCAGGGTTACAGACTTTGACCAGGGTAATTGACACACTGATCAGAGGCGCACCTGCTCACAGCAGTGTGTGCGATTGGGGGCGAAATGTGTCGATAACATTGATCCAAGAAGCAAGACAGAATCGCTGATGAGCTCTGCGGCAGCAGTGGTGCTCACTGGTTAGTGAGTCTGTTTCACAAACAAAAAGTAATTGGTTTGATTGCCAAAACAGCATGTTTGTCTACTACAAACCTTCCCCTGTATTGTTGAGCAATCGACTCAACCGTGACCTGCTTAATCGTTTTAAGATATCTGGGGCAAGAGTGAATAAATAAAAAAATAAGGTTAATGAAAGTAGATAAATTAGACCAAAAGTAAATTTAAATTTAATTTTTTCCAAAAAAATGGGAAATGGGTGTAGTGATTTATTGAAATGTGCAAATTTGGATTAATCGCTCCATACAACATGTTTTCACTGCAGTTCTTTTTGTAATCTGGCAAACCTTAGCTGTTTCTCGCCATTTGCCTTCCTTCACGAATAATATCTTCTTGACATCCAGCCTTCTACTGAAACAATTTCTCATGAGGCTTCAGTGAGGAGTAGATGGATTCATTGAAGGGCTAGATGCATTCTTCAGTTCCTGTGTCAGGTTTTTCAGGGATTTTTTTTTTCCTGCTTCTTAATGATATGACTGTCAGACCCTGTTCAGATGCTGTAGGTAGTATTTAAGATGTACCACTCCTGTGTTTTGGTTAATAGTTCTTCAGCATTCATCTTGTTGGTGCAAAATCACATTTTATATCTGTGAAACTGTGATATCTTTGGCTTTGTTTTTGTATATTAAATTAATGAAATTAGAACAAATTAAGTTTGTTTTTTGCGACAGGGTGCTAGGAACAAAGTGTCTAAAATTAACGATTTTATGCCTAAGTGTTTATTTACATACTAGAACAGGCCGTCCATGGGGTTGTTTAATACTCAGCCATTTAAACAACCAATTAAGACAGAGTCCAAAGAAATCACTTTATTCAACTTAATTAATTAAAGTCTACATCTATGATTAATTGGTATAGTCAAATACTTTGTTAGTTGCAGCCTTGTTACCATGTGATACTGGTCCAGCTCTTCAGCTCATGTAGTGTCCATAAAGGCTTAAATCCAGGGCCATGTGATTTGTAAAAACCCCTCCTGTGACCAAGCTGGCCATGTGATGGGCTATGATCCAATTCTACAGCTACACAAAGCCCTGGCTCAGCAGCCCACACAGAGCCGAAGAGCTCATTGGCTGCCGGCTTAGGAAGACAGTGACTCAGCAGTTGTTGGTCCTCACACAATGTCCCCATGCAGTGTTCTAACTTATCAGACTAAAGCATTTTAGTTGTTCTCTGTAGTGCAAGCACTTAGGTAGAGCTCTGCATAGTAAACATGTGGGGAAAAAAATCTTCAAATTCTAAATAAACACAAGGCAATAACAAGTACCAAATGTTAAGAAATGTAACAAACTGGTTTAAGAGGCACCTACACTCATCCTTTTTTTTTTTTTTTTTTTTTTTTTTTTTTGAGTGCTTTGATCAAACAAGATGAGTGGAGAGTTAATAAGCCAAATCCAGATCATCTATGAAGAGGAAACAGGAAAGGATATTAGGATGAGTAATTGTACTGACTTTGACTTTGTTGTTGTTCATCAAAGTTTAATGGATGAAAAGGCTGTTAAATGCTGCAGGTGTGTGAGCTAACAGACCAAATGAAGGGAATCGTTTAATACACTGAAAATGTACGTTGATTTTGGGTTGGCCAAATGTTTAAAGTAGTTAAAAGTTTTTGTCATACTCGTTGTCTTTCAGAGGGATTTACGATGCAGCAGATTTTACAAACCCAGGCTTTCTTTGTGTTTGCTGTCTTGACAAAACCTAAAACCCAGTCAGAGATAACGGGCATGACCCTCATAACAGGGACCACAAAAAAATATGCATTTTCTGCATCATCTACATGAAAATTCCCTTTTTGTACATTTCCAGTTTGTGTAGTTACAGAAATGCATTCTGTAACTTTACTTTAGAGCTTCATTTTGGTGGTGTTAGTAAGGTCCAACATGTGTAAAGTGTTTTCCTTCAGTAAAGAATATATACTGCATTTGGGGCAAGTTGTGAAAAGAAACTAAAAATGTGGCACTTTCGGCCAATTTCAACCCAAAACTTGGTAAAAAAAAAAAAACCTGCTCACGACTTGGTTCTGTGTTCAGCGTAAGTTACCAAAGTTGGGTTTAGGCTCAACATACCCCAGTAGCACATCAATCTTGTTTCTTAGCTTCTTTCTCTGAGGAGCAAACCCAATTTACTAGAAATCTGAAAGAAAAAACAAAAAGCCAGCAGGTGAAGAAAAGGTTGGAAATTTTATGACTGCCCTTTTTGAGAATTTGACCCCACAGTTAAGCTTAAGAGCAGAGTTTGAACCCCAGACAGTTCAAAAGGAATGCAGAGCTCTTTGCTTGGCCTCGTGAAATTTTCATGGTTTGTGATTATCCTCCCAGATATGCAACTTGTAGCCTTTTAAATTCCTTGGAGAACTCCATTCTGGCCTCATTTAACATTCACTAGATGATAAGTCAGTAGTCAAAGCAGTCTCTCATACAGAACAGAGATGAAGACACTATGAAGAGACTTCCAGTGGATGCAGTGGTAATCCTAGAGTCAGTATATAACTGGAAAAACCTTAGTTGGCACCTATTGCATTTGTTTTTCTGCAACCAGTTGCAGCTGCTGTTAGATAGAATCACTAAATTATCAGCATGAGATTTGGAGTTTAATCATTTGGTAACTATTGAGTGTGTCTGTTACAAGACTAAATAATTAAGCTTAGTTATTGAAGAATAAAGCAGATGAGAGAGGTGATCAGCATGATGGCGCAGCGGTTATCAAACGTCTAATGCAAACTATAACAACTCAAAATTGCAAATTCGCAACATGTTTTGGAACTATTATATTGCAGATAATAATGTGAGTCTGCATAGTGTAAATTCTATTTTTTCCCTTCTTTCCAAAATGTTTTCAGGTGAATGTATATGTATTCATGCAACAGAGCCAGAAATCAGATTTTTGTTTTTTAATGATGGGCTGAACATGTCTGGTTGTCTAAATTCGCATTCTAATCTGGTCAGTATACAGTGAGTGGATGCATTTGCAAGACTGGTATTCCTTACTAGTGTTTGCTCTTGCAGGAAAAACAAAAGCTTGAGAGCAAAGTCATGCCACCACCCCTCGTTTCTATTGGTTGGGGATTTATAAGCCTCTCATAAGATCATTTAGGGGGAAGAGACGCTTACTGTTTCCAGATGCTGAAGAGTCAGAAAATTCGTTCTCCCAGGCTGGGCTCATGTACAGATTCAGTATGCAAGTAAGCAGACTGTCAAGCCTTAAGTCGATATTAACATTTACAAACCATGTAAAAGACAGGGAAGCATTTGAAAGTCTCAAGATGTTCCTCACATAGATTCACAGACGTCTGGTCTGTCCACTTGACCCCTCTCAACAAATCAGTACCGTCCACTTTCTGTGTAACGATTATATTGTGTTGTGCGTTGCCTTTTGCAAGCTGAATTTTCTCCAGGATACTAAAATAATAATGTTTCCACTGCAACCCCCAGGCATGATAGGATATGGCATGGCCAAAGCAGCCGTCCACCAGCTGTGTCAGAGTCTCGCAGCAAAAAACAGTGGGATGCCTGCCGACACTGCTGCTGTCGCTATACTACCGTGAGTACTGAAATAAAACACAATCAAGGTGTACAAAAGCAGCTCTAGCATGTGCTGTCCTTAAAGGAACAATCAACAAAAAGTCTTCTCTGCTAGATTAAAACTAGAAAAGTCTATTGCTCTCTTCTCACCCTCAGATTAGATTAGTTGTATTTACAGCAGATACAACTGGAAAGCCAGACTTACAGGAAACAAAGTTATCAGTATTGAATAATTAAAAGCAGTCCTTACCAACTTTCATCCCCAGTCTGTTTTTCAAAGATTTTAAAACTTAGTCGAGATGATCCTGAGCACACTTTATGTGTAAAATCTCTGGTTTATCCCTGCTAGCAAAAAGCAACAAACTGAAGCTAATAGAATTTAATAGCTTTATATGGCCTAGCATGATTTTATTAACCTTTTAAAATAAGAAGCTACAATAGTTTTTAATATATTTTTAAGCTTTTTTGACTGTACAATTCACACAAATGTGTTTTCCTCAAAACACAAGTTGCTCTTTTTATTATGAGAAAACAAGTGGCTTTAATTATATTATACAGTTACTGTTCATTACTGTGTGTAGTGAGTTTGTAATTAGAATTTAAATGGAAATGAAAAGGGAAACGTGGCTCCCTGGGTTTTACTCAGAAATAAATCTTACACTTGCATGTCTTACATGTCTTCTTTTTCCACACTGGGTTTTACCAAGGAATTGTCTGCAGGTGCCTCTGCACTCCTGTTCGTCCTGCTGACATGGACTAACCTTTCAGATCCCACCTGAATTGTTTTTATGGGGTAAAAATAGTTGATTTTATGGTAACACAGAAACCCCTAGATTTCCTGTATTAGCAAAAGCATGTACTGTATGTTATGACAAAAAAGATTTTTTTTTTCCTTGGATAGTGTGCTGGTGTTCCGCTTGCAGGGTAATACTGTATATTGCTTCTTCTAGTGTGTTTTTAATATTTTTAGGGAACAGATTTGTCTCTAATCCATATCCAGCAGCAGACTTTTATTAATAAAACAGGACTGACAAACCGGTAGGATGAATTCAAGTCATTTTTTTGTGCTACAGACGCAGGTTTAAAAATGTGTTCTGTATTCACCATAACATAAAAGTCATGTATAGAGCTGCTTTAAATACACCAGCACGGCAAGCAGTCGGTGAAAGGACTGAAGATGAAAGCTATAAAATTAGCTGTGCCACGTATTCTTTGTTATGTTGGATAGATAAGTACGAGGTGAGGATAAGATGCAGGAATAAAAGATGAATAAGGGTGCCCGTTCCACGCGGTGGATCTGCACATGAATGCTTTAGATGAATGACACACAGCTGTATTTGCATCATTGCGCTCTCTCTTTAGTTATTGGATATAAAAGCAGCTTTTGCACTGTCATCATGAGAAGAAAGAAATGTCTTGTTAGGGGGTGTATCCACCCCTCGCGCTCTGTTTGGCTGCATTTTCCTCCAGTATGGGGCCAGGCTGCCTCTCCAGCATTCTGTCACATCTGTTTAACATTAGCCCCATGACTTGCATTTCTGCTGCATGCAGGTCTCTGATGCTGTGGCACCACCATATAGTAACCCGAACATTTCTGCAAAGCACAGTATAGAATAAAAATGTTGTTTACCCATTGTATGGCTTTTGCAGGAATACACAGTCTGACAATACAGGATTGCCCTGGCAGATGATAACACGCCCAATGCAAATGTCCTCACTCAAGCACATAAACTGCAAGCCTTATTGTCTGAGCGATGGCTGTTTCAAGTTTAAAATAAGCCTCCTGTGCCTTTTGCCATAATTCCTAAACATTTTTTTTCTTTAAGCTGAATGTTGATGTCTAACTTATACGGAATAATCGATTTTCCTGTAAAATGCAGTTTTAGTATGCTTATAAAATGACTTCAACCCCTCAGAAACTGCATGTGATATATAGTATGTGTGGAGATGCTGCAGTCTGCACACTCTGCTTCCTCTGTGCTGCTCAGACGCAGCTACTCACCCTGATTGTCATCTGGCTTCATTTGGCAGCGTTACCTTGGATACGCCGATGAACAGGAAGTTCATGCCTAAAGCAGATTTCAGTACCTGGACACCGCTGGAGTATATTGCAGAGTGAGTGCCAAAGCAGTCTTTTTCTCTTCTTTGTTTTTATTTAGATTGGGGGTGTGTGTATATGTTTTTATCAATTTTCAAATGGTGAAATGTTCAAGATGTTCAGTTTTATAGGAGCCCTATTATGCAAAATTCCAACTGCACTCTATTAGGGCATTCACATTTTAAATTAATATACTTCTTAAATGCTTTGATATCGTTCAACTGCTGTACAGCTCCTCTGCGTGTTTCTGTTCACAACGGCCCCCCTGCTGACTCTCAATTGTTCACACTGTTATTAAGATGGTGTGGGCAAAGAAACAGAATTTCTTTCTGATTGTTCAGCATTGGACTAAGAAGCTCTTTGATTCTCAGGGACTGACACCGTAATCGTCACATTTACCTTTGATGCTTGGGATCACAGAAACACTTCCAGCTATCAAACTACGTTACATTAAAGTGACTGGAAATACCTGAGGATGTCTAATTATGCACAAGAATGAGGAGGCATGAACACAGAATACAAAGTGTTTTGCAAGTAGCTGCTTAAAAAATCTGTTAGGACAGATTTGTTTTGTTTATATGTATATTATGTATTCTGACATCTTCATGAACTGGAATTGGTTTCTTTTGAGGATCTGAAGGTTTGGCTGCATATGAATATCATTAACCCAAAAAGAAATAAAATTTAAAATATAGAATTGCACCACAAGATGGCAAAATAGACTTCTTCTGGGGGGTTTTAAACAGCAATGAGACAATTAAACTTCTATTAACAAATAGAACTTTGAGCTACATGAGCCACTCTGCCTTTACTTAAAGCTTTGATAAATTTGTTAATTTCTTTTAATCCTTGGTGTACAACTGAATGAATGCTTTGGCTTTGGCTGCGTTTATGTCTGTGTCGGCCAGGGAAGATTAGATGGGATTTGATCCACTTTGATAATCCCGTAGGAAACAGATGAGGGTCTGGAGACAGAAATAGAAACGGTCTATGTGACCCGAAATTAATGAAGGTGGCGGTTAGTTTGTTTTAGCACCTATTGTTATTCTGTGCTTACCTTTCTGGCCACTGTTCATCTATTAAACCAAACTGATTTCCAGTATAAGCTATTTTTACTTAGATTTTATGTTACTGTTTTAAGTTAACAGACTAGCTCACGTGGTATTTGAAGGCATCTTTGGTGTTGAGTTACCGGTTTATTTAACTAAAAAAAAACCCACAAATTTAGGTATGCTGATCAGTTATTTGGCGTGTAACGGGGGATAAACGGAAAGAGTTGTAAATGTATGCAAAGAATAAGGTTACAACTACAGACAGTATATTAAAGAAAAATATAGCTTTGACATCGACCACTGATCAGCGATATCCTGTAATGAAGCTCTAAGCTGACTGTTTTCAACATAAGATGCACATGTATTGAGCGAGTGGCAGATCTGAGTGAGAAACTAACTCTGTGACCATTGCGTTGTATTTAACTGCAGTTAACAGTAGGGCTGCCACGATTAGTCGACTAGTCACGATTACGTCGACTATCAAAATAATCGTTTGTGGCAGCCCTAGTTAACAGTACCATTTTAGGCTGTGAATTTGCAGTCATAGAGCAGGATGTCGCCCAGGGAATAAAACCAGCCCACCAGAGGGAAAGCAAAAGAGAACTGACGCTGCCAGCATCTTATAAAACAATCAGGGGAATATGATTGAGGTGTGGCTCATCTTCCAGACACATCTGTGCCTCCTTGACTCCAACAAATAAACTGGAAAAAGCAAACACACTTACTAAGAACCAAAAGGTTCAGCACATTGTACATATATAATATATATAAGAATGAACATGAAAAGGTATTGAAGGTTTTATTCAACTACTCAAAAAGTTCTTCCTCCTTTCTTTTTTTTCCCTCCTCAGAATGTTCTTCAGCTGGGCCACCGGGGTGAACCGACCATCTTCAGGAAGCCTCATGGAGCTGGTGACCTCCGGAGGCGAAACCCAGGCTGTT
Source organism: Aulonocara stuartgranti (assembly GCF_965226115.1). Classification (NCBI taxonomy): domain Eukaryota; kingdom Metazoa; phylum Chordata; class Actinopteri; order Cichliformes; family Cichlidae; genus Aulonocara; species Aulonocara stuartgranti. The sequence continues at coordinate 6,770,123 of NC_138940.1, forward strand.
GCTGCTCAGTAGAGGACAGAGCAGGTGGGGGGTGGGGGTTAGTAGGGAGGAAGCGATAAAGATGGATGGAAACGGATACAGAGGCTTGAGGAGAGAAGGGTGAGAGATAGATGGAAGGAGTGATGAGGTGTAGAGGTGAAGAACAGAGCTGGAGACAGAGAGGAGCTAAATAAAATGGGTAGGTGGAGCAGAGATGACCAGATGGGTTTGTTTTGGAGGAGGGGGGCTTTCTTTGCAAATACAGCCTCACAGCGCCATCTAGCTGTCAATCATTGTAACTATCTGACTGTAACAGCCAATCCAACTTTGTTCAATCTCTAGTAACTGAAATATTCTTCACGGATGGACCATCAAGGCTTACCTAGCATATTTGATTTAATCTCACTGAACAGTGATGTGAAATTGTGGTAACTGAACATTCAGAGTAAACAGTGTTATAAATATTTTAGGCTCATTTCATCGGATGCAAACAAGAGGTAATAAAATATACTAATGTAGCTTTAAACTCAAACTAAAGTGATGTCCTTCCATTTCATTGTCATAACATTTTTAATACGGGTAATTGCTGAAAATTAATGAGCAGTGGCTTATCTACCCTGTGGTTTTTTTTGTTTTTTACCACATTTTAAAGTTCATTCTTCTGAAAAGCACATTGGAAACTTCATAATCACCTACATTAGCCATAGCAGTTCCCTCTAAAATGTAACATGTGACAGTGACCAGTGAAATGTGTGAGCTCCGTAGACCTTTTTAGTTTCCACTGTTTAGGTCCTCTACCACTGCGGAAACTCAGTCAAAGAAAGCCGCTGTCTTCTCTCAAACGGACAATAACGCTTTAAAGTGGAGTGGCCTTATTTGCTTTTTGTATGTAGCTATCAAGTCAAAGTGTCCTTGCCGTCTGCAGTATGAAAAAGGTGCTCTGTTCCTGTTGTGGGTTTTCTGAGTCATGTGTTGTAACTGTCAATATTCACATTAAATCAATCCAAAAAAAAATGTCATCCTGTTTGAAAACAGCAGTTGAAGTTTAAGATGCTTTGGTGTTTGTAAAATTATATATATATATATATTTTTTTTTTTTTAAATCTAGTGAGACACAAATAATAAAGCTCATGTTGCAATAATTACAGTTGATACTGTATTTTCAGATGTGAGGCCCACTCGAGTAGTTTCACAGTAGTTTCTCTGGTTCTTTGTCTTATCAGTTACAGATATATAGACTTTCGCATCCTGCCCTAAAGTCATATGTGAGTGTAACGTGTTTGGCAGAAAAGAGACAAGTTAGAGTAAAAAAATAATTTACTTGATTTCTTTCCTTCAAGTAGCTGTGGATTATTTTTTAAGTGACATTTGGTAAGATAAGGTAAGCTATACACCACTCTTCACAGATCTGGGGAAACTCATTAGTGATAAAAGTCTAAAATAAATTGTTTGGCTTTTAATTAGTGGGGAACTTCTTAAAAAAAAAAAGAAGAAGAAAAGAAGATAATAGAGTTATTGGTGTCCCTCAAACCAGTGGCACTCATGTATGGGGAATAATTGTAGCAAAGAAAATTAAAAACAATGCCCAAAAACCTTCCACTAAATGAATCTATGCAAGGCTTTCGTGGTAGGTTTAGAAAAGTACCAAAAAGCCTTTATTTTAGCGAGTGAGCATGTATCGGGCCTTCTTAGAAGTGTGCAAACACAGTGGTGAACAAACGTATTGAAATGTAACAAAAACAAAACAGAAATATTGTAAAAATCTGCCAAAAACTTGTTTAAAACTAACAGTTATATTAATATGTATTATGTCATAAACCACAAACTTTATTCATTTCAAATTTGAGCCAGCATACTGAACTTCTCTGAGAAGTCAAAAATTAATCAAGGTTAACATTCAACCACTAAAATTTATTTTTCTTTTCAGGAAGTAAGAAAATAACTGCAATTTTTGCCTTTGTTAGAAAAGTAAATTCATTGATTCAATTCAATTTTATTTATACGGTGCCAAATCACAACAACAGTCGCCTCAAGGCGCTTGTGATAATGATTGATAACACCAATTATATTTTAGCATGAAAAAGTGTGATTTCCATTAAAGAGCTGTTGCGTATTGGTGGAGTAACAATTACAGAAGCAGAAAAACTGACTTTATTGCCAGTGCTTTTAAGTTAGAGCAACTGTGTCATAAACATTACACTGGGACATGTGGTCTAATAAATTTGCACTGTACCAACTTCCAAGGTGGATTCCTTCTTATTATTATTCATATACATATTAAAAGCAGGATTATAAGTCCTTCACTACCCTGTTCACTAAAATTCTAAGGCAGAAATCAAATCTCATGGTTATATGAGGACAATTCTTGCTCTCCTTTTACATGCAGGACTCTTGTCTTCAAATAAATAAGTGAACATAAAATTGATCAATGTATAAAGTCTGATCAAGTCTTTAGTGTCAGGATCAATTCGCAGTTTTAGATTTCTCATTTGTCATTTGAATTATGAATTATTTGCCACAGAGATGCCCACTAGATGGTGCTGTTAAATAAAGAGTCCCACTGCTTTACTGCCACTCTTGTGTTTTTCAGTGGAAGTCATATTAATCAAACGGATGAGTTAACACCCAGAGCTGAATATGCAGTGCCATGCATACACAGTATAAAAATAACTTACAGAAGGACCCTTTAGCATTCACTCTCCTGCGCACAACTGATTTCTGAGCATCCAGGCCTTTCACCTTGGCAAATGCAAATCTCTACAACAGTGACATCTGGGAAGGCATCAATTTAAAACTTGGATTATGGCAAATAGATTATTTTACAGCCCCATTCCTCTTAGCGCAAAATGTTGTTGTTCAACCAACCCATATATTCACCCTCAGCGTGGACCAGACCAGAATGCACATAAATAGACTATGGGGCAGCTGCTGGGCCTTAGTCTTAAACTCTACTATTTCTCCCGGATGGCCACAGTTCCAGGGGACTATATGGCTGTTGACAAGCACGCTGCAATAAATCACCATGCTGAGGATTAATAGGAAAGAGCAAAGCACCCCAGCTCACTGTAGCTGATATGTATTTATTCTAGGTGGCGTAGCAATTCATCTCACTGTGCACGGTGTGTGTCCGTGCGTGTGTGTGAGTGTTTGTGCGAGGGGCCCAAGGCGAATTCAACACGTCTATGCATACATTACCTCCCATGATGCCAGTACTATAGAGTGATTGCCCATGGGGATCGAGTCAATGTTTATCACAGAAAGCGTTTCAGCTGATCAAAGATTACCGCTGAGACAGAGCATGTTGTTCCTGTTTCAGCTGGGGCAGATAAGTTGTCACCCAGCGCTACAGGTGCTATTGTTTTGCGCAGTGTAAACCTCTGAGAAGCAAATTATTTGTATGTCACAGGTGCCGCGGTGCTCTAAAGCGAATTTATCCGCGGTGCTCTTCCTCTAAGCTGCGGCGGCACGCTTTTCACATCCCATCTGATAGCGCGTGTAAATGTAGGTTGACCAATGTGATTTAAGAAAGGTCTTGTTCACATAAACAGCAAACAAATTCTAATAAGGTCAGCACGACCATACAGTGGAATGGGGCAAAGCAACGTAGTGAAATGGAAATATGCATCTTCCATCACTTTTTACTATCAGTATACAACAATTCAACTGACAGGTGAAGTAAATAATGTGCCATTACAATCCAGTGTTGCGCTGGCAAATCTTTGATCCTCACATTCATGTGGGTGATACTTTGAACTATTGTTGGGAACCCAGCACACCCCTTCATGGCAACAACGCTCTCCAACAGCAGCAACCTCTCCCAGCAGGCTAAAAGCTGCTCAAGAAAACAGAGAGCCCAAGGCATTGATCCAGTTTCCAAACTCCTCAGAGCCCAGTCAGACTGAGCGTCCCTGAACACCCCTAATCTGCAGCACGCGAGGGACCTACATGACATTAGGAAGATGGTTTCGATGTTGTAGAAGAATGCACTATATCATCATCTTCTTCTGTTGCTTCTGCTTTAGGGGTTGCCACGGCAGATCATCTGCCTCCATGTTACCCTGTCCCTCGCGACCTTATCTGTCAAGCCAACCCTCTTCGTATCATTCTTCACTACATCTATGAATCTTCTTTGTGGTCTTCTTTTCTTGCCGCCTGGCAGCTCAACATTCATCAGCCTTTGTCCCAACATAACCACTATCCCTCTGCACCCATCCAAACCATCCCAGCTTCACCTCTCTAGCTTTCTCTCCAAAACTCTAAACCTCAGCTGTTCTCTAATACACTAATTTCTAATCCTGTCCCTCCCAATCACTGCCAATTAAAATCTTAACATCTTCAGTTCAGCCTCCTGTCTTTTCTCTCCTGTCAGTGCCACAGTTTCGAAATCATACATCAAAGCTGGTCTCGCTACCATCTTATAAGCCTTCCTTTTCACTCTTGCCCGTATCCTTCTGTCGCAAATCAAGTTTTTAAACATCAATGGCAGTTATTCTGGGTTAATATAACTGTAGATATCATCTGGCAATAGGATCACACCAGCCTCAAACGTCCATCTTTGAACCCAACCTTCATTTTGACCTCAACTTTACACCTGCTAAGTTTTGTGACGGCATATGCATTATTGTGAAAATAATTCACTGACAAATGAAGTCCACAGACAGCCATAAAATCATCCGCCAAAGTACTCAAAGGAAGTATTTTTCCTCCTTAATTATGAATGTCTCTATTACCACTCACTGTCCACCGTGCTTAATGCTATACTTATGTGATATTAAAAGAGGGAGAGTTTCTGTTCACCGGGAGGAAACCAGGTGCAGTTTCTTGAGACCACAATGGCTGTAGTGTGTAGTATGGAAACTGAACACTGAAAAGCTTTAATCGCCATGACTAATATAGAACCGGTATTTGTAACATGAGCAGAGACAACCTGCGTATTTGAACGGATGAAGAAAAAAATCCAGAAACCAAACGACCAACTAAATGGTCAAAAAGAAATGTGTCGGCTGAAGAGTTTCCTAAAGTGTATTACAAAAACACTGACGTTTTAATGATCACAAACAAAAATCATGCTACGTAAGCAGAACGTGTGAAGCAAGCTTTGATATCAGGAAGTTTGGCGTGAAATGAAAGGAAAGTGGGCACAATTTGTCAAATCAGCGAGTGAAATTAGTGACTGAAGTGACATCTTCTGCTCTAATATGTATTTTTGGTTATGGTTATGTATTTTAATTACAAAGAGAAATATTCAGTTCATTTGGATTAGATAATTTTAACATAATGTTATGTCTGTGTCTCAAAATAAAGAAATAAATAAGCACTAATAATAAACATAAACATAGCATTGTGGATTTATTAGTACTACAAGAATTAAATACTTACTGGTTTCATTTGTAAAGTTTATTACTTTGTTCTATTATGTGATCCAAACAGGCACACAATTTATTACCAGTTAAAACACATAATTGTCAATAGTAGGCCGAATTTTTGAGTGTTTATATTTTCTGTGTGTGAATTAAAACTTGCGTCTCATTAAATCTAATGTAGAATCTTTTAATTCCAACAAAATGCCTCTAAAAAGTCTAAATGACTGCATGCTTTGATTCATTCAAACAGGGAATAATGGTTGTGTCTGTCTCATATGCGGCTGAATTCAGGTCCACATGCTGCATATGAAACCATATAATAGATTACAGTGCTCACAGAAAACCTGTGATAGCATTAGCGTTATTGACAGCGGATTGAGGCTTTCAAGCACTGGCTGTCTCGGTGATTCAATTCATTGTGTTGAAGCAGGGAGAAGAGCAGCGTCCAGTCCTGCTTAGATGAAACCCCTCGAGGTGAATTTCCTGATTAAAGCCCCTCACTACCCATCCCCCTCCCCCAAACCCCTGCAGTCGTGTGAGCCTATCTGAACGTTTTTGTGCCTGTGCAAGCGTGCACACCTACATGTGCTGTATGTGGGTTATATGCACATGTCTGCGTGTGTCTGTGGGTAGTGCATGTGACATAACATGTCTGCGTACGCAGTTTTTGGATACATGCCAAAGAATTGCACACGGTGTAGTGTGTGCACATGCGTGTTTGCATAGTGTATGCATGGATTTATAAGGCTAAATTCATGCATATTTGTCTTTATTGTCAACTTATTAGTGTATTTTTACATAAAAAGTGTTGCTTCTACTTTCTGTAAGGCACTAGGGCTTTTTTATGTGTTTGTGTGTTTACATGTCGCTGTACCATATGTGCCTGGGTTTGTGTGTTTTTATGTGCACTGGTTATATAAATGTGTATTTCTGTGTGTTTGCTTGTTGTAGAGGTTATGTCTGAGATGACGGGGCGCCATGTGGAAGCCATTGAGAGCTGGAGCGGCAGTGAACATGGAAGGTAAGGCCAGATGGTAGTGGTTAGTCCTTGGCTGCTCTGGGTAACCTGACCTGCAGGGGAGGACCCCTCTGCCTCACGAGGACCAGCCGCCACATGTGTTGCGTGAGAATAAGTCACCCAAAAACCAGGAAACCGCCTCGCAGCTTCCTGACTGCCTGTTCTCAGCAGTCCGGGGATGTTTTCTTTAACTGAGGATCTAAAACAACAAACTAGAAATGGGATCAGACAGAAACAGTTCAGAGACAGGATCAGGGAGGATCTAGAGGTCTGATGGCAATGTTATTAAGAGTCTGATTCATGTTTTTATCCTGTATACAGTATACCTGCATTAACCCATTATATGAGAGTCATCTTTAACAAAATACAAGCAATTGTAAAGAGAACACTACAAAGTAGAACCACACCAAAATGTCTGTCTCGCAGGTTCTGGAAAGAAGTATCGTTTAGATGTATTTGTGCTACTACTGCTACATTTCACTGACAATGCAGTATTAATAATGACTAGCATAATAATATATCATATAGACATATATGATATATTCACATATATGTCACAATACATTTATATGGGTTTTTTGTATGCTTGTTTTTATGTTGTTATTTCTTATTTATTTATTTGTTTGTTTTTTCCCCCACATTTTCAACAAAGGTATTCATATACCGATCAGCCACATTATTACAACCACATGCCCACTGCTGAGTAGGTCTCTCTCGTGCACAGATCCGAGCCACCACAGTGGGACACAGAATCTCTGGTGATGTCCTAGTGGTGTCATTGGCTCACATTGAGTCCTTTGGGTTTATGGGGTCGAGGCATCCATACATCGGGCTTGTTCTTCCACATCCCATGGATCCTTGATTGGATTGGGATCTTGGGAGTCTGGAGGCCAGGTCAAAGCCTAGGGCTGGTCCTTAAGCTATTCCAGGGCAGTTTTTGCAGTGTAGATGGCCATATTGTCCTATTCGTGGGGGGGTGGGGCTACTGGCTGGGAGATCGGGGATCTGCTTGGTCTGCAGTTAGGGTGAGCGTTAAAGGAGCATCCACATGAATGCCAAGACACAGTGATTCCCAGGAGAACTGGGATTTTCAGCAGTTTTCGCTTCACCTGGTTTTGATGTTGTGGCAGTTCAGGACACTGTGCATACTGCATATGCAAAGACCAGTCTTTAAAAATAAGAGTAAGATGAAACTGCACTAAGGTTAATAAAATGAGTACAGAATAAGGAAAAAAAAATGGCAGAAAACTTAAATGCAGTGATATAATGGTATGTTTCTGGCATGGCTTTCCCACTCCAACATTTAATTACCCCAATAAATATTCCCACAAATGCATCTTATCATACTTGGCCATATTTTTTAAGTAGAATGAGTCAGTGTTTTCTCTCAATACTCTTCACTTGGTTTTTAAGCTGTCAGTCTTTTTGTGTTACTGCATAAAGAAATTTACAATCATCCAATATATTCAGTCTGAAAAAGCTGTGTGGTACGTACTGAAGACAAATGTTGCTCGCTCTTCTAAAATCAGTGTTATAGTTTCACCCAACTTAGCCTCTAGATGGCACTAAGTCATAAGTAAACCTGAGATGTATGGCAGAATAATTAAAACGTGAGTGATAAGTTTTTGATTTAATTAAATGCCCCTCAAGCCAGTAACTCACAACATAGGGTCGACGTGGATAGAGAATTTATTTTTCAACATCAGGTCCTCTGTCTTTTAAGATCAAGGCAGCTCGAGATGGTACTCAACACCTGCTCAGTGAGAGGTGAGCCACTGCTTGAAAAATCCATGTCAATGAATAAATGATAGGCTGAATGAAGACCTGCTCCAGATATTCTTTCAATGCACACAATAATGAAATCTCTGAATTACTCAACATAAAAGCAGAAGTAATCACACACGCACGTGCACACAAACAAGCACACAGACAGGAACAACAGAAGCTTTGATTTGTGATTACTCTGAAGTTATGTGGGAACATGTTTTCCTGGCCTGTCAGCGATGTCACTTTCGTAGGAATGACAGGCTGACAGGGATGGCTTGCTTTGCACATACTTTCTGTCAAACCTCTACTTCGTATTATACTACTATTTTCTGTCTCTGAATATTTCCTGACAGTATTTGACAAATTGTATCCAACTTTCTTTTCGGAGGGCTACTGTATGTTAGGAAATCTGTATTTACAAGAGCAGAATGATCAGGATTTGGAGGCAATATTTTTGGAGACATATGGGACCGAGGAAAGTAAAACCTGCTGCTAAATCTGTACATACGCTACACGCCATTACTTGTCGTCTTAGTTTTGCTGTTTTATGGTTTTCTGTTCACACATGTTGCTGTTATCTGGCTCCTACATACACACCAACCTGCTGCTTTTCTTCTCCTTTTTACAATTCATCTCCGTGGGTGTCATATTAACAAAGCAAGTTTTATATAATCTTGAAACTATTTTCTAAGCTAAAATTTATTCAGTATGCAGTGTTCAGCTTAAGTATACTTACTGCTCATTTTATTAGATAGCCTATACCTTGGTAGTACCAGGGTGGACCCTCCTTTAATTCTTCAAGAACTAACTTTAATATTCATGTCATAGATTCTACAAGGTACTAGAAGTATTATTTTGGGATTTTGGTTCATACTGATATGATCACATCACAACGTTGCTGCAGGTTTTTTTGGCTGCACATCCATGAACTGAATCTCCCGTTCCACCACATCCCAAAGGTTCTCTGTTGGATTGGAGGTTGGACTGGAGATCATTTAAGTACAGCGAACTCACTGTTACATTCAAGAAACCACTTTGGGATTATTTGGGCTTTGTGACATGATGCGTTATCCTGCTGGTAACTGGCATCAGACGCTCAGTATATTTATGTTGCTGGTCATAAATGGGTGGGCATGTTCAGCGACAACCCTCAGGTAGTCTGTGGCTTCTAAACAATGCTCAGTTGGGCCAAAAAAAACAAACAAACTCCCCCAACAGCCAGCACCACTGGTGCTGAATTGGTCTGTGCTTTCATGTTATTTACAGCAAATTCAGACCTTATCATCCAAATGTCACAGCAGCTATCAAGTCTCGTCAGACCTGGCAACATTTTTCCATCTTCTGTTGTGCAATTTTGGTGAGCCTGTCTGACCACTTTTTACTGTCCTAGCTGACAGGAGTGGTACCTGATATGGCGTTCTACTGCTGTAGCCAATCCACTTTAAGGTTTGGCTAGTTGTGCACTCAGAGGTGCTCTTCTGCACACCTTGGTTGTAATGAGTGGCTATTTAAATTACTGTTGCCTTCCTATCAGCTAAAAGCAGTCTAGCCTTTGTTCTCATACCCTGTGTCAACAAGGCATTTCCAACCAGAGAGCTGCTGGCTGGATTTTTTTCTTTCTTTTTCAGTCCATTCTCTATAAATCCTAAATATATATTCAGAAATACAGAAAATCTGAAATACTGAGACCAAGAACATGCCTCATATTCATTGTCACTAAAATTACCCTTCTTCTTTGATGCTTAGTTTGAACTTTAGCAGGTCCTCATGACTGTGTCTATGGCTACGTTCACACTGCAGGCGAAAGCGCATCAAATCCGATTTTTCTGACCCTATGCGACCCATATCCGATCATGCTATGACAGTGTGAACGGCGCAAATCCGATATTTTCAAATCCGATCTGGGTCACTTTCGTATGTGGTACTGAATCCGATACATATCCGATGTTTTAGAAAGCGACTGCTGTTTGAACGGTCATGTCGCATTAAATCCGTCTTTTACGTCACCAACACAAGACAGAAGCCAATTATCAGCGCCCGATAAGACATCGCGAACGCTTCCTGGCCATCCCGTGTAGATGTCAGTGAAACTGTTGGGAAGACAACGTTGGAGAAACGTGAACATTTTATTTGTACTGTATAATCTGCAGATTCTGACAGAAATCTGCAACTATCCTTTGAAGCACCGCTCCTCTCTAAAACAGCAATAAGGATCATTATTAGGTTATCTACATTATTATGTAAATAACAAAATAACTCAAAGCAAAAATTGGGAAACGTGAAGTCCGAAGTCTTTATATTAAGGGCCATCTGTCAAACAATACTGTTTGCTCTGGGTCTAAACAGAGCGCGTTGTGTGTGAAGTCTTCTTTTGCGCATGCAGGCCGCTTTGAGCGTTCACACTAGAGCGCCTTTGCTGTCGCATTTTATTTGTAGTGTGAACACGCAGACAAAAAAAATCGGATTTGATCAAAAAATCGGAATTGAGCATTAAGACCTGCAGTGTGAACGTAGCCTATGTGTCTAAATGCACTGAGTTGCTTACATGTGGTTGTAAGCAGGTGTACCTAATAAAGTGTGGACTATTTCCTATATATAAAAAACACCCAGCTTGCCCCTGCAGGTGGTTTATCCTTCAAGCTCGGGTCCTCTACCAGAGGCCTGGGAACTTGAGGGTCCTGCGCATTATCTTCCCAGGACTGCGCTCTTCTGGACAGAGATCTCAGATGTTATTCCCGGGATCTGCTGGAGCCACTCGCCTAGCTTGGGAGTCACCGCACCTAGTGCTCCGATTACCACGGGGACCACCGTTACCTTCACCCTCCACATCCTCTCGAGCTCTTCTCTGAGCCCTTGGTATTTCTCCAGCTTCTCGTGTTCCTTCTTCCTGATGTTGCTGTCATTCGGAACCGCTGCGTCGATCACTACGGCCGTCTTCTTCTGTTTGTCTACCACCACTATGTCCGGTTGGTTAGCCACCACCATTTTGTCCGTCTGTATCTGGAAGTCCCACAGGATCTTAGCTCGGTCATTCTCCACCACCCTTGTGGGCGTCTCCCATTTTGACCTTGGAACTTCCAGGCAATATTCAGCACAGATGTTTCTGTACACTATGCCGGCCACTTGGTTATGGCGTTCCATGTATGCCCTGCCTGCTAGCATCTTGCACCCTGCTGTTATGTGCTGGATTGTCTCAGGGGCATCTTTACACAGCCTGCACCTGGGGTCTTGCCTGGTGTGATAGACCCCAGCCTCTATGGATCTTGTACTGTACTGCCATGATTAGTGCCTCTGTGCTGTCTTTCAGTCCAGCTTTGTCCAGCCACTGGTAGGATTTCTGGATATCAGCCACCTCCTCTATCTGCCGGTGGTACATACCGTGCAGGGGCCTGTCCTTCCATGATGGTTCCTCGTCTCCCTCTTCTTTCTTGGGTTTCTGCTGCCTGAGGTATTCACTGAGCACTCGGTCAGTTGGGGCCATCTTCCCAATGTATTCTTGGATGTTCCTTGTCTCATCCTGGACTGTGGTGCTGACACTCACCAGTCCCCGGCCCCCTTCCTTCCACTTAGCGTACAGCCTCAGGGTGCTGGACTTGGGGTGAAACCCTCCATGCATGGTAAGGAGCTTTCTTGTCTTTATGTCAGTGGCTTCTATCTCCTCCTTTGGCCAACTTATTATACCAGCTGGGTACCTGATCACGGGCAGGGCGTACGTGTTGATGGCCCGGATCTTGTTCTTACCGTTCAGCTGACTCCTCAGGACTTGCCTGACCCTCTGCAGGTACTTGGTGGTTGCAGCTTTCCTAGCGGCCTCTTCATGGTTCCCATTCGCCTGCGGGATCCCCAGGTACTTGTAACTGTCCTCTATGTCTGCAATGTTGCCTTCTGGTAGCTTGATCCCCTCAGTTCTGACTACCTTCCCTCTCTTTGTTATCATCCAACTACACTTCTCCAGCCCGAATGACATTCCAATGTCATTGCTGTATATCCTGGTAGTGTGGATCAGTGAATCGATGTCTCGTTCACTCTTGGCATACAGCTTGATGTCATCCATGTACAGGAGGTGGCTGACAACTGCTCCATTCCGTAGTCGGTATCCGTAGCCAGTCTTGTTAATGATCTCACTGAGGCGGGTTCGGGCCTATGCAGAACAGCAGTGGGGACAGAGCATCTCCTTGGTAGATCCCACACTTGATTGTGACTTGTGTTATGGGCTTGGAGTTGGCCTCTAGTTTTGTACGCCACATCCCCATTGAGTTCCTGATGAAGGCTCTTAGGGTCCTGTTGATCTTGTACAATTCTAGGCATTCCAGTATCCAGCTGTGGGGCAATGAGTCATAGGCCTTCTTGTAATCAATCCAGGCAGTGCACAGGTTGGTCAGTCTGGTCTTGCAGTCCCGGCTGACTGTTCTGTCTACCAGTAGCTGGTGTTTTGCGCCTCTGGTATTCTTGCCAATCCCTTTCTGTGCCCCGCTCATGTATTGACCCATGTGCCTGTTCATCTTAGCCGATATGATGCCTGACAGGAGCTTCCATGTAGTACTGAGGCAGGTTATTGGTCGGTAGTTGGATGGGACCGGTCCCTTCTTGGGGATCAGGACTGTCCGGCCTTTGGTTAGCCATTCCGGGTGTCTCTCGTCAACTAGCAGCTGGTTCATTTGTGCTGCCAGATGCTCGTGGAGTGCAGCCAGTTATATATATATATATATATATATATATATATATATATATATATATATATACATATACATACATACATATATCCAAAAACAATGACTTTTCCTCAGATGGCGTTACAGTTTGTACATCATTGTACAACAATAGAAAGAAAGGAAAGATTTGATTATTGGTTAATTGTTTAAAAACTGGACACTATATGGCCTAAACTAGTGCTTCACAATGAGTTAACACCACCAATGTTCTTAATAACAGTTACATTTCTATAAGACTGAGTCGCTTTTTCAGTAGAGTTTAGTTACATTTGAATTCATATTACCTCGTGACATTTCAAGCATTTTTAAGCATTTATTGCCTGCGCTGCCTATTCTGCCTTCTCTGCTTGCTTTCATGACCGCCATCAGTGGTGGGTGTTGAGTTACCCCCATTGGTTGTTTTGACAATATTCATACTAAACATCAGCCCCACACTAATTATCTATTATATATGCATCTAATTTAAATAGCTTTATTTTTATTATTGCCAGTAAATCAGACAACATGAACATGTCACCCTGCACTCTTAATTAAAACTGACACATAATTAATAAAAAAAAAAAAAGAAAAGGTCAAACCCGTGAATGAATGAACCATTTGGTACATATGTTCTCTAGTACACACATCCCCTCCCCTCTAACACTTTGACCCCATGTGTTACTCGGGGAGATGAAGGAGGAGCAGGTCCAGAGTCTGAGAATCAGGGCCTCGGGGTATCTGAGCTAACACCAGCTCTCTGTTTTCTTCTGCAGCTGTTATTGCCAAACAAGGTTTCCTTTGTCACACATTTGAGCTACTGATGCTGGGACCTTCTGTATTCTGAGTTGTTGGTTGCTTGCATTGTTGATAATCTAGTAATGGAGGTTTCTTGTACTGTTGCACTTTGTTGGAGTGTCTTTGGATAACACCCAAAATGTAAATGCCCCTGGCCAGACACAGCTAAAGTGATAACAAACAGAGGGGACAAAGGCAGGCTACCATTACAGGCAATAACCTCATTATTAGGCCTGCAGCAATGATGGGGTGAAGCTAAAGAGGCCTGGCATTACATATGATCCATCTAATCACAGCTGTCACTTCTGGGACCAGGAATACCTGATAGGTTCTTGTTCCTAACAGCTCTGACACTGTTAGAAAGCAAGTGGAGCATTTGTTTTCCAAAAAAAAAGAAAAGAAAAAAGGATCACCACAGGTCTTTAGAACACTACATGAAAAACTGTGACATGATCCTATGCACAGCAAATCACTGGAGTTAAATATTCTGGAGTTAGGCATAAAAGTGCGCAAGAGTTACATTCCGGGAGTTTATTTTTCACCTTATACTACAGTCAGTGTTGGGGAGTACTCTAAAGCGGTGTAATATTTAGGTGTTCATTCACTGGGTGCTAAGGAGTCTAATTCAACACATTGCTGGTGTTGTTTGTCTGTCGACCGTTACAGCGCCTATCTGTGTTTCTTTCTTGGACTCCGACATGTAGGAGGTAAAAATACTTTATTTACTTTGGAATTTTCTGTGAGTGTAGTGATGTTATTTATATATATATATTCAGTTACATGGATGCACAAGTAAAATATAAAGTTCACTAACTAGCACTACATGTGTTTTCTGTATGTTATGCTGATTTGGAGATAGCAGCTAGGCTAATGCTAGTCAAAAGTTAGCTAACTTACTTATCTTACTGTATTTTAAGATACACATTTCACGTTGTCAATGAAAACGTTTATTTCTATTTCTTAATTTTAACACCAACGTTTAATTTAACGTTAGCTAACTACAGTAATATTCTGTTTAGACTCATGGTAATGGCCGTATTTAACCAAAGAGAGGTGCAGCCTGCACTGATGAGATGTTGAGGTACCATTAACATCAGTTAGTTAGTCCTGCTGCACACTGAGACATGCACACAACCCTGTCTCCAGAACTGTAAAGACAAGGACACAGCAAACATGCAGTCACGTTGTCTGCTAAACCAGCCTAGCTAAATAGATTTTAAGCAATATTTAGTGTGGACAGGCTAACTCAATGTAAGACAGTGTTCGTTGATTAAGTTATACACAGTTTACATAGAGTTACCATAAACAACCTCTTCTTCTTGTGTTGTGTTTCATAGTAGTAAAGGTATTTTTTTCCGTAGGTGGCCAAGATGTTGATAAAAGTAAAACACAGAGAGACAAAGAAATACAATTGATGAGTAACACTACAAAAAAGTTAATATCAAACTTAACTCTAGTTATGAGTTAAATTTTACTCTATATGGTAGTAGAAATTTCACTCCGTGAGAGTTTAGTTTTAACTCCTATAAAGAGTTGAAAAATCAACTCCCGGAAAAGAGTTACTCTAACTCTGCACTAGAGTTCATTCGATGGTCACGCATGTACACTCAAATGTAGTTAATCTGAACTCCCTGAGAGTTTATTCCAAAGACCAGAATTTGCTGTGTGGGAAATGATACATGTGTACAAAGAGTTAAATGGCAGTTTAAAATAATTTTTCCTGAGTTCAACAAGTAATCCCTCCATCCTACTACAGACACAATCCAAGTTAAAGAGGTTATTTATGCTTATGTTCAATAATAAAATAATACAGATGTGCCAAATAGAAAAAGAAAAAACATTATGATGTTAGTGCTGAAACCATTATCTGCAAAATTATGCATACACTCAATGTCAGGTATGGGTAGGTAATAGCTAAAACCACTTGGGTACTGCTGTTGAGACCATTATTAATAAGATTTCGACTTTCAATAAGAACTATTTTTGTGATTTGGGATCAGAACAGATCTCTAAAATAATTTAAAGTTCAAATAAGTTTGGCATCGAAATCGTATAAATGTATTCAATTCAATTCCGTTTTAATTATGTACTGCCAAATAAACAACAGCAGCTGCCTCAGGGTGCTTCATACTGTAAGGTAAAGACCCCACAGTATTAGAGAGAAAATCCCAAACAATCAGATGATCCCTTATGAGCAAGCACTAGGCAGCACTGGGAAGGGAAATCTCCAGCAGAACCAGGCTCTGGGAAAGGCAGCCATCTGGCACGACTGGTTGGAGGTGAAGGAAAGTTACAAACTACTTTGATGTAATAATCTAAACTTAACCCATTATACATTTGCAAAGCAGCTGTAAAACTGCATACATGTTCATAGATTACATATAAGAAAATGAATTCACTAAATTTCCCAGCAAACCCATTCTAGTGATAAGGAGCATGAGACACAACAAAATGACAGGACGTGTTTGCAACACATCAGATCAGTTCTTATTAGCTCACACTATTTTTCCTATGAACAATACTCAGAGCAGATCCAAGTGGTGGCCACAGTTCTCACTGCCATGAAACCCTATCATCATTACTCATTGAACTGGGGTTACATCCAGCAACTGCAATTTTTTTCTAGCCATCCTTTTCCTTTTTTTTGCTTATCCAGTTCAGGCTCATGGTTGGGTTGAAGCCTATTCCAGCTGTCACTGGTCAAGAGGCGGGGTGCGCAGGACTAACACAGAGAGACATACAACCATTCATTCTACATTCATACCTGCAGCCAATTTCAGAATAACCAATTAAATAACATGGATGTTTTCAGACTGCTTAAGGAAGCTGGAGTACTTAGAGACACAGGGAGAACATGCAAAGTCCTCATACAAAGACCAGTGGGTTTGAACACAGGACCATCTTGCAGAGGTTACTGTGCTCTAACCACCATGTTACTATGCTGCCTCCAATTTTTCTAGTTAAACTTTGTTTTTTGTTATTTGTTAAAAACATCTTTGCCACAGGTTCATGCCATACCTACCCTAAGTAATAGTATCTACCTGGCCTCAACTTTCAAACTGGTTTGGCTTCTCCACTGGTACTGCTACCAGCTGTTGGTACAACTTAGCTGAAGCTCACATAATATTACTGTCATCATACTGTTAGCTTATGGTGTTATTACTACTAAATTACCTGTTACCATTGCGATTGCCATTACTTCTTAGGTGATTTGAGGTACTCCAAATGGTATTACTGCTTTTGCAACTTGCAGGCTCTATTTTACAAAAGCTGCTACTAATTATTTTGTTCATCCGGTTACAAAAAAAAAAGTTACAAAACAATATAAGTGAAAGACCCATTTCCCTGTCAGTTACAGCATCCAACAGTAAGCACTGTAGGCCCATTGAAGTCAATGTGGGCGGATACTGCAGGCAGGAGCCAGTCAAATCCAGGTCATTGGGGGTGGGAGGGTGCGTGTGTGTGTCAGTATGAGTGAAGGGGGTGGGGTGGAGGTGGCACTAAAACACTGGACGATGTGACCGAAATCCGAGTTTCCATACAAGCAACAGGATCTGACCAAGATAAGCCTCTTGGGAGTTGAGCGATCCTCTCTCTCAGGGTGGATTATGTGCACACTTCCCTCTCTGTCTACTGTACACATCTGTCCATATGCCTGTCTGTTAGTTTACCCGTTTCTATCTCCATTGACTTCCCTGGATGGCGTCTAGTGCAAAGAAGCCAGCCCAAAATGATCCAAGTTTGGGATTTTCTGGTTCTTCTAAGCCTAAGGTCTTCATGAAAGCACATTCTCCTCAATGCCCCCCAACCTCCTGAACATCTGTTTCTCATTTACATCTTGGATGGAAGTGGGGTGGGGGGGATTGTTAGAAGGTGAGCAGCCAAGAAATATCCAAGTCTCCCGCATGTGGCTTTTCTTCTTAATATAAGTAAAGTCTTTCTAAATTCTAAAATTTAAAAACACTGACACCTACTCAGATTTACAACAAATAAGCATGCCTTTTAAAAGTGACAGCTAATGTGAGACCTTTGTTGACAAAATAATTACACATCTGCAGTGTGAAACTGTGACATTTTCAAGTAATTACTGAACAATAAACTACACCTCTAGCTGTAACTCAATTTTAAGATGTCTCAATTTTAGTTATGACTAAAGATGATTACAATACAAACATTTTCAAGTAATATTTTTAATATTCAATTAAAATCATATTGAGAATTACTTAAGCCCCGATCCCACCAGCCGCCATCCCTTAATGACCTTTTTGGGGTTTTTTAGGGTTTTTTTTAATTGGAAATGTTACAGACTCACCTTAAAAAGTTGCAATCCCCATTCCAAAAGCGTTAGGTTGTTGTGTAAAATGTAAAATGTAAAAAATAAAATAAAATAAAGGGAAAAAAAGAATATGAATAAGAACAGAACATCGAAAACATAACATATCAGTAAGACATTTTATTATTTGTTGAAAAATATCAGATCATTTTGAATTTGATGCAAGGATTTTTTGTTAAATTGATGTCTTAGATTCAAGGAAACACTAAATCACTTCTTATAACCTTTTGAACCACAGGTTTACAGTTGTTAGCTGTCGTTGCTGCTGTCTTTAACTAGTGAGCTGATTTGTTAGTTTGATGATGGAAAAACACTATAGCTAAGGTTTTAAGTGTTCGTCTCATTCATTCTAAAATGGGAGCTCCATTAAAGGTCATTTTTAAATATTCATAGGTGCATAGGACATAAAGTAAATAAATGAGTAGCGCTGCTAAAGGTACCAGTTTCAGGCAAAAATATTTTCTCCCTCTTTGTTTTAATATCATAAACCTGTTTAGCTACCTAATTTGGTTTCATTTATAGATTATCAGCTGATAATGACTCATGTTTTGACCAATATAGCTTAAGCCACAATATAACTTCTGCTAACATTAGGCTATATAAACTAAAAGGACAAGAGAGTGGATGTGCTTCTTACAGTTACAATTATTAGCCCATTTTAATGAATTCCCAATGCCCCAAACCAGTGGTGTAATTGATTTGAATTTCTCGCAACATTAGCCTAAATCATTAGCTTGAAAATATCTGTAAAATTGTCTTTAAGTGGCTTAAAAAGTAACAATGATGGCACTAACAGGTCTGAAACTATATACAGAATTTTGGGGGAATTAATATTTTAAGAAATACTTTAAAAAAGGCTGTAGCATTACTGTGTAAATACAAAACATGTCAAATATATTGGGTGTATTTTTAAACAGAGCTTTAGTAAATAGAAAAGTGGATAAAGAAGGAAATATAGCCATATAGCCATAATCCATAAGGTACTTTCTGTTAACATTAGCCAATATAAACAAATAGCACTAGAAAGTAGATGTGCTTGTTACAGTTACTATTTGTAGCGATTTATTTCCTAATGCTTTTATAATGTTTTGGACGTCCCAAGTTCCTGGTGCAGCTTTTTTTAATTTCTAGTCAGAGTTGCAGAGTTGAAGAGACACATATCAAACTATATTTTAAAACATTACCAGGCTGTATCATTATTGTTATCAAACTTACAAACAGCGTTGGGGAGTAACAGAATACATGCACCGCCGTTACGTATTTAAAATACAAAATACGAGTGACTGTATTCCGTTACAGTTACCATTTAAAAAGGTGGTATTTAGAATACAGTTACATTGTTTAAATAAATGGAGTACATGTTTCATATGTTAGGCTATGCCCTCTCTATATTTGGTAATTCCACGCTGGTGGAAACCCAAACAAAACACGCATTAAGAGGCTCTAATGCCCGTGTCTCAATCTCAGCCCATGTCACCTCCATTTGCGGCCCGCATAATGACATGAAGAAATATTTTTCAAAATTATTATTCAAAAAATTATTTAATATGAAGGCAATAGGCAGAGTGTTACAGGCATAGGCCTAAAGAATGTAGCCTCATGGGCAGTGTAGTCCGTGCTGCAGGGAGAATGGACTACCATACCCGTTATGTGTCTGTGAGTGTGAGGGGGGGAGAAAAAGGAGAGTGGAAAAGTACGAGTTGTGACCAACCAGAAACGGGAGAAGCATGTAAATATAATAATAACCACTGCAGCCAAAAAGAGTGCCTGACGAGCCCAGTTGTAAATAAGCTATTAAACAATAAGTTCCATTGGAGCAGCCTTTCAACGCCTCTCTCTGTCTCTCGCTAGCAAAGTTGGCCCAGACAATAAAGTAAAGCTAGTTTTCAGCTACGAGCCCGACACGAACCCAATGTATTAGCCAGAGGTCCCTTTACTACAGTTTGGAGCCGCAGACCTGTTTTTTATACGTGCGGAATAGTTTTCTATATGAGATCGCTGCAAAAAGTGCAGCCTTACCTAATGTCCACCCTACTGTTACTCATTTTATATTAAGATTTAAAAATCTAGTTGGTATGGCGAGTAGCCTTCAGTAATAGTAATA
Source organism: Aulonocara stuartgranti (assembly GCF_965226115.1). Lineage (NCBI taxonomy): Eukaryota > Metazoa > Chordata > Actinopteri > Cichliformes > Cichlidae > Aulonocara > Aulonocara stuartgranti. The sequence goes on from NC_138940.1 coordinate 6,790,173, forward strand.
AATCACACAGCAATAGTACATTCATGTAGTTGTAAACAGCATGATAATATATTAAGTAATGCAAAGTATTCAGAATACGTTACTCTCATTGAGTAACGTAACGGAATACGTTACACAATACATTTTGGGGCATGTATTCTGTAATCTGTAGTGGAATACATTTTAAAAGTACCCTTCCCAACACTGCTTACAAAATATAAAAAGTTTGATCTGGGCTCTAATACCATTTATTGGAAGATATAAGTGTACGGTCATTTAGAGTCAACGTTATACTGTATGTGACTAGATAATTACATGTCAACATATACACAATAAAATCTTTTATTTATTTGCAACAACAACATATTTTTTCATTTGCCATCTTCTCAAACGAGGAGAGGGGATGAAATTTAGTTAAAATGCCATCATCTGATATGTAACACACAGTTACAGTCTACAAAAAATTAGTGGTGCATGACCTGACTGTGATGCAAGCTACTGCAATGTACTCTGAGCCTGCAATTCAGACATGATTGTTATTTTTCACTGCAACAATGACTGTAAAAAACAAACAAACTTTAGACTAGAAAATAATAGTTCCACTGAGTTTTGTTTTGTTTGTTTTGTTTACCATATTTAAACAGCTGCCATCATGTATTTGCATGTGACATCTAACAAGTCAAAGAGAAAGTCGGAATTATCCCTGTAATGCTATTAAGGAAGAAATTCCTTTAATCATTTGTATGTATGTATAATATAAACATAATAACACATTCTTGTACTTTTTTCATTACAGTGTAACTTTATTAAACATTAATAAAAAATATATTGATATGTAAAAGACTATGTTATATAGTTATATAGGATTTCTGGTATTGATATTAGTTGCGAAGTAATACAGTGTACATGTAAACATTTAAACTATGTATTTAGAATAACAAAACTAACATAAATGTTATAAGTAGGTTCCTGCTCATTGACATTATAATTCTTATTATCTTCATACTTAGAAGGCTAAATCAGAAAAGGGAAATGCATTTGCAGGGGACTGTTTAATTATACATCAGTTGGTAATATAGTGTATGAAGCAAAATAGATCTTGATAGCAAGATAGCATGTATGAGACTGACTCAAAATAAAACTTATGGTAATAAAACAATACACCAACCACAAATTACTGGTGCGTTTTTGATTGTTAATAGATGGTTGGTGTGTTGTATAATGGAATAACAATCCAAGGTGCATAAGCAAATTATATAATTTAAATGTTGTTGTTTTTTATCATGTTAAAGAACGCTATAGATCAGGGGTGGGGAATTAATTTTCCCAATGGGCCAGGTGAGAAACTGCGATTGTTGTTTAGGTGCTGAACTTAATTCAAAGTCAATTATTGATGTATTGATGATGATGATGATGATGATGAAGCTCTAAATGAAGTTGTCTGTCTCAGAATGTCTCCAAATGTAACAATGAAGGAGCCAACATATATGCATATGGTCTCCCATATGAGGTCATACCCAGTGTTGGGAAGGTTATTTTTAAAATGTATTCCACTACAGATTACAGAATACATGCCCCAAAATGTATTTTGTAACGTATTCCGTTACGTTACTCAATGGGATTAACGTATTCTGAATACTTTGGATTACTTAATATATTATCATGCTGTTTACAACTACATGAATGTGATTTATTAATATTACTGAAGGTTCGCGGCTCCGACCCATAGTAAAGGTTAAATAAAGGTTAATAAATAAATAAATAAAGGGACCTCTGGCTAATACGTCGGTTCCGTGTCGGGCTCGTAGCCGAAAAATAGCTTTACTTTGTTGTGTGGGTCAACTTTGCTAGCGAGAGACAGAGAGAGGCGTTGAAAGGCTGCTCCAATGGAACTTATTTTTTCGGAGGAAAACACGAACACGGTGTACAGTCGAGTCTTAATAGCTTACTTACAACTGGCCTGGTCAGGCACTCTTCTTGGCTGCAGTGGTTATTATTATATTTACATGCTTCCAGCTCCCGTTTCTGCTCGGTGACAGCTCGTACTTTTCCACTCTCCTTTTTCTCCCTCCCTCGCTCACAGACACATAACGGGTATGGTAGTCCATTCTACCTGCAGCACGGACTACACTGCCTATGAGGCTACATTCTTTAGGGCTATGCCTGTAGCATTCTGCCTATTAGCTTAGCACAACAACAACAACAACAAAAAGGCGCTCTCTCACCCAGGAAACACACAGTGGGGGTCACCCTATAACCATGGCAACCGTAACGGAACAACAGAACATGTCAAACAAAACCCAAACAGTCCTGACCCACGACAATATGAAACAGGGATATACCACCGTGTAATACATTTATTTCAACAATGTAACTGTATTCTAAATACCACCTTTTTAAACTGTAACTGTAACGGAATACAGTTCCTCATATTTTGTATTTTAAATACGTAACGGCGGTGCATGTATTCCGTTACTCCCCAACACTGGTCATACCCTCCTATAAAATATTACATTAAAGTATTGTAAAATTAAGAAACTAAATTCAGATTTTGGGGGGAATAAAAGTGTTTTATTTTAAGTATTTTAGCTAAAGAATAATGTTGTAGATGTAAACAAAAAACATGTCAAATTATATTGAGTGAGTATATTTTTAATCAGAGCTATAGTAAGGGTTTCTAAACAATTCAGTTACTAAAGATGGTGTGGCCTATTTGACCACACAAAGCCTTTTTCTCTTATGTTCCTAAATGAGGAATTTCTTTGAATTATGACTTTAAAGTATCTCTCATGCTTCATTATTCATGTTAATTTATGCAACGGAATACCCAACTAATAAAATTTTGGAATATATAAGTGTGTCTTGGTCTGGAGTAATGAGATATGCCAATAATAATATGTAAATTTGGTGAATTATTGAATAGGCATGACTGTGGATTTCTTATTAGTTTGCATGTTTATCTCTAAAAATCCATCAATTTTTCAGAGTGCCTCTTCTGCCCCATCCAATAAGTAAATCTAATCAAACACTGAAATCAATAATTCAGGTGTTTATATGCTGCTGTGTGCATGTATCTGTGTGTTTGTGTGTGTGTGTTGTACAGTAGATTTAGTTTCGTCTGGTCTTCAGTTTGAGAATTTCTAAACTTTGCAACTGGCAGCTTTATTGTTAACTTGGCACAGTTTCCACTGTAATAAACTCCTGTCTGATCTGAAATCAATACAGTTTATCAACCACTCAATGCCGATTATTGCTAAGTGCATATTTTAATTACTCAACCCCATCAACAGCTGTTGCAAAGGACTGCAGAACACTAAGAGCAGCAGTGCGTGTATTTTGGTGAATGTATGTGATTACAGTTATTGGTTATCTGGTTTGAAGGAAAAAAAGCTCTGCCATATATGTTTCTTCTTCTTCTCTTCCTTCTACTTCTTCTTCTTCTTCTTCATTCCCCTGCCTCATTTGCAATGATTATGTTATCAGGGCAGCCAGGCAAAAGGGTGGAGCAACCATAATTTCAGAGCGGGATTAGGTAGAAATAACGAGGTCACCAAGTTACAGTTGCCATGGCAACGACACATCCAAGAACACAGGATGCCACTGCTTAAAAAAATAGAAGAAACAGGGCCCAGGATTTTTCCTCTCTCTCTCTCTCTCTCTCCCCCTCTCTCTGCCTGTTTTTTCATACCCCTCCCTTTCCATCTTTCTCTCTCTCTCCCATCCTCTCCCTTTCCACTCTGTTATTTTTTTTTATTATTATTTTTTAGGCAGTGAAGAGCAGAGGGAAGCAGTTCACTTTCACTCCCTCTGTTTTCCAGAGCCTTTTGTTTCCGAACATATTCAGAATAATAAATTCACTGCTGAGTGCATTTGCATCTTTCTGGTATTCATTTTTGGTGGGAGGTCTGTTTCCTCTCATTTTAACGTGGCTGCACCCTTTCTTTAAAGCTCATTAGGGAACACCCCTCTCCAACCTTTCCCCCAAGCCCCCTTACCTCCCACAATCTTGTAAAAAAAAAAAAAAAGAGTCAGACTCCTGGTTCTACGCATTTTTCGAGCTGATTTATTTTTTATTTTTTTTGCGGGGGGGGGGGGCTATGTGTGAGGATCGAAGTCAGGAAAACTTGAGAGATAAGAAAGAATGGCTCCTTTCTGAAGGGAAACGAATGTATCTGGTGCCCTGGCCTGAACATTGATTTGGACTGGAGCTGCCAGAAGCTTTGGGCTTTTATTCAAACAGATATCCATTCCCATGTTATACCTGGCTGCTGGTAAGACCAGAGCCCAGAAAAACCGACTCAACACTATGCAAAGTCCAATAATCAGCAGGACTGGAGATAGCACCCAGTCCAGCGCTGTAATTTTGAAGCGCTATTGATCGTCATTGGGATGATGCCGATTACACAAAGCCTGGGAAAAAAAAGGCATTGTGGGGATTGCAGATGATACAAGGACACTGGCAGAGTCTGGCAAGGTAAACACTGGGGATAAATTAAGCAGTGAACTGTGATGTTTGTGTCCAGTTGGCTGTTAGTTAAAAAGTCTGGAGGATGATGACAGTAAACCACAGCAGACTTTTACCTCTCTAAGAGACGGCGATGAGGACATAGCCAGCTCAGGAGCAGTCTGCAGTTTATTCTGACTTTTTACATCTTGTTTAGCCACTTACTCTTTATATTTAAAATGATTATACAATTATATTTATGTATATATTTGTCTATATGATATCTCCAACATTTTCATACTAAAATAATTTAGCATAAATTGATTTTTAAGATTACAGCATTTTTAAGATTATCATGAAGGATATGATACCTTCTTGCAACAGATTTCTTATTGTTGTCCACTCCATATATACTTATCTACAACTGGAAAGTTTCTTGTGAAGGAAGGAATCATATTTTACAACAAATTTAGTGGAGTAAAAGGACAGATATGTCTTTCTTAGTGTCTTAGTATTTTTATGTCATATTTTGATGCAGTCAAATTAAATAATACAGGCTACATCAGTAGATAGCCCTGTTATAGACCAGCCCTATCATACCCCCCAACTCCTCACCCCCATGATCTGCATTAAATGAGCTCAGTAATACAGAGATTTCTGCATTGGCTGTGCAAGTTTCTCTGAAGCACAAGTGAATACAGTTTTTTCTGATATCCTAATGAATTCATGATGTGTTTTTGTTCCTACCAACAGAGGCTGCAGTTCTAGAAATATACAGCACATAATGGCTGTATAATAACAAACAAGTATACAGTGCTTTGCATGAGTAGCAATAGCAGAGGTAGCAGAACTAGAAATAATTGACAGCCTTTTCAATACTTTAGAAGTTACAACTAATAAAAACTGCATTAGGAATAGCACTCCAGCAACAATAGAACAGCCAAGACCAGTAAGGGGTTAATTTTATAAGTAGTTTAAGTGCTGATATGTGTGGCAGCTAGTAGGAACCTCTTAAAAAGGTCCAACTAACTTTTTTTTAACTCTTTGACCACACAAAATTGAAGTACGTTAATTTGAAAGTTTAAATTCACATGTATTGGATTTCATCATGTCATGATCACATGCCTGATTTACAACCATTTTCTTACTTTAAACCTAATTATGGTGTATTTTATCTCTACTTTTATCCGCATTAAGAAACATATAAATGGAAAGCTGCATCATATTTATAAATTACCTTAAAGGCAAGTTAAAATCTAGTATATAATCAGTATATAATATTATTTAGTATATAATATTGATGATAAATAATCAGGCAAGTGGATTGCTATGAGTTCAAAGGCAACCCACTTCTCTTTTTGAAGACCTGGCCATACTTATAACAAATTGTCAAAACCCTTCCTACTTAAACTCCCTCACAGGACTTCATTTCAATCTTCCTGTGACATTGAAAGGAACTGTAACTGCATGAATTAATGTTCAAATGCTTAAAACATCTTTGAAATTAAAAATCTCATCAAATTTCCAAGAAATAACCTTGTACAGCTGAAGCGAATCAGCCCTGAGCCGCTCTGAGTGTTGTATTATGAAGGTGCAGGAAGGTCAGCAGGAACGCTACAGATCATCACAGCTGCTCTTCTCCTTCAAATGCTGCCTCTTAAAACACTTTATTTATCCAGCACTGGAGCTATACCATAAACTTTTTCTCCTCTACCCTAATATTTTATTCTCTCCCACTTTAAATTTGATTCTTAAGAGTGTCGAGAGCAGCTTTTAAATGCACGTATGGGTTTAATCTGAATTAGGACCGTTGCAGTGAGATTTTCTGTTTTGTATGAATAGTAGAGGAACATTCATTGTGTTTGGTTTCTGGAATATTCTCTCTGCCTCACATCAGGTAGCAGAGAGAGATGGGCTGTGCGTGTATCTGTGTGCATGCGTTTATGTATGTGTGCTTTGTATGGATGTGTATTGTGTGTGTGTGTGTGTGTGTGTGTGTGTGTGTGTGTGTGTGTGTGTGTGTGTGTGTGTGTGTGTGTCGAGGAGCAACTGTGTGTGTGTGTGTTTGTGTGTGAATGTGTGCAGGCGCATGTGTGCGAGGCTGCTGCCATGCCTACGAGATGGGGGATGGTAGCAGCACAGCCAGCTATTTTTCTTTCTTTCTCTCCTGAACATCAAGTTTGGTCTCCCATCAGCCTCACCCTCTACAGAAAATGCTTGTTGGTAGAAGATGTGGTACAGACAACTATTGATAAGCCACAATGTTATCTACATAATTATCGAGTAACTTAGTACAGGTGTTGATTGATCCACGAAAAAATCATACGTGTTGATAGACCAAAATGTGGCGCACAGATGTTACTAATAATAGATAGTTATATGGATGTGGATTAACTTACTAGAAGATACAATATGCTGCAATTTTTTCATAACAATATGCTACAGTCAGGTTTTATTGGGAAAAGTTGTTGATTATCTTCTGCATGAAAGCTACAGATGTTTAATTATTGAAAAGCAGAATGTGGATGTATAAATACAGGAACTATGGATTTTAGGACACAGATTACTTTTGTACACTGAAAATATTAAACTGCATACTTTTGTATGTTCTTATCAGGGTTAGTAGTAATAGTCTACGTGTAATTGGGCTTACAAAAAATGAAAAGATATCTTATTCGTGTATTAGTAGGTAATGATCCCACTGTCAAATATGACTAAATTATATTTGGATTGCTTCTTTAAAATGTCAGTTATAAAGTTATACAGTTCGTATGACTTAAAGCATTTAAGCAACAGATATAGTTCTGATTCTGTTTGAAGCACAATCTGATTTTGGTTAAAAATGTTTTTAGATGGAAAAACGTTAAATGTTCTATTATTTTATTTTATTTTGAAGCAATCCAAATATATCATATTACATAACACGCTTGTCAAAATAAAAACAGAACATTAATAATTACTTAGTACTAATAAGTAATTGCTTAGTAATTAGTATTTCTAGATGGTAACTGACTACATTTCAAAGTAATCTGACCCAACCCTTGCTCTTACTGCAAGGGTTGGATCTCCCAAACAACAACTACTTTGTTGCACACTATAAGGTAATTGGTTCTGATTGCATGACATACATACATGACAAAGTAGTAAACAATTATTTTGATGTCAGTAAATGAAACCAAGACTTTTCGGATTCTAACTAGTGTTTAGGCAGCTGCTGACAAAGTTTTTTGATGGTTATTTGTACAGATACTACATGGTGACTGGCTCTGAAAAATGAGCTGGATTGGAAAAAATGGCATTAATAAGAGTGGTGCAAAACAGTAAACCTGTGAACACTATTTTGATGCCAATAAGTGAAGAAACACTGACTGGAATCTCCTCACCTGCTGACAGCGTTGAAATTAATACATGAAACCTGCAACATTGCCGGTGTTAACACTCATCACCGTACCAGTTTTTAGGTAATTCCGTTCCCATCAGAGTTAATTTAACACTTTCAGATAGTTTTGAACAGCCTCCAAGCCATATCCACTCTGAGTGCATAATCAACACGCGGGATAACATCCACTGAATAATCAACACTTGACCAAAACTGGGAAATTTCCTGTGTGGACAGGGGACATGGGATAAGGCATCCCCTGTTATGTGCACAGCAGTTTGATTTATTTGTTGTGTAAGAAAAGTTTTCCACCTGACTTGTTGTGTTGTGATGCCATACAACAAGCAAGTTAATGAGCACACTGTTCCAGTCAAACTGAACCTGAAATCCCTTCAGTAAATGTTTGCCACATTGTGGTGCAAAACACTGGAGCCCGGTGTCCGAACACAGCAAACCATCACAGAGATAGATTCATGCGTGTTTATTTATGCAGTAACTTTCACTTTACTCTCATAAAGATACTCCTGTGTTGCAGGTTGGATAATTAGGAGCCTGCACATTGTGCACTTTGGCAACCACTGGCTCTAACCTCTACATGACCTCTCTGTGTCTCTGGAATGTTGGCTGCCATTCATGCTAACTTCTAGCTCACCAGCCGTTGGCCAGCCTTACCACCGCCACACCAGCGACTGCAGCAAACGACTGAGGGGCATTTTGTCGACACTTGGCAGTTGGCGCAGCTTCCTCACTAAGAAAACATACCCAAAACATCTGCAGCAGAGTGAGCAGAGAGAGGAGAGGGGAAGGAGGTTGATGGGGGAGGAAGGGGAGGGATGGTGGTTAGAGGGATGGGGAGATGTGGTGGTGGTGGTGGTGGTGTTGGGGTGTGGGGGGGCAGAGATGTGGGGGCGGCAGGCAGCAGAAGTACGTCTGCGCTGCAAATCTGACGAGGACTTTTGAAAGGCTAAATCCCAAAGAGAGCGCTGCTGCCTCGGCTTGCTGCACTACAAACAGCCAGAGCTGAGACGGGCTGGGCTTTTTCACTGGAGGTGCTCAATGAGAGAGAAGAAAAATAATTATAATGATAACCTCTGTATGCTACACCTGACAAATGTTGCAGATGGAAAATATTTCCAATGCAAAAAAGTGCAGGAATATTTTATATGTAAAGTGTCAGTGTTATTATTTGGAGCATTTTCATGGTGTAAATGTTACCTTGGCTTCAGCATTTCATGGAGAGGCGCTCAGTGAAGGTTGTATGTAGTCTGCATGGCTTTCTTTCCTTTCCTTTTCTTTTTTTTTTTTAAGTCCACCATTTCCACAAATTTTCCACCACTGTCATGGTGTGGTTGGGGGTGGAGGATAACATTTAGTTTGAAAAAAAAAATCTCATTTGCAATTAGGGGGTGTTTTCACATTACACCTCATATCACCGCCTTTAACAATATAATTTTTGTGGATAATTTCCTAGTTGAGGGAGGAAGGAGGGAGCCAACAAATGCAAACAGTCGTGTTTATGATTAGGTCAAAACCACACTGAACAAAGGCAACAATTGCCTTAAAGGTTGCCTGACAAGCCAAGCTCTTCCACATTTAGTTCCAAGCAACAGGCCTGGGTCTTGTTTGTGGACAATTCATTCCTGAGTGACACTGGTTAACAATCTGTGTAACTGCTAATCCCGTCTGTAATCTACACATAAAGGCAGTTAGATCTCTCTCTGGAGATCCGGTCTAGATTCTATTTACATCCTGGAACCATAGAAAATGGGATTGAGCCTTTAATCGGCTAAAACTCATCACAAAGAGAAAAATATCATAATCACTAATGCTGAGCATTCTCTTTACCTTCCTTTATATTGATAAAAAATGCAAAAACATATTATAAGAAACATGTTTCTACATTTTTTCTCAAGCTTGTCTACATGTATGTGCAGGCTCAGGGTGAGTGTTGTTTTTCCTGAGTAAATACAACCCTGTTGGAGGCATGAATCATACGCAGTATTGCTGGGCAACATGATTCATCAGACCTCTGTCATTTTGTCCACACAGTCACATCTACAGACATTCTAAATGACAAAAAAAGGGAAAAAATACAGGTTAAAGGTCACTTAGAGAAAATATTTAGTTCATTTTGCTCCAGTGTCATTATGTCTGCTTATTCATCTATTTTCACTCACTTTGTTCATTTACTGCAAAACTTGTTTGCAGCCACTCTATTTAATTTGCATTAAACATGAAATAGTTCCCTGCTTGCTGGAAAAGTGATGATGGTATCCAACTGAAGCCATTCCAGTGGTTCAGTGTTTGCCTACATACTCTTTCGTGTAACACTGGGACACCGATAGATGGAGCTGTGGGTTTGAGGTGGAATGAAAGAAAGAAGGGGAGGTGGAGAAGGAAGGGGGGGTGAGGGGGGTGACTTTCGCAACATTTGAAGTTGAGACAGAAGTGTGGAAGAGCCACTGTTTCTAAATCTACGGGACAACTCATTAGGCAAGGCAAGGCAGGTTTATTTATATAGCACAATTCAACAACAAGGTGATTCAAAGTGCTTTACAGAGACATTAAAAAACAAAAACAATAAAAAGCATGATTTAAAATTGATTTTTTTTTAAAACAGTAGATAAAATCAGAACACTAGATAAAATCTAGTGTCCCCACTGTCCCCACTGATGTCCCTGTATTCATAACCGTGTGTGTTTACATTAGCTGGAGTGAAATGGAGGCTTTTGTGCATCACAGACTATCACTGTGTGTCCCCAAAGACTGTGTCGCAATTAACTTAATGATGGCTTCTTGATGATTCAGGGGGAAAATAAGTGTTTTTCTTAGGTAGTGGTCACTTTATTTTAAGGGATGGGGAAATGTCTCAAGAAATGCACTCTTGGGACCACTATGTGTGTGAGGATGTAGGATGTGTGTTGATTTGCAGCACGTGTTAGCGTGCATGCACGTGCACCACTGTAGCTCTGCGTGTGTGTGTTTGTGTGTGTGCGTGTGTCTGTCAGGTTTCCTGCTGCGCGGCGCGGCTGGGAGCCCTAGCGAGGGTAAAATTCCATTCTCTCGGTGGAGCAGCATTCTGCATGAGCCAATTCCCAGGAGACACTGCTCTGCATGTCCTCCAGACAGCCAAGCTGAGGCACAGGCTCAGGCTCGCTTATTAACTGACCTGAGGGGGGCGGTGGTGGAGGAGGGAGGGAGTGAGTGGGGAGTTGTGGTGGTGGGGGGGCAGAGATGGAGAATGGAGGAGGAGGTTGTGGGGGGAGCGGGGGAGCCCAGGGAGGTAGGAGGTGGAGGAGGCGGTGGGTGAGGAGGGAGAGGGGGAGGTGGTGTTGGGAATTATGGGTTTGTGTGTGCATGTGTGTGCGCGTGGGAGTGTGCGTGCGTCTGAGTGTGATCAGGGGTGATGGGCTGTGGGGATACGAGCGCGCGCGCGCGTGTGTGTGTGTGTGTGTGTGTGTGTGTGTGTGTGTGTGTGTGTCAGAGGCAGAACTGGTTGAAAATTTTAACTCTTTGCTCGCTGAACTGCTTCGCTGCAAAAATTCAGCATGAGAGAAGAAGAGTGTGGATGTCTAACAAGCTGCACTATGTGTTTGTATCCTTGTATTCAGCACAAGGACATGTTACCGCCTTGTTAAATAAGGCTGTGGGCATCACAAAAACCTAGTTAATCACTTTAAATGTGTAGTTTGACATTTTCTGACCTGGAAAGTATATCATTTTATCAGCTAAGCATGTTTTCTTCAGTATTTTTTTCAGTTTTTGGTGGCAACAGACTTCATAATGGTTTCCTGTCATGCCACTTCAGCACCGTAGCTCAGGATGCTACTGCAAACATATTTCTACCCTGCACCTATGCACATATTGGCTTCTTCTGAAATAGAACTAAAACCATTTACTTCATGTATTAATCTACTTACACTAATTTGTCATCCCTGTATGCAAATATTAGTTTGTAGATTTGTGTGTCTTCCTATAATTGCTTGACACAACTGTAAGACTCATTTGTCACCAGTATGAGGAAATAGCATAATTGAAAAGTGCTTTTCAATTACAATTTGTTTAACTTAAATAATGAAATAAAATATGGTGCTTTAAAGTTTTACTTCTTTTTTTTATTATTATTCCATCCAGCAGCGAAGAGGAAAGAGAGCGAGGGGGGGAAAAATCACTCACGGCAAAATGCAAATGAGCCTGGAAGCTATTACGATGCTAATGAGATTCCACCATAGAAGTTGCTGCTCCAGCATCCGGGGTATATTTCATCCATATTTGGAAAACAGTTGTGTGCTCAAAATAGGGGACACACTTCCTAGTGTTCACAGTTGAGTTTGTGAGTTTTACTTTCAGTGGGGTCCACGAACAGCTTAATTCTGGTCAGTTAGATAGGAGAAGCATTTTCCTCAGGTGGTGTTACTTAGCTGGTTACAGTAGTTTATTTGTGTGTTTCGCTATGAAATTCTGCTCTATTTTTATCAGGTCTTTTGTCTCATCACACCTTGTCAATCACTAGTGAGCTCCTTTTATTAATACCACAATCAGACTCTTCCCGCCGGCTTCAAATTACTCCCAAACATTGTGCGTGTTGGCACATGTTTCACGTTTCAAACGAGTGTGACTGTTTACACCAGCAGAAGCTTCATCAAACACAGCTACAACTTAACATTTTCACGCTTCGCTGTGAAACAGGATAAGACGTGGTGCTGGGTTCTTCCGAACAGGAGCAGCGTCGGTGCGTTCAGGTGCAAAACCTGTAGCACAGCTGCGAAGGTGTGTAGTTTGTGCGTTAAAGGCAGGTAGGTAGGTAGGGAGATAGGGTGAGTTACCATAGTAACACCAAGAGGGAACCCAGCAGAAGCACAGTGTCTATATGTGTCCTGACCCATTTCCATTCTCATCCACAAGTGTTTTGTCTCCCTCACTTGCTGTTTCACAACTAAAAGCATCTCTCCTTCTACATCCTTGATGCATCTGCTGTACTTAACAAATGGCCGAGGCTTGAAACATCCAACAAACTCTCAAGGTACATTCGGTTTCCTTTCAGTGAAGTTCAATTTAATTCAATTCAACTTCCCTGAAGGTGAAAAAAACTTGGCATGAATAGGATTAAAAGTTAATACACAAAAGTATGTGAAACAAAGTACAGGATACAGAAGTCAAATACAGTATTAACAATGTTTTAATTCACTGACCAGCACTAAAATATGTCCTCCTCCGCAAAGACAACACATACATCACTTGTGTTAATTAATAGCTGGAAAATAAAAGAGTCCCTCATGATTAATTTTGAACTAAACTTTCTGGAGAACAAAGAAACTGTAGAGCTTAATGTCAAACGTCAGCTCATTTACACTGAGGTTGTTTAGAAATAATGGATTCAAAACTCCATTTAGACTTGTTGTAACCATGTGATCAGTCTTTGAAAATAGTATCTGAACATCTTTAACGCCTCTACCTGTAGCTTGGTTTGAAGAAGGGGGAGAAAGATGACCTCAAGTTTTTCTTTTTAATGTGGTCAAACTATACCGACTGCATTTCTGATATCTAATCACAGTGCTAGCTTAACCACCTTCGAATGTAGTTTGTCCAGTCTGATCACATTCTGATGCTAATTCCGAGTTTATTTACATGTTGCATTAGCAGGCATTTCACCCTATCCAAGTAAAATATCCAAATACAGATGACAATTAAATTCCAGGTGTAAAATAAAGGCTCTGAGTCAGCATCGGTGCACTGTGTTAAGTCACACTTTCCATTTTACTTTCTCTCTCTGTGACTCTGCAGTCCCAAGTTGTTTACATTTCTATTGGGATCTATACACACAACACAGAGATTTACTACAATATGGCATCCAACTAATGCAAAATAAGTTATAGCACGCATGCTGAGATACTGTAAATAATAGAAATATAAACTATTTTGAATGATGATTGTTATTTTCTGTTATTTCCTTTGCTATTTCAGTACTTTACATTTAGCTGTGTCGCTTTCTACTATGTGGATGTATGGAAGGACCCAGCAGATAACAAAACAGGCAGCAATGATAATAACTATTACACTGATTAAGTTAGACACAATGTGAAAGCAGGACCTCAGCTGAAAGTGGGTTGCAAAGCTGCTTGTAGTTGTTGTGGGTAGGCTAAGGCAGCTTAAATAGCACATACTATCTAGATATGTGGTATCAGCTGAGCCATCAGCTGATGTGTGCTGGGAAACACTGCGCATCCTTATTTGGAATAACTTGAGCTGGTCAACACAAATTGCAAATGTGTTTTAGATCATTTGTAGGCTCAAGTTGCCTGTTTGATCTTTTGTTTTAATGACCAACATGGATGTTAGCCACATGCATTTTAAAAAAGTTTAGATTTCGTGATAGGGCCTGAGAGACGGTCATAGCACAAAATGAAAAACAATAAATAAAATAAACACAAAAAAGTAGTAATAACTCGTCATGTCATTCATTTGCTTTTTCATGATTTTAGTCTGATAGGATAGCATTGTTATTGTTTTATGGCTTTTAATGAAATCTGATTAAACCTTAATATTTATCTATTAATAAAAATTTAAATGGATCATATCAACCTGCGGCTGCTTGATGGCACTGTTTCCAAAGACCTTTATGGTGAATTAGGTCATTTAAATTTACTGAATTATTTTTTGTGATGTTCTTGTGGATTTTCAAAAAAGAAAGGTCAGAGCAAAAATGTTTTTTTCATTCTGTTTAGTACTTTTTTCAGTAATAGTCTTTTGCTCACTACACCACCACTGGTGTAGGTTGTGTTTACTATCATATGTACTATACAACCAAATTAATACTGAAATATGTTAAATGAGCTGTTCACTTCAATGTACTGTATTGCAGCCACACTCGAGTGGTAAGCGCTTTAGGCGGGCAACCAAATCCTGTTAGAAATGTCAATTGAAAAGGTCTTGAGATATTAAAAATGTAGTTTTTAATTAAAGGTTTATTAATAGATTTTTCAAACTTTTTTTTTAATTACCCAACCGGATGCCTGAGGCATTTGGATTACAACTTTTATCTCACTCGATTCAGACTGCCTCTCCCCATTCAACCATTTTGGATTAAAAGTCAGACTTCATAAATGCTGTTCATTAATTCCCAGTGTGGGCAGTTAATTTGAGATTTGGTTGCAACGTTATGTCTGGCCTGAGTGTCTGTTTATTTTTAGATTCTTGTGGCTACTTTGCAGCACAGGCCTAATCTGTCACGCAGGCGAACATGGAGGAAATCTTAATCAGTGTGCCAAGAAAAGATCGTCAAAGCACTGGTGTGCCTGGTTTGGAAATTCAACATGTTAGTAACACATACTGTCACAGTAAACGATATTATTGAAATGTGTTGCATGGATTGTACTGTGAAAATGTTGAAATAAATTAGAGCCCATCTGTGTTTTGCTGTTTGCATATAGTGCTCCTTGCCATATGATATTGACCGTCCCTGTGTCATAATTTGCTAACTAGTTATGTTGTGAATTATAAATAGATCCTGTGCATATAGCGATCACCATTAAACTCTAGTTGTATTCCCTGAATAATAAATATATAAGATAGACAATGCCTAATTGGGATTATACATTTCCATGCCAATTCAAACCAGCAGAGATGTAACCAATTATTGTACTACCTTCATCTGGGATATTTTAGAAGTCACCAACTCAGAGAAATGATAAAACAGGCAAAAGTGATTGTGAACACACACACACACGCCCAAAATAACTCTGATGATTTTCTAAAAGCTTTTTAGAAGATCTTTTAATAACATTTTAAGGGGAATCCACGGTCTATGGAAGTCAGACAGCTGACGGGCTTTTGAACACAGAGTCAAGAAAAAGTGTTGATTAAAGTTCAGATGTTTTTAACTCCTTCGTTGCATGCATCAGCTGGAATCTTTGCATTGAAACTACATATTGAAAACACAACATAACATCTAACAACAGTGCCATTTATTCTGGATGTTCTTTACAAAAAACATTAAACACAAACTATATGTGCAGAATTTGCTTTTTTATGTTAAGGCATAAGCAGGGAAATAAGGCGGGGCTATAAAAGCTAAGCAAGCAGCTGCATATTTGCACCACTAAACCACCACTTTAAGTAAAGCAAGTTCCTCATTATCAGCTAATTCTGTGTAAAAATCTTATAATAGCATTCATAACGTGCAAATTCTGCAAGTATTAATTTAGCATAAACCAGCTGGCTTTGCTAAATTTAATGGGAACTTGGATAGGTTATATATAAATCGTGGTTGTAACAAGTGTGTTCAAATCCCTGTTTTAAGAGCGTAGGTTCTTTATGCAAAAAAAGAAGTTGTCTGATTACTCCCAAATCCATTTCCTGGCTAAATGAGGAACTCTGAAATCACAAGGAGCTAGCTTGAGCCACAAGTAGAACAAGATGTGCTGGAGCAGATGGTCTGACCCCCAAAGAGTTCCGATCTCAACATTATGGATTCAGATTGGGATTAGATGAAGACATAGAAGACACCAGGGCCATCTCTTGTTACTCTTTGTCTTTTGCCAGTAGCCTAAATCCATTCCCATCGTCACTGTGGCAAGTTCTCCAAACTGCTGTTTTGTACTACTGCCAGTTTAAAGCCAACGGGTGGTCATGTCAAATATTCATTTGATTTAGATTTCTCTGTTTTCTGCACATTGTGTGAAGTTAATTGATTAAAAAAAAACACCATAGTCTATACTCATATTCTAATTACTCATATTAGCTGTCTCTCACAGTACAAACACTGAAGGCTATTAAACTGGAAATTTCATCCATCAAAATATCCTACACACTGTGTCTTTAAACCAGATGGATTAGCAAGCCACTGTTCACATAGTTACTGAAAGAAAAGACAATCCTGACATGTTCATAAGTTCAGCTTTTGCTTCATTAAGAATTGGAGGGACATTGAAGCAGCAGGGAAAAAGAAAACACTTTCCTACCTTCCTTTAATCACAAATGATGCCACTTGGTACATAACTAGTCGGGGAGATTCTGTCATTAGCAGCACTGGCCAGAGGCAACACAGTCAATACAATGTTATGAAATCATGCTACACATAAAATGGACTGTTTAGTGTGCAGCCTCATCAGCATTTGTATGCTGTCATCAATTACCGTGAGGCTTCACACCTTCAGTTCTTGGAGCTCAGACAAATTATGGCTTAGGATTTTTAAAAGATACATTTTAGTTCCAGCCAAGGTCAATATAAAATGTATTTTTAATTTCAGAAATAAAACTGGCTGATTTAAATATAATCTCTTCACACATTTTCTGTAGGGATATTTTAGCCTTTTACCTAATATTGTAGGGTCTTTATCGTACAATAACGTACCTGGAGACATCTGTAGTCTTGAACTGGCTCTACATAAATGAATATGAACTGAATGCTTTAAAAAAAAGAGTTAACTGTATTTTTTTATAAAATCTGCGGCTTTTACTGCAAGAGGCAGCTTGCTGCAAAGAATATAATATGAGATGATACTGTTAAAAATGAAGATGCTTGACCCTATGCTGCAACAGACTCTCACCTCTTTTTCAGTCAAAACATGACCAAGAGCTATATTTGCAATCGATATTGCACCTCTGTCAACAGACAGCATTGTTATTCTAGTCAATATATTATATGTGAAAGAGCAGGCATTGGTGTTTTAACTCTAAATTTTGCTCGTTTTTGCTTTAAATTTAGTGTCTTATATTCTTTAGATTTCTCTTTACTACCTCTGTGTGTGAAGCATGCTTTAAATGCCCTGCCTTTGCACTGTTGTTGCAACTGATGCCCATGCATTGCTTCATGCATCTGAATCCTACCAGCACTAGGCTTTATTCAGCCAGTGTTGGCAGGCATACTTAAAATCTGATACGTTGGGAAATACTTTGAAGAAATATTTTAATATTAGGTAAAGAATAGAGCTTTTTTGTTAATAACATGCGCAGAATTACTTACGAGAGGAAATAACGAAACACATACACACATGAACATAGAGATCTTACTTGAACTTTGCAAGAGTGCAAAACTGAGTGTAGGTCTTGAGGGAACAGGAAACGACTTCCCTCCTCCCCCTTCAATCCTGCCCCCCCCTCCTACCCACCGTTCCTCCCCCTCCTCTCCTGCTCCCCTTCCTCCCTCCTCCCTCCTCCAGCACCACGCTATAGCAGCGAACTAGGCAGGCCAACTTGCAGAGTGCAGCTCAGCCTCGACAGCGGCTGCTTCCAACTGGGGGTCTTCGGAGAGCATCGCACTCCCATGTGCGCTGCTGTGCCCGCTGGATGTTGAAATCGCGCCGTGCGCCTCGCCAGGAGCCACAATGTCCAACCCAACCCACGACCCGTTCTACTCTTCTCCCTTCGGACCCTTTTACAGGAGACACTCGCCCTACATGATCCAGCCCGAGTATCGGATCTACGAGATGAACAAGCGGCTGCAGGCGCGCACAGAGGTGAGTCGACCGGACGTAACCGCTACACGGTCCCGTTTAGGTCGAGGTACCGGTAAGAGGGTGGCGGGTTGGAGAGGAGGGACGAGATGCCGGTCCGGGAGAGAAAGATGAGCCGAGAAGGTCCGTCAGGCAGGAGATACGGATATAATGCCAAAGTACCAAACATTCCTAAGGTGAAAGTAAACAGGCTCTGTCTGTAGTCTACGTTACAAGAAATAGACGTCCTCAGAAGTAAATTGTTCTAGTCCTAAAATTTTAATTTGAAGTTGGGAAATGCTGATTTGTGGAGGAGGTCCTTTTGCTTTCACGTGGCCAATTAACCTGTTAAAAATTCGCGGCTTTACTGTCATCCAAGTAAGTCACCTGAGGTTGGGATGAGCTGTAATAATAAAAGTAAGAAAATCAACAAAAGTAGACTTTAAACATTTGAGGTCTCCAGTTTAAATATTTTAATCAGGGCACCAAGCTAAATCACGGCTGTGATTGTGGTTCTAAAATGTGGCACATTTCTAAGAGAAAGTTACGTAAAGGCTAATCATAACAAAGTTTGAAAAAAAATCCCAGAAAATATAAGAAGTCCACAAAGACTATGCAAATAGGCTATGCAGACTGAGGCAAAGTAGCCTTTTCATTGGATTTAATTAATTTGCATACATTTACATTTTGCCTGGTGTTTGCATATTTGCATATGTTTCTTCCATGTGGAGTGGAGTAGAGTTTGTCCACTGAAGTGGAGCGTTTCTGGTCTGCCTGTTCAGGACACAGATTCATCACTGCGGATTAGATTTTGTGAATGAAAGTGGCCCTGATTGCACATTTATGATTGCATGGGGTGAATTCCTTTCATGTCAGTCTGCTGATGCTTCATCTCATTGGGTGCTAAGTGTGTGTGGCATACAGTGTCATTCAGACTGAACTTTTGGTGATCCCTTTCTGAGTTGTACTGTATTGGGAGCAGCTGTCTTCAGCATCTGTTCTGTAATCACAAATGTGTAAATCTGCAGATAAAAAGTTCATCCAACATGTCAAGTTCTCCTCGCAAACAATCATTAGAGGACAACAAAAAAGCTAAATATGATAAATATCATCTTTTAATAGCCTGGCTACACATTTGTAAATATAAATATTACGGCTCAAGCAAAAAAAAATTGTCATAAATATACTTTTTTTTTACCAGTACTTTTTAGTTGACTGAATAATTCCGTCAGTGGTATGTTAGAATTTAGAAAAAAAACTCTCATTACAGTTCCCCAGAGCTCAAAGGAACCTCTTAAAAATGCCATGTTTTTTTTTGACCCACAGTCTAATACCCCAAAGATCTTCAGTTTACTATCACAAAATGTTAAGAAAAAACAGACAAACAACATTTGAGAAGCTGGAAGACATTTAAAGCAATTAATTGCTATTTGTCAACCAAGCAACTAATAGTTTTACCTCTAAATATTTACTGTTTCAAATAATTTGACTTCTTGTTGCCTTTTGAAGCTTTTAGACTAGAATTTGAATCCCACGAGACATTTTAAACTGAGAAACATGCCCATTAAATTATTTCATGTGATGTTTTTACTGTTATTTTAGAAAAACCTTCAAAGCCGGCTGAGTTACTGCAGCAGCTTGCAGAATGGTGCTGACTTTCCTAAAGAGGAACTTGCAACTTTAAGCAGACCAAGGCAATGTTGCTGAGATGCAATGGCCCAGTCTGATGCATTATTCATACGAAGTGGTCCAAACCCCAGTGGACCTCAACTCCTGTACCACACATATGCACACGCACCAAACGGCACACGCACTTACACATGAGCAATCTCAGATTCATACACAGACATTACAAGACATTTATTTTAAAGCAACGCCGGACTCGTATACAGCCCGGACAAACATGGCATTGAGAATATAGACACACTGTACAGGCACATAGCAATTTACACCATTACCTCTCCTCAGACTAAATTATATAATTGCATGATAACATAATTAGTTGCTTTTTTTTTCTGCCGGTGTTCATTGTATGTTCGCTTCCTACTTCATCTTTTTTCTCACTTCACTCCATGGTGAGGGTGTATCATATGTCTTCTCTTTTGCGATGTTCTTATTGTTCAATTAAAATGCAGGTGGTGAATGTAATGAGGAAGGAGTAGTGTCTTATAGAAGCGAAATAAATGCTTCGAGTTTTGCAATTTGTTTGCATCCAGATGTGTAACGCAGCTCAGCTCAGGCTTTTAACAAAATTATATAGTAATTATCCTTATGAATGCAAAGTAGCCGCTGTCATTTAAGAAGAAAAAAAAACTTATTGTATACGTGGTAAAGGAAAAAGGTTGTAAAAGAAATCTCCCTCTACAAATCTACATATACAGCATAATGTCTATTTTGCCTTAACTAAGACTGAGAGTGGAAATATTATACATTCTTCATCAAGCAGACTCACTGGAGCCTTTTACTTCCTGTAAAGCGCGGTTAGCCGGTGCTGGTGTCCTAATGATGATGATGCGTGCCTGAAGGGTCATTCTATTGCTTGTTTTATCACTGGG
The DNA here is from genome assembly GCF_965226115.1 of Aulonocara stuartgranti. NCBI lineage: Eukaryota > Metazoa > Chordata > Actinopteri > Cichliformes > Cichlidae > Aulonocara > Aulonocara stuartgranti. The sequence continues at coordinate 6,810,963 of NC_138940.1, forward strand.
CTGCTTGCTACTCAGTCCATCTCCTCCAAGACAACTTTAAAAGTCAGAACACATTTAGAAACAAGAGCAGTGCAGGGTCATGCTGGTGTTGTTACAAAACAGGAAGTTTGGGATGTCGCTCTCCCTCTTAAAAGAATACAGCCAAATTGTCCTGCTGGATAGTTTAAGGAATATTTTATCGAGATTTTGCTGCTAGCAGATTTTGCGGATCCATGTCCTTCAGAGTTTAATAGCCAAACTGCGAATAGTTAACTGCTGTTTTATGGAGGGAGTTTTTTAGTTTTGAAAATGTATTGGTTGGAAGCCCACAGATGACACTGTTCTAAGAATAATTGCCAAAAATGTGTTATTTCTTCCTTTAAATATGCGTCTTTGTCTTCTTCTGACCTTATTAAAACTATATAAAAAAAGAATGAACTGTTCCCTTTGCATAAGGGAATCCTACTACACCAATTAAAGAAATATTCATGTGTTATATGAGCCATGCATGAACAGAAATATGTCATTATTTTGCTGCCAAAAAGTCATCACAGGCAAAGAAATGGACACTGTGTCTTCCCGCATTTTTACATTATTTGTATGGGATCAGTAGTTAGACTTTTTAACAAATCGTAATAAAACTAAATTAACTTACGGTCAGCACTGATCACTGATATAGAGTATACATGAAATCTCTTGTTTTCAACCTGCTAGAGAGATTTGAACAGATGTAATGTGTCAGTTTATGCACTGCATATTTGCATTTTATGTCTGTGGCCACTGTCTCCAGGATGAAAACCCTTCTTAACCTGTCGTGAGAAGTAGAAGGGGTTTATTGTTGTTGTTTTGATGTACAGCATATGACACCGAACATGTAAAATCACCCAAAAGAACATACGATATTGGCTACTTCTTCTGGATTTTAGTATGAAGTGACATTATTTGACTGGGGCTGCTGCTATATTTTGTTGATCCTGTCAAAACGATTTCAAGCTTGCAAACAGCAGTCTTGTCAGAATTATCACCCGAGTAAAGATGCTTAATATCGTGAAAGAACTGCCATTGTTAAGAATAAGAATAGCTCCGAGCGTACTTAATATCGCGCTTGCTGGCAGACCGTCGAGCCAAAATGACTCACTATAGTTTGCATTCCTGCCGTTTTAAGTAGGGTTTTAATAGGGGAGCTGACTAAGCCTCAGTGTGGCATCACCTTTAAAAAGTGTTGAAGGATTCGTCTGAAGTTAGTCTTCTGTCAGAAATACTTCCAGTTGTCTTATTCATGAGTGTGCGTTTGAATTTGCTTGGCTCGTGGTGCAACTGCAGCTCCCACTGGCAGGCGCAGGACTCAAGGACTTGACACTTAGAGGAGACTTACTTACCTTGAGAGGAAGTCTGTACGACTTAGTGAAATCTATAGAAAAAACCTTCATGCAAGGGAAGAAAAGCAAATTGATAAAATTACACGGACTATTTTTATTCCTTGGGATTACTGTCTAACATGCAGTATTGCCTCATGGACTGCAAAGGTACAGCAGCGTCTTTTATCAGCTTTGGTTGTGTTTAGTGCATTAGAGTGTTTGTTATCAGTTTCTCTTCTTCTGTTTTGTAGTTTACTCTAGGCTGTACATATTTCCATATTTATGGGTTTGTTACCTGCAACCCCTTAAATGAAACCATATGCATTGATTTGTTTAGTTTGGCTTCAAGGTGCACTTTTAGGTAGAGAACACACACACAGATATATATGCATGACATTTGTTTTCTTTCTCAATTATTCAGTCAGTTGATTAGAAAAATTTCCATCCAATGTCTTTTCTTTAGTTTACTGTAATTCAGAAAAGGAAATCGTCCCATCGGTGTATTGTTTCAGCTTCAGTTTGCTTTAAAAATGAATAATTAATTAGCTAAGTAGTAACTAAATACTATGTAGAAGTTTTTCAATACTGAGCTAATCCTTTCATCTTTGCTGTAGTGATCATGGATGTAGTGCCAGTAACTATTATACTGGAGAACATTTTAAGTTTAAATAATGAATCTCTGCTAAATTCGTTTGACATAAATCACTTTTTTTTTTATTCAAACAGCGCTTCAGAACCAAACGCTGTTCTGTTTATCGTCACATATTTAAAGAAAAGCAGCATGTCGCCTCTGATTTGAAAGCTAAAAATTCATCTATTATCAGAATATTTGCTGGATTCATTTTTGATAATCACAAATCATTAAACTAATCTTTTCAGCTGTACTACAGTGATGATAATGTCAGACCTGCAACTGGCAATGCAAACTGTTCTCTTTGATTAATTAATGATGATTTCTAGTTTATAAACTGTCTGAAAACACCAAAAGGAGAGGGGAAATTTGCAACAAAGGTAATCTATTTAAATCGATTATTTTAACTAAAAAAGAAAAAAAGCAGTTGGATTAAGTGAAGTGTGAACAAAAGCAACAAAGCTGAATTGAGAATGTGGAAAATGATTGATTTTCAAAACAGTTCCCCGTGAATTCTGATTTGTAACATGAATGCTGATAACAGATATGTCATGTTGTCAGCATTAGGCTTGTTAACACAGCAAATACTTTTATCTTTGTAATCCCGAGGAACTTTTTTATCCCCCCTCTCAGTAGCAGCCGTTTCACCTGCCATGCACCCAGAGGCACACATGGAAATAAGGAGGAATAAACGCTAACGACACAACCTGTCCTGTGTGTTTGTCTCGGATCAGGGCTCACCTTTGAACTGATAACTGTGCTGCAGCTAAAACAGTCCTGCTGCTCAGATGACTCGGGGTCTGCTTCTATCCCAACCTTATTACCTGCTCCATTCATACTTATTACCTGCCTGGCTGTATTTCTGCACGGGGCTGACTGCTATCCCATTACCTTCATTTTACACAATGTGAACCCGCTGTGACCTGGCAATCTAAACAGTCTTTGATGTGGATTTGATGCTATGCATACGGTGTGACCACATTGTTTCTGTGCTGTCGCTCGGGGGGGCCGCAGACCTCGTCGTACGGAGGCAGCTGCAGTGATTTGTGGGGGAATTTGACACTTAAGCGTATGCAAATGAGGCAGCGGATTAACATTCAGAGGAGGAGCTTGGTCGACCTCAGCTGCTGTAAGGCCATTAGCATAGAGGACATTAATATTCAGCGGCGGAGAGCGGAGACACAAAATAACACTGTAAGTAAAACTACAACACAGAGAGTGAAACAGAAGGAAAACAAAAGCATTTTAATGGAGGTGCGATAATAGTAGCTACAGGGCTGCGTTCAGAGACCTCTCTGCTGCTGCCGCTGCTGCTGACATTGGCTCTGTTGGTCACACTCTTCCTCAGCACATAGACAAGCAATCAGTAACAGTGATTGGCAGGCCATTCATTGGGTTCTTGTGTCTATTGCACATAGTTAGTCTCATTCTCATTATTCAAATGGCCCCACAGACCTGACTCATTGGCTCGACTTTGGAACTGGAGGAACTGGAGTGCTCATTATGGCCAAATCCCTTGTTCCTGTCAGGAGCAAAGTGGATCTGTTCCCATCAGCTCGACGTGTCAGATTGACATGAATAGGTTTATGATGTAGAGGTCAAGTTGGCACTGAGCTGTAAGGTTCACATAGAAGGATTAGAGATGAGCCACCAAGAACACACTTGATGATTTCTTTTAGTGAAAATTGGCTTTCACATGTTGCTTTCACAGAAAAAAGACATAAATTGCATATAATGATTGTTTTCAGCACAGATCGCGCTCCTTATACGACCATTTGGTAAATAAAAATATCAGAAACTTGTGAAAATGGACATGGGAAGACCTTCAATTTATTTATTCATCCAGGTCTTCCACTGATATTTAATGTATTATAATTTAGGCCAAAGTAGCGAGTCATCATATTTGAGGAGCAAAATCAAATAGATTTGGCAATTTTGGGCCAAACCGCACTTTGTTTCTACAATGCAGTTTCCCAATAATCTCATTCAGTTGTTTACATTGTCTTCAAGTTATCTTGAAATGTATTTTCAAGCTTTATTGATCATTAATAATAACATAAGGCAAGAGTTAGTCAGCTTAAATCAATAACGGAACACCAGAGTTGTCTGCCCCTTTTTTCTTTTAGTGTTATTGATAGATTCACAAAAGTATACATAACCCCTTCCCCACAGCAGAAAGCTTTATTCCACTGGCAGCTGAAAATCATCTAACTTTCATTCTTTAATCATCCAAATTATTACAATATTAAAAACTTTGTCCAACTTTAAGTAGTCCAGGTTGGTAATTGTGAAAATTCCCAGTTTCTTTTCTCTTTCTTTGTTGGGATATTAGAGGGTTACTAAGTAGTTTCTAACCTCACACATTTTTTTAATGAAAGAGAGAATTAATTAGACAGAATTAAACCTGAATTCTTTCTAATGACCAGCAGGGGGAGACTCTTTCGCTTGCAAAAAGTCTTTCTGTTGTACCGAAGTCTATGGGAAAACAGCTCTTCCTGCGTGCCCTCGCTTAACACTTTTGTGATGACTTAAATCGCTCTGTCTGTTTAAAATCATAGTCAATAAAACATGATGTTTATTTTTGTAAATTATGGTCACCATTGGAGACAAAAAGAAGTTCTTTACCAAAAATGAAGCGATAAATACTTGGTAACATTTTTGCAGTGCATGTGTGTGAAACCAGCAGAGAGTAATTACCAGAGAAGTGTCGAACATCGTGTTGCCCTTATCTGAACCATTACTGCTGGATTTATCTACCATCGGGAAAAACAAGCCAGTGTCACTTCAAGACTTTAAATGTGACACAGCTGAGTTTTAATCACTTTTTTAAATGATTTAAACTGCTGGACAGTCTGTAAAATCAATTGTTAGAAATTTGTTCCACATCTGGTCATTTGGTTTGGTGAAATCTGCGTCTTCTTCTTACATTGTAAATGTTTAGATGTTTATTCTCTTTTGCAGCTGAAACCACCCTCAGTGAAGCGTCGCATCTCAGTTAATGAGATGTAAAGCACTGATTGACAGTGTTGATTTTAATGATTCAATTATCAAATACATGGCAAATTAAAGATCATTTTTAGCTAGATAAACACATTATGCTGCATTTATGCTTCCTCCTACACATGAAAAAGGAAAACAAAGGAGAAAAAGCTAAATAGCTCAAATAAGTGTGCACCATTTGTTATTTACTTGGAATAAACAGCATTATTATTTATTCCTCTATCAACCAAATCTCTAATATGTGTTGTTATTGTGATTCAATGCCTTATTGACAACGAACAGACATCTGCTTTTGTGGATTCGTAAAATGCTGCGGAGCTCTTAACATTAAAAACAAAAACATTTTGGATTTTCATAATGTTGCCAGTCACTGAAAGGACTGAATCACATTAGCTTCTGCTTTCCTTAGTTAATGCCCCGCTAACATCCCCTTAGGTTAATTAAAGAATAATACTGCTAAAAGGTGAAGCAGCCAGGGTGATAGTTTTGAAAAGAAATGGTAACCTCTTCCTCAGAAAACTGGTCATAGCTGAATACCATTTGTCTATTTATTATTTCATTCCTTAGAAAGCTGCTGTCTGGTGTGAAAACATTGAATAGAGACACAAAAGGACTTTCTTGAGATGTCCACTGTCCACTTTTATACAACGTTAAGGATGAGAGTAATTAATGTGTTGTTTTTTTTATACAGCCTGCAGTGTAAAAACACATTAATTATTTATTAATTAAATCTAATCATAATGTTATTTATCTTAGATATTAAGATACATTTATGAATCCTTGGAGGAGAAACTTTTTTTTTTTATTAATAACGAAATGGACGCAAGATCACAGGAGACAATGCATAACACCAAAGTAACTGTAGTAACTCAACAACATACAAACTACTGCATCTTAAGTCTTCATGATTTCTCCTGCCATTAAATAATGTCTATAAAAATAGGAATTATCAAGATTGTTATGCTAAGACCGTATTACAGTACATGTCAGTTGTTTAGTCTCAGTGATCAATTGTTATTAATAATTAATTATTGGATTGGGTTTCTAGGTCCCCTGGCTTTAGAGAGTTCTACGGTGAGATCCGGCTCATTGTTTAGTTATCTAGCCTGCAACTCTTCTGTTCTTATAATGCAGTTTTTGCCAATATCCACCAACCCACTGCACCTGCTCAGCACCAAGTAGCAGGCAGAAATACTAAGCAGAGAGTAAAGACCAGTGGAAAATGTAAAAAAATAAAATAAACAACAACCCAAAAAACCCTAAACATAATGAAACTAAGTCTACAAATCTCCACATCTGTAAATCCATTATTCCCTGATTTGGCATTTGTGTGATGATGGTGAAGAGTGCTCTCAATATGTTGGTCCAAAGTCTCCCATAGATGTCAAATTGGGTTGTAATCTGGTGACTGCAAAGGTCATAGCTTATGACTCACATTATTTTCACACACGTCAAACACATCAATGACCATTTGGGCCCTGTGGATGGTGGCATTATTTTTTCTCGAAGAGACCACTCCCATCAGGAATGTTTCATCATAAGCTAAGGGAGATAACTCAGAACGTCTCAGTATTGATTTGCAGTGGTTTGTCTCTCCAAGGGGACAAGTGGACTCAAAACATGAGAGCCCGATGCCTCTGACAGCATAACAGAGCCACCGGATCAAGTTTTTTAATTTATCACCTGTCTGTATGTCACAGTCTGTTTCAACTGACACAAGTGGTCAAAACAACAACAACAAATACAGGTTTTTTAGGTTTAATATGTCCATCCATTTTATTAATAGCGTAGCCAAAAGTGTGTTACCCATGGGGTCTGAAGCCTATCACATGTGACACAGGTCAAGATGGGGGGTACTCCCAAAGGGGTTGACACTCATTCGTAGGGCTAACAGTAGAAACAGTCACACACACACAGCCACCTTAGAATCACCACTTAAACATGACTTTGGGCTCTAGAAGAAAACTGAAACCCACTCAAATGAACATAAGACGTTAAACCTCTAAAGTGAAGTGCTTTTAAAGTAAGAGATATGGACTTCAATATGTAAAAAGCACAAATCTCATTTAAGAACACAGTGATATTCACTCATCAAACTTTTTAGATCACTAAATCACCAAGACTGAACTATGGGTTGAACTCTCCCTTTGGTCCTTTCCTTGAAAAATATTTCTACTGAATCATAAGTCAAGCTGAACTTTGAACAAGAGGAAAATATTGTATTTATTTAAAATGTGACATTCATATTTGTAATAATCTCCCTCTTTTCTTTTGGGGTAAAGCAGTGGGGTTATATTTGTGGGTTGTGGAAAAAGTAGTATAGCTGATGCAACTGACATTTCATAAGGTTATCTGCCTTAAAATCAAACATATCAATGAATTAATAATAAAGTACTTTATGTGACTCCGCATTTCATTTTTACATATATTACATATATATATGTTTATTTACATGTTGATTTTAACATAATTTTTTTAATGTAAGTTGTTAAAGTAGACAAATTTGGATATGATGTGTGTGTATGAGTAATGCTATACTGCAAATGGGATGCTCTCAGAGGATGTTTCCAGAAAATCATATAAAGCGAAAAAAAAAAAGACCTCTGGTCAAATCGCAAGCGTCAGTCACATCCAGCAGGATGCTGAGACAATAGACCCACCTTTTTCCTGGCCCTTTCCCATGGTTCCTTCCAGGCTGCAGTGTTGCTCAGATAACAGGGAAGACAGACGGGTCTGTAGTCTGTTCGTGTCCTGTTGTTCTGCCTCCCTGATGTAGTTAGGCAGGCTGTCCTGAAACGGAAAGGTCACAGGTTGAAATTTTGAACTTGAATAACTTTCAGTTGATGGGCTTAAAATTAGTCATGTTTCCTGAGAAAGAATGCAATGAATGAAAATGTTGTCTGTTTGAAGCACTTTTCTTTTTTCTTTTTTTAAGACCATGTCCAAGTAGTTACACTCCAGTGTTAAAGTTTAATGTTAAATTTGATTCAAGACAGCAGAGACAGCAGAGTCTTGGCAATGTAAGGATATTTAAATTTGACAGTTAGAACAAATTTTGCTGTATAAGCTACAGGTTTACAAATGAAATATATACAAAATTACTGAAATATATAAAAACGAATAGTAATTACTGATTAAACAAGCTGATAAGAATATTATTCACTGTCTTTATTTACACTGAAACCTAATAATGAGCTCCTTAGTCCTCTAACACTGATTTGCAGTGTTGTGTTATTGAAAGCACTGCAATTCTAGCTGCATAATGTTTGAGTGGCTCCACAGAAGAAAAAGGTTCAACAGTGGGTACAGTAAACTCAGGGAGGCACACTGTACTTCAGCTTCTGCTCTGCGCCAGTTTCTGGGCGTTTCGTCATTTTGCTGATCAGCTGTTCGCTCTGATGTAGTTTTTCCTTTGAGATGAATTTACTGACTTATTCTGGATTGCATACTGTTTTCATTTATATATTTTTTTATATGCTCATTTAGCCAGAGAACATGCCTGGGCATGCATGCCTTTTCTTCAGCTTCTATATCTCCCAGGCATGAATATGAAACAACATCCTTCAGATACTAAAGCTCACACATTGCATGTAAACAAGCCCCCAGCCCTCCGGAAGTGTCACTAAGCAAGACACTGAATGTATATGCCTCTAAGAGTATTACACTGGTCTCTGATCTTGCAAAAGGAAGATTTGATTTTCAAGAAATTTATCATCGTCCTTCTTATGCTGGCACACACAAAATGTTGGTTTTGAGTGATTATTACAGATTATGCTCTCAGTCATAGAACATCAGACTCATTTCTAATCCAATGAAGTCGCATTCACTGTCGATCTAGCTTGAAATGTGACAAGAGCTCAGGCTTTAACACAATAAGGACAGTGTTATGAATATGTGCACTGTATATCCAGTTTAAATAGAAATTTGTGCTTAAAACATTTGTGTGTTTTATCATTTTTTTGTTTAGAAATGCTTTTCCTGAGATCTCTTTTGATAAATTTATGAGTGTGTCTATGAAAAGGTGATTAAGAAAATAAAAGCAAATATAAAACTTTGCACTATCCCTATAGTTTACAGCTACAATTAATTTAACTCAATTCATTTTAGTCTATCACTTAGCCTATTTAGCGTTCCCTTGCTCATTTCACAGTTTAAAATGTCTTTTCTTTTAATTAAATTTAAGTGAATTAAAGCTTAATATGTTTTGTGAAGACCTGTAAAAACTTCTTATGTTCTCTAAGTTCCTGTTTCAAGTGCAGCACGTCAGTCATTGCGCTCGTTTCATCAGCCGAACGAGCAACAGGTGAGATTGCAAAGCGAGCACTAACAACAGCAGGAGGGCACACGCACAAACTTAACAATACCAGTGGATTTGATGAAATCCAGTATCGATCAAGCGTCTCGCTCCACAGTGTTGAGGAACTATTCCCTGTTGTTTGTTTATTAGTCTAATTAGCACAGTGGAGAGAAAGAAAGGCTGCATGGGTAGCTCCGTGTTGGTGCGTCCAAACCAGAACCTGGAACCGCACTTTCTTGTTTATTTTAATTTCTTATGGTTGTAAAGAATCATTTTCTTTTTGTGCTTTCTCATTTATTCATGCATCTTGTTGTTTCAACATTTTCCATCGATATTGATGTTTGTTGTTACTAAACATGGCAGCTGTGCAGGTTTTACGAGCACATTTCAGCATTTTTTATGTGCAAACCTACAGCTAATGATTGTGAATATTTGCTTGTTCATTTTATATGACAAATTCAAGGATTCCAAAGAAATATCTTTAATTACCATGTGTTTTTAAATAATCAATAATCCAAGGATATATAAAACATCCAAGATGCTTATAACGAATAAAACCAGAGTTAAGGAAATCCTTTAATTTAGTATTTTCGAAACTGGTTTTAGTTTGAGACCCCCCATGGGGATCACAAGGTAAATCTGACGTGTCACTGTATAATTGCCAAGTTGGGACATATTTTTCAGCTTATGCCTGCTTCTACTTATTTCTTGTAAAGGTCTTAAATCTCATGGCAGATACACAAGATGATAAGTGAAGTTTATTTTCTGTCTTGTAAAAAGAAGGGAAACAATACTTCTGATACAAGCAACCCGTGAAAGGACCATTGGATCTTTTTGAATCTGTTTGTCATTGTACAGTGACAACAGGGAAAACAGTAGTAGGAGAAATATTGCCATTGTGCACAATTAACTTAAAATATTGCTGCCTTTGAAATGGTTCCTTCAAAGATGGGGACCGGGGCTTGAACCATTCAGACACAGCTGCTGTTAACAGTTAATAGTGTGTTAAGACAGCAATAAAACGGCAATAAGATGAAGTCAGTTGCATGCCCTGTGTTTGTGATAACATGGTGGTTAACTGAAAAAAAAATCCCAAAAATTTACATAAATGTCTTATATCCAGAGTCTAGCCAGACCCTCATAGATTTGAAACAGAGTGTCAGAAATTCCTCCGTGAATAGTGATGTAGTTGTTACAGCATGGTAATTTAACTGCAAATGACATAGGTGTTCAACAATTTTGCTGTTATATGGGAAAGCAACCAGAATACAACTATTGCTGAGGTGGTTACCAACAGGTCCCACAAAAACGATCACAGTGCTTTTACTCATTTAAACTCTGTCTGCGTGGCATTTTCAAAGCACAGTTGTGTAGAACTTGATTTTTAAAGATTTTGCCAATGTCTTTAGCAGGTTTCAGGAGGAGGAGGTAACAGGAGGGTTGAGCAGGAGAGTTGTATTACTGCTGCTGTGGGGATCAGTCCTGCCCCTTCACCTTTGGGGTGAAAGCCAGAAGCGTTGAAGTAATTCTGATTCATTCATGTTTCCTGCTTTAAAACAGCAGACAAATAAGTTCTGTGTATTAACCCTGACCTTAAACTGACACTTTAACACAATAAGTGGTATCTGAGCTATGCCTCTGACTGCTGCCTGTGATGTCTAACGCTGAAAAATGAAGACTAGAAAAGATACCTAAGTAAAGTGGCAGACATGCAACCCAACATGGGAATATCTTTGCTTATTTCATATATGGGTAGAAAGGTCATTCCTCGGGAATGTGCGCCGGCTGTTCAAGGGCAATGACTTCTCTCCCACTGCACTCATTTCTCTTAATTTGCATAATGCTCTGCTGGTGGCTGTACGGTGGCCAAATGCAGCAACATGTTAGGTCTGCATTATATAAAAACACTTAGAACCCGGGAGGGTAAGCCTGCATTGATATCAAACATCGGTGTGTGATGACACTCTTGACATGATTAAAGTGGTGTTGTTTATGCAATCTAAAAGAGAGTTTTTCCGTCGTCACACTGAGGACTCCCTGAAAGATACAGCCCTGTGCTCCAGGGGAAGCTGTGACTTTGGTTTTGTTGCGCTTTCAGTTCAAATGGCAATGATTTGCAAAACCGGGAAATTAAATTTTATATTTAATTTTATTGCACTTTAGGCTCTTGAAGTCTGATTTTTTCAATGTAGAAATGCATTTAGGTTACAGTTTATTTGATTTGCTGATGAAAGAATATAGAAATCATCAAAACATTCAAGTCTGTATCGGCATCATTAGGTTCCTTTTTTGTCCATCTGACCAACCCCCCAAATTTCCAGTTTATAGTTAAATTAAATGGGATTAGAAGTAGGAAATCCTCATATTTTGCAAGTTATTCCAGCAAAGGTTTTATATTTGCATGCTTGTTAAATAACTTAGATGATCAATCAACCTTGTGATTAAATTATCTACCAGATTAACACTTAGTTGGATTCTAGTATGGACATTTCGGGAGGAAGCTAAATTTATATAGATATTTTCAGTCAAGGCATTGCCTCAGAACTCGTGAAAATGACAATCATTCACCAGAAGCATTTTTTATTAGACTTTGACATGTGTTACTTGTCAGTGGCCTTCACCGTACAATGAAAACAAACACTACCTTGCTAAAGATCATTCTCAGACACCCAGTGAGTTTTTGCTTCTTTTATGTTGTTATGCTCCTCGATACCTTGAAGCTGTTTGAGTCTTTCACAACAAAACTTTCTTGGCCCACCAGTCAGCTGCGCTACGTGGTATTCAGGAGTTGAATGGGGTTTTAGACATCGGCAATTCTCCAAGGTCAGGTCCCAGACACGCCTACACTCTTGGAGGCTTTTCTGTCACAAGAGGCTGGAAGCAACAATGAAGAAATAGAGACTAACAAAAGCTTCCTGGGAGAATGGTTCATGTTAAACTTACAGATGTTAAGGGTGTGAGGACCGAACGATACAGAGGGAAAGAAAATGAGGTCATGCCATGTGTGTAAATCTCTATGTACTTTATGGTAAACAAAAATGTTCTAAATATATTCGTTTATTTGCGTTTTGTATACTCATACTTGGCGTATTGTTGAGTGTTTCCACAGACAGTAAAACTTAGTGTCATCTGCCTATCAATCCTGTATGGACATTTCTTTATGCGAGCACTTAACCCACAGCTCTGTTGCTATTTACTGAGGATCCTCCCTATGCTGTCCCTCCAATCCTCTGGATATCCCACAAATCCCCGAGGTTCTGGCCCGTGCTGGTGATTTGTGGTTGGCTAGTGGGCAATTGACACATTGATAAATCCCCCGCAGATGAGGTGCGATCCATTTGAATCAATAGAGCCTTATCGGCTGACGGCCGTCACGGCCGCATCCGTGTCAGTTCACCACGGGTCCCTCGGAGTGGGCCTGATTTGTACCATTTGACAACAAACATCGTCACGCCACGTGGTTTGTCAGAGAGTCCACGGGCATAATGAAGGCAGAACGCCGTCTGTCAGCAAACCGCATCAGACAGGAGACAGACAGTGAGAGGGAGGTGGATATGAAAGAAACTGGTGGAGATAATAAAAAAAAAAAGACTGATAGGATATTACAAGACGGAACAGTGCGGGCTTCTTTTTTCATAGTAAATATATGTCATTTACAATTTTATAACCTGCTACCAATCACAGCCTAAAAAAAAAAGCTCCTGACATTTCTTGCTGTACAACACTGAAAAGCTCCTCTGTGTACGGTTTTGCTTGAGCCAGAGGATTCATATGGTTTGTGTCCACTGGCCAGGCTTTAGCTGTTCTCCAGCCTGCCTGGCTTCGGTCCAACTTCTCCTCTGTCTTTAGATCCGAGCCAAACCTGGACGGTCCACAGCTTAGCCAGCCACGTTTCACAATTTGGCAGTGCACTGGCCAAAAGCTGCTCAAAAGCTCCAGTTTGGAGGATTAATGGTTACTGAGTCTAAATAGAACTTCTCATGGATATAATGGAAAAGTTTGAGCTACATTTAGCTTTATTAGCTAGCACTACTAAAAGTGTATTTAATTTAGAAAATAAGTGAGTTGGGGAAGAGCAATGAAACTGCCAAGTCCCATGGGTTGTATTGTTGTGAATTCCGAAACTAAATGCTGGTCATGCACATGAAATATGCTTGTTATTTTCAGATTCCTCTGTTGTCTGGGTGGGAGGCTTTTCAACAGAGACACAAGCTAAACCATATCATCTATGGCTGAACCCTGCTGGGCAGAGCAGAGCTAATGGAGACAAGACAATAGACACACCGCTGTCAACTCTGCTCTTTGTGAAATAAATGCTCTTTTTTTTTAGCGTGGTTGCAGGGCTGAGCCAAATATCAGTCGACTGCCAAAATGAACTATATTGAGTTAGAGCAGAAAATATTATTTTTTAAAAAGGTTCAGTTTGAGGGAAATCTTGAAAACAGAATGGCAAGGGAATTGTTTGAAAATATTAAAAGTAAAAGTGAGTTCACCATTGTGAAACGCAAAATTTAAGCCATTGTGAGTGAATTGCAGTTTTAACTCAGAAAGAGAAGTGAACTAACCTTCCTTTGCAAACCTGTGTAAGGGGGATTTTAAGAAAGACGTTCTGTAAAACAGGGGAAGCTTAAGTGAAACACTCTTCATTAAAACAGTGAGAGGAGGCTTAATGAATATCGAGTCTCTAACACAGAGTGATGGGAGCCCTCAGGATGACAACACTCGAAAAATTATCTCCAACACTAAATCCAGGCAGTTTATGTCAAAATGGGGATCATGCTTTTATATTAAAATCCTCTTTTAGCCGTGGTTCAACAGTTCAAAGTTCAACAGAGTCTGTTCAGATGCGATGCTGCTTATTGTCTGCCACTAGAAAACATTAATTTGTGGAAATTAAAGGGTAAGGCGTATGATGTTCCCCATTTTTTCATAATGCGAACCAAAATCAGCATTGAATTTGGCTTAAAGCTTGATCATCTGTGCCACTGACAGTGGTGTGAAAGAAGACTTTAAAATACTCCATTCCAACACTCCAGTACCAAAGGTACTTAAGTAAATTACTCTGCAGGCAGTAGAAGGCACTGATGCAATGCTTTGTAAGTTCTATTTTAATGCTGCATTTGGTTTTAAGGTGAGATCATTTAGAAAAAATTTACACTTCTGGTTTGTTTAATGGTGCACGGTATTTTGGAAGCTGTCCAAAATATTTGTGTAAAATCTGAATTTACAAAGTATTTATAGCTAAAATGTTGTAAAGTACCAACTGTAATGTCCTTACAATTCAACTTTGGTTGTTTTCGTACATCTGCTTTATGGTGCAAATGATGTAATACTAATGTAAGACCAGCACACTGTTGTAGTGCCACTGAAAGCAATGTTATTGATACTGCTACATTTACCTTCTAAAAATGCCAACTCTTATAATACAAATACAAAAAAAAACCCATATTAATTTAGCTAAAGTGTAGAAGCATAAAAAAACTTATCATACCTCCTGCCACTAAAATAGTATTATTTGTTATATTGTTATATTTTTACGGTTATAGTTCTGTGATTTATCAGATTTGTTTTTGTGGTGGAGTGCAACTGGTGATTGTTTTTTACAATAATAATGATGATTGTTCACTCAGTTAAAATTCAGAATTTAGTCAGACTGTTTTGTTTAACAATTAATCCAACTTCCCCAAATGAACAGTTATTAAAAGAAAAAAGTAACAAAACTTCACATCTGAGAAGCTGATATTAAAACGTTTTGCATGGAAAAAAAAAAGCGTACATTACGATCAGAATTACCAGGATAGCTGCTGATTAATTTTCTTTCTGCTGTTTTGTTCCAACTGTGTTTTGGATAAGTTCATTGATTACATGAACTCTTCGTGGGTTCTGTAAGTACGTTACTAGCAAGTTATTAAGGAAATATGAGCAGTACTTGAAGTTTTTATTTTGACATGCACAGGTAAACAGCAGGATGAAATGGAATAGCATGTTTAAAACATGGCCTACTATATTTGCTTGGCTAATATCAAGAGTTAACAGTATTCCCTGTCAGGTGAGTGACATCACACATTTCTTTATGGTTTTATTCATTTTGGATAAAGGATTTTTATTTAGCGTTAAGTTTTATTTAAAAAAAATCAGCTCTGCATTTGATGATAAATATACATTTATTAAAGTAGCTGCATAGCATAATGCTAATTTATGCTACCTTCATTCTTAATAAACTATGCTATATTATATAAATTTATTTAAGATTTCATTTAGTGCAATTCAAAAGTCAGGTGACAGAAAATGAATAGGTAGCCATTAATTCATCATTTCCAAAGTAAAAGCACCAAACATTTTACGGTCCCAGCTTCTTAAACGCTGACTTGCTGACTGATGTGAGATCTTTGAGTCTCAGATATTATGGTAAGTTTATGCTCATTGAGTTACACGTGCATCGTGTTTTATTCATCACTAAGGCTTTTGTGAACCATCGCAAGAGTTAGACCATCATTCAGGCAGCAGTGCCTTAATATACATGAGACACACCACTGCACTGGTTGACATTTCCTTTATTATGATGAACACAGACCTCTTTGGTTTTTTTTTTTTTTGTCACTCTTAAATATAACTTCCTGCTGCCTTCCACACATAAAAAGAGATTATTGATTTGATAATGTTTACATAAATTCTGTTCTGTTTATTAATATTGTTTCTAAGAAATTGAGCTATATATCACTCACATTTGTTTCACTATTTAAATATTGCTAAACTGACAGAATAGAACAGAACATAGAACAGGATAAGAGAATCAAGTTGCCCCCGAAGCATCCCTTAGTTGTGCTGCTATTTAATTTCAAGTGATATCTAAACAACCCTGTGTCTCGGAATTGCAATGAATGAGACTGCCATCTTTTTAAAATGCTGCAGTTATGTGTCCTTTATTTTTTGAATATATACTGAGCGATTAAAAACTTTAATTTTGCTTTTATGGTATTTTACTAGAGCTTCTCATATCTAGCATGTCTTTAAGCTAAGTTCTTAAAAACAGTGTACAGTATAGTCCTTGAGCTCATGGCTTACAGCTCCAGAAAAGAATCACTGGGCTGTCTAAGATTTTATAAACTAGAAACTATATACATAAAATACATATATACATAAAAATGTAAACCATTGCTAGACATTTATAGGAGGCTTTCATAAGGTGTTTTAGATACATAAAGGCTAAAAACAGGTAATTTTAGCCTGTTGCTAGGTTGGTGCAAGGCAACATGAGGGCATCATAATATATCTTGCATAATTCAACTTTAGTGGATATAAAGTAACGTTACAGTTGTGAAAAAACAAGGATGCAATGCTTTTATAAGTTATTATATGTGCATGAATGCTAAAAGAATCATCAATTTTACCTTGTTGCTAGGAGATTGCTATGCAATAAAATGACATCATGATATATGATATACACTCAACAAAAATATAAACGCAACACCTTTGTTACTGCTCCCATTCCCCATGGGATGGACGTAGAGACCTAAAATTCATTCCAGATACACAATATAACCATCCCTCCCAAACAGTGGTCACAAATCAGTCCAAATGTGTGGTAGTGGGCACATCTGCTATATTGAGATAATCCATCCCACCTCACAGGTGTGCCACATCAGGATGCTGATCTGACATCATGAGTAGTGCACAGGTGTACCTCAGACTGCCCACAACAAAAGGCCACCCTGGAATGTGCAGTTTTTTGCGCTATTGGGGGTCTGGGGACCCAGAACCGGTCAGTATCTGGTGTGACCACCATTTGCCTCATGCAGTGCAACACACCGTCGCATGGAGTCTATCAGATTGTCAATTGTGGCCTGTGGAATGTTGGTCCACTCCACTTCAATGGCTGTGCGAGGTTGTTGGATATTCGTGGGAACTGGTACACGCTGTCGTATACGCCGGTCAAGCACATCCCGAACATGCTCAATGGGTGACATGTCCGGTGAGTATGCTGGCCATGCAAGAACTGGGACATTCTCAGCTGCCATCTGCCCTGAACAATGTGAACCATGATTCATTTGTGAAGCGCACACCTCTCCAACGTGCCAGACGCCATCAAATGTGAGCATTTGCCCACACAAGTCTGTTACGGCGACGAGCTGGAGTCAGGTCAAGACCCCGATGAGGACGACGGGCATGCAGTTGAGCGTCCCTGAGACGGTTTCTGACAGTTTGTGCAGAAATTGTTTGGTTGTGCAAGCCAATTGTTCCAGCAGCTGTCTGGGTGGCTGGTCTCAGACGATCTTGGAGGTGAACCTGCTGGATGTGGAGGTCCTGGGCTGGTGTGGTTACACGAGGTCTGCGGTTGTGAGGCCGGTTGGATGTGCTGCCATATTCTCTGAAACGCCTGTGGAGACGGCTTATGGTTGAGAAATGAACATTCAATGCACGGGCGACAGATCTGGTTGACATTCCTGCTGTCAGCATGCCAATTGCACGCTCCCTCATTGCTTGTGGCATCTGTGGCATTTTGCTGTGAGACAAAACTGCACATTCCAGGGTGGCCTTTTGTTGTGGGCAGTCTGAGGTACACCTGTGCACTACTCGTGATGTCAGATCAGCATCCTGATGTGGCACACCTGTGAGGTGGGATGGATTATCTCAATATAGCAGATGTGCCCACTACCACACATTTGGACTGATTTGTGACCACTGTTTGGGAGGGATGGTTATATTGTGTATCTGGAATGAATTTTAGGTCTCTACGTCCATCCCATGAGGAATGGGAGCAGTAACAAAGGTGTTGCGTTTATATTTTTGTTGAGTGTAGTTAAGGATGTTCAGGGGCCTTACATGTACCTGTAAACAAAGTTTGGTTGCTCAACACCTAATGGTCTAGGAGGAGTTTGTGGACAGAGAAACAAATAAACACACAAAGACACAGACAGACCTGTTACACCTTGTTATAGTAAGATATAGGGATATATGGAGGCAGTTAATTCAGTGTCAAAACACATATGCACCCTTATGTTGCTTTTTTACAGTTTGTTTTAGTTAGTTTCATAAGCGTGTACTGTAGTTTTAGGATGGGTTTTTTTGCCCACAAAGGGGCAGGGGGCTCTTCCCAATAAAAGTGAGTTTTTCCTCCCTGCTTTTGCCAAGTGGTTGTTCATAGGGGACTGTGTGATTGTTGGGGGAACTCTCTCAATACTAAAGTGCCTAAATACCATTAAACTGAACTAAATTTAGTCGAGTTTTTGCCCAGTAAATTACAAAACTAAACCTGAACTAAAATAGTGCACTCTATTTTAACTCGGATAAAACAAAAGTGAATGCATCATTATGCTTTAATACTACATATAGCTGCTGTAAATCTGCCACAATGGCAGCTTGTTCTCTGAATAACATTATCATTTTTTTTTTATTTTTTTGTAAAAGTGTAAAAAATGAATGTGCAGAGCAGGATCTTTGAGAAGTGGTGAGCAAGTGTTGAGAGTGAGCATATTGTTCACCCTTCACTTGACTGTCAATCCCAGGAGTGCCCGCCCCCTCATGATACTGGATTATGGGTTGAACTCAATCTGAATGCTGAGTAGCACGAAAGGCGGTCTCCTTCTCTCTTTGTCTTTTTCTGCCTGGTGTGTGTCACTCTTCTCCGTCTGGCCCTCTGAAATAGATGTATTCACATGACACCACAAACATGCCGGCTGTTCACACCTGCTGATTCGCACAGTATGACACAGTCAGGCAGACACACGCACAGATGCACACGACAGCTCATGCACTTCATTCCCAGTGGCTAGTCAGCGGTGCGTGTTTGACCACCATATCTTCCAGTTCAAGCAAAGGCTTCTTTTTTTTTTTTGAAAGAGAAGACTCAGTGTTGTCTGCTCATTCTCGCCAATGTAAAATACACACATTAGCTTCCATGCAACACATTCTATCCCAGTGATGCACTCAGGAAAAATCATGGACTTTATTCATATATCACTTTGTCTTACAGTTTTACGTTGAAAGTGACTGATGTATTTTAGCACTGGCCGAGTGTAAACAATTACTCTGATTGACCCAATGGGAGAGCTGTAATTACAAGTCAATGGTTTCCTGTCAAAGTTGATGGTTCTGGCACAGCTGGTGCAGTTTTTAATGAAACCTGCAGCACTAACATTTAGTACATTTGTATCAATGTTGAGAGGTCCTTGTAAAACTTACATTAAAATGTTCCTTTCATTTTTAAAATAATTCAATTAACTTTTTTCTAATTATTTAAAAAAAAAGGCAAAATATTTGCAGCCTCCAGCTTTTCAGTGTAAAGAAAGACATTTGGGACTTGCATAGATTTAGATTTTGGGGAATAAGCAGTAGTAGGTATGCCCCCAATAAATGCATGACAAAAGTAGAGGACTTTTATTTGTGGTTATGATGTTACTCTGAAACATTATGATGCCCCCAACAGGGGCAGATATTTATTCTGCAGCAGTGGGTCTTTCTATACCTCTGAAAATATATGAAAGTAAGATAGTAAGAGTCTGAAGGGAAAAGGAGGTCCAGGACTTGGCCTCTCATTCTCTAACGTATTCTCAGTAAAGAAGTGGTTGGATGTGGTGGTGTTAGCTAGATCGTTAACTTCAAGCTCACTTGATTTATTAATAGGGTTAATAAATCAAAGTAATAGACATTTTATTAAGGCAAGCAGATACTATTTATGGAATTAAAGATAACATTCCCAAGTTAAACACACACAACATGACATGAAAAGTAAGGCATGCCTGTTGATTCAGCACATAAAAATTGTCTAGGGAGTAAATATTCCAGAAGAATGTGGAAAGCCTTACAGGATTACTGTAAATTCAGTTTTCTTTTACGTGTCACCTGGTGCCTGATTTTTGCGTTTGAAGACTTAATAGTGGATGCTGAGAAACTGGGATTGTTAATTTACTCTTAATGGAACAAATTTTAGATGGTTTAAGACCATAAAGGATTAATTATATTTTATCAGTGTTTCCACCAATATCTGTTAGTGATGTTGTTATTTGAACAAAAGTGGAGGCTTCTCCTTGAAAAACTGTTGAATTATAGAAGAAGGTGAAGAGGGGAAAGGCGGTTGGTCCAGGTGGAGGTATGAAGATGTCCAGGAGTAAGAGCAGTGGATTGTTTAACACAATCTAAGAGACTGAGAGGACTCTGAGAAATGGAGGGATAAAGTTGATGAAGATATGGGAAAGAGTTGTTGAAGTTACGTTAAGGAGAGAGGTGACGATCAGCGAGCAGCTTGGCTTCATGCAGAGAAAGAGCACCACAGATGCGATTTTTGCTTTGAGAGTGTTGATGGAGAAGTATAGAGAAGGTCAGGATGAGTTGCACTGTGTCTTAGTGGGTCTAGAAAAAGCATATGATAGCATACAAAGAAGATTTAATTATTACAGTAATGTTAGGTCTTTTTTCGTGTATAAATCAGGTTCACTGGGGTATAGTTTGCAATAATTTATTAAAAAATATTTCCTTTCAAACCTACTACTTAAGAGTTCAGCTTTTCTTAACCTTTGATAAGTGGTAAGTCTTAGTGTTCCAAAATGCATGGCTCATAAGTGTTAGTACTCCACTCCACTGAAAGTATTTTATTGTGTAGTCTCAGTTCAGCCTGTAGCCAGCTCAGCTGATTGGTTGGCCATCCAAAAGACCTCCCCACAAACTCATGATCACCTATTGATTGACCTGCTGCATGAGGGTTAGCTTCAGGTCCTCCACACCACATGTCTCTCTCTTTGCATCAGATACACTGCGTATGAGCAGCGCTGACCTGTGGGGCGCTCCAGTCACCTCTTATTGGGCTTGACACTGCTCGATGGTGACAACGCTAATTGTCAACATCTGGGAAGTGCTTGCCATCCCTCAGCCCGGCGCAGAATGAAACGTGGTGATCTGTCATAACGTGTCAGAGGAAATTAGCATCAATTGGACGTCGGTATGTGGAAGAGGGAGGGGGACAGGAGTGGAGGATGCCCAGCCGACATTATCAGGGCTTTTTGTGAGGAGGGGGAAGAGGGCAAATGGCTGTTAGAGGAGTAATTTCAGGGCAAAGAGATTTGCATGATTGTGTTTCTTCACAGATTCACTGTGGGAAAATAAATTCTATTGCAGTTACAACAGAAATGGATAACACTACTGCTGTTACTAATGATTGTAATATTAATACTAACACTAATAGTTATTCTAATTCTAATACAAGTACACTACTAAGCATAAGTCTTTTATATTTTGCTTCCAAGGAGCCTGACTTTATTGTATTTTTTTAACGTGGTCTTGAGCAATAGCTCTCCAGACTTTCTGAAGGTCCTTCCAAGGTTTTAATATATTTTATATTAATTTTTATATTAATTTTGTTCCAATTTCTTAAAAAATGCACCAAACAAGGGTGGCTGGCAAGCAAGAATTGCTAAGAAAGGAAACGGGGAGAAAAGCCTGAGGTATGCCAAATTTCACAAGAACTGTACTGAAAATCGGTGGGAACAGATCCTAGGGAGCGATGAATTCAAATGTGAAATTTTTTGTGTCTAATTGTCGTCAGTATGTACAACATGGAGTGTCTAACACGTTGGAGGCTTTATCATGGTTTCCGCCAGCGGTGTTGGGGGTCAAGACTGATGGAACTATAAACACGGAAAAGATTTTGAATATGATTTAGAAAGCGTTTGACTGGCACTGGCTTCGTTTTTCAATATGACAATGATTCCAAACACACTGCAGGTGCAGTAAAAACATACCTGATTAAAACTATAAAATGGAACACTATCAGTCATGGATTGGCCTTCCCAGAACCTGGCCCTCAACATTATTGAAGCAGCGTGGCATCACGTCAATAGGGAATAGAACTATGGGGCGATCGTGGCTCAAGAGTTGGGCGTTCGTCTTGGAATCGGAAGGTTGCCGGTTCGAGCCCCGGCTCCGATAGTCTCTGCCGTTGTATCCTTGGGCAAGACACTTTACCCGTTGCCTACTGGTGGTGGTCAGAGGGCCTGGTGGTGCCAGTGTCCGGCAGCCTCGCCTCTGTCAGTGCACCCCAGGGCGGCTGTGGCTACACTGAAGCTTGCACTCACCAGTGTGTGAATGATTGTGTATAGTATAGGGGTCCTTAGGACCAAGTAAAGCGCTATACAAATCCAGACCATTTAACTAAAGGCATCTGGCATCCAAAGAAAAGCCTTGGGATGCTCAAGAAGCCTGGAAAACTGTCCCTAAGGAATACCTTGAAAAATTACAAGAAAACCTGCCAAAGCGAATTAAGGCTGTGTTGACAAATATAGGTAGTCATACAAAATATTGACTTTGCAAACTCCATTTGCACCTTTCAATGCTTCTATTAGTATATTAATATTAATGCTTTTTAAAAAAAAAGCATCACTGCTTAAGCTACTACTAATAGTACTTTTTTAAACAATCATTATGTGATTGTAATTACTAGTGATACTGTTATTATGATTGTTGGCCTGCTGCTACTGTATCCATTACTGTTACTGTTACTTAATACTAAGAGGTTAACTGTTTTAAGTAAATCACTTACGTTTGTTTATTCATATATTTAAAAGAGTAATTTAAAATATCCACCTAATATATTAATATTGTCAGCAGTGTTCTTATGGCCAACTTATCGTGACCTGCTGTGAAAGTTGAAAAGAGAAGTTGATCTTAAAGCTGTTACACTTCAGCTTGTAATTCAGACTTGGAGAAGCCTCAGGCAGGGCTCTCCCAAAGTGCTTGCTTAAGAAAAGCAAAGAGTGTTACCATATTTTGGCTTCACATCAACTTGTGTTAAATTCTCAGGCCATCACATCTCATCTTTTAGAATTGTCTTTTGTTTTGGTAAAGAAGCATTCCTGACTTCTATTTTATTCCCATATTTTTAACTTTTCCATTCTTGATCCACACTGTAATGTGTTGTATTTAAACCATTTTACAGCCCAAACTGTAAACTTTCATAAAGCTTCTGAGTTTCATTTGAATGAATACAGTAAGGGGAACTCTCATGAATTCACATGTGATAAAAAACAAACTAGATTCGTGTTTATCTTGTCTCATGGAAAAGCCCGCATTGTCACAATATCTTTGTCTTATCAGAATAAATCAATATTGAATTTATGTAAAAAAATGCAATAGCACAAGCACAACAACTGGGATAAAGGAAATTCACTGGGTTATTAAATAGTAGAAGAAAATGAAGAATTTCATACCCAACTGAAGCAACACGTGGGCCATTGAAAACACAAGATTTCACACAGTACATCAGGTGGTGATGACCTTAAATCTGTGGCTGTTGTTAAAAACTGTTAAACAGTATTTTCAAATGGGCAGGAAGTGGTATACCTGTCTTTATGACCTTTGACTTTGTTTATTCAGGAAAGCGACAGTTTGTGGTGGGATGCCTTTGCGACAGAGTTTTTTGAAGAGGATGCCACTCTCACGCTTTCCTTCTGCCTCGAAGATGGACCAAAGAGATACAGTAAGAACACACACAATCATCTCATTTCTTCTATTCAAAAACTCCTTTGTTAATAACCACTGATTATCCACATACCTCAATTAGTAGGTGCCAACTGAATATTTTAATTATGTTGTATTTTAAGTAAAAAGCATTTATTTGTGACAGTTCTGTCTGCACATTGGGGTTTTTTTTTAACTTGTTAGGTCATTTTTAAGTGAACAGCCTTTTCTGAAGTCACTCACTACTCTCTGAGCAACACTGTAGTCTATTATGCTAAAATGACATTTAAGGTACTAAAAATCATAATTTTTATCACATTTTCAGACTAGAAATCTGGATATAAATACAATGTTCATGGAATAAAAGAAATAATACGCAGTGTTCTTTGGGAAAACCCATAAACTCAATGTATGGCTTAGCTACTGTGACATCACCCATCATCAGTGATTTTGTGAAATTTTGTTTTGAAGTTGAACTTTTTTTTTTTCATAACCATGTTGGCGCTGTGGATTTTTTTTTTTAAATTGGACATCACAACTAAGGAGTGGATCTGAATAAGAAACCAAGGTTAGTCCTTGGTTATACAGTAAGGTGGGCAGTCACAACATAGTCATGCCCTAAAACAATGGTCCCCAACCCCCGGGCCACGGACCGGTATGGGTCCGTGAATCGTTTGGTATTGGCCCGAGTTGAGGCTCGGGTGTGAAATTTCTGGTTTTCAGGGTTTTTATCGTTAACTCTGTTTCCCTGGGTCTTTTCCTGTGTTGTAGTGGTGTGTCTTATTTTGAAAGAAATATTTAAGCGTTACCATAGCGACCAGAGCACATTAAGGGGCAGAGAGGAGGACGTTACTCTCAATGTTTTTGGCGCATTTCAGGAGGACGCTGCTAATAAAGTTACACAATTACACAGTGAATTTGTGTTTGTTATTATATTTACAAAATACCACAGTTTTTGTCTTGGTAGTATCATTTTATTTGTTGTATTTATCTGCGACACCTTAAAGGCTGGTCTGTGAAAATTTTGTTTGACATTAAACCGGTCCGTGGCGCAAAAAAGGTTGGGGACCGCTGCCCTAAAACAATGATGCCAAAAATGCAGACCACAGCCCTCTAGTGGTCCTTGACGGCACTGCAGTAACATCTAATTGAAATCACAATAAAATGTTTAAAGTAAAAAAAATATTAAAAATATATTTTTTAAAAAGTCACATGAAATGTGTTATTCGCAATTATGGTGGCTAACACGTGCTGCTGAAGAAGCCTAAGTTTATATGTATTGCTGGAATTTTTCAAGTGTGGGTCCAGAACACCAAATAGTTTTGTGTCTTGATTAATGATGTAATTAAGTAGGACCACAAAATATTTTCAGGAAGAGTTCAAAATGGACCTTTACATTGTGAAGTTTGGGAATGGCTACCCTGATTTATTGTTTATGTTGAGCTTAAATGGGAGTGTAATTAAAGAGCTAAAGATTCTATATACTCAAACCTAGTGATTAAGACCTATAACTCATCAGCAAAGTGTTTATTGAGATATTTACACAAATGAGAAGTGGGGCAGTTTGTTGTAAATCTTTATAGGATCAGACTATAAAGATCAGCAAGAGTCACCCCCTACTGGCTATAAGAAAGAATGCGTATATAAGCCTATTTATTACTGGCTTCCTCTTTAGATATCTACATCTGTAACTATCTTGCTGTATGTTCAAAACCATTAAATTCATAAGGGGCATTCTCTTAAAACAACCTGTTTTCAAGGGTCTTAAACCACCACTCTGTGTCCTCTTATGGGGATGTTGGTGGCACAGTAAGACTCAAGGCATGTTTGTAAGTGGCTGAGCAACACAACTTGCCATTTCTTTCTTTTTTTTTTTCTTCTTTTTTTTTTATTGAAAACTTCCACCTACACATACTCAGACACATACTCAGACATTGTTCATCATTTCTGGGACTGACTTTGTGCTCAAATGGGAAAAAAAGTTGTAGACTACTTCCACTTTGCTTTAACCTACTACATCTTCTTTCAGTTAAGTTATTGATTTCCTGAATTTCCCAAAATGCCTTCATAACAGCTCTTAGGGAAAAAAAAATGTGTGAACTTCTTCAGTTAGCGAGTCAGACATTTCCAGTAAAGCTTTGTAACCACTGAGTCAACCATTTCTGCATTCGGCTACACTGAGGCACTGACAGCAAGAAAATTGGTATCTCTTCTTCTTCTAACAATAGGTTTTTCTCTGCATGTGATTGCCGAACATTGGTGCAACATCACATGTAACTACTGGTAACCTCTTTCTGAAACTTTCATCACAGGCTTGCGTTGTGGGTTGCACTTTTTAAATAAAGATGCAAGCATAAACTGCAGTCTCGAAAATAGACAAATAATGGTCATGTCTGTCTTGTGAAGACACAAAACAGCTGCTTTTGTATAAGATCATAGTTCCTGGGGCTTTGTGACAGCTTGGTACTTTTTACCTAGAAGGATGCAGAAGAAAATGATACCATGTCTGCTTTACTTCCAATAGGTTTGAGAAGTTAAAGGAGTCATATTGGTCTTCAGATAGAAAATGTCTTGTTCATTTACTGCAGTGTTAGAGGACCAGTATTTTGTGCACTTCAAGGTTTCGGTGGACACACATCTCTCTGGAAAATACTTGGTGCTTAAGGGGGAAAAAACATAAGTAGATTAAAAAAAATATCCAGTCGTGGAGTTTAAATTTCAGTTTTTTTTACCTTACTGACAGTGAGCTTAAACTAAAGGTTTGGCCTAAATAGAAACACAGTAGGTTGTTAATTTGACAAATTACCCCTCTGATTTGCTTCTTCTCTGAAGCCATGGCTGCTGGAAGCCAGTAGGTGTTGCTATGCATGTAGTCAACCACTATACCAGAATAAAACAGGATTTCTTGAAAACATAATTACAACTGTCCTCAGAATATCAAGGAGAATCCCTTGTTTCTTTATTAAAAGAACACTGAGGACATCTTTTAAAGAAAACTTATGAATTAACACAGAGAAAAAAACACCTTTGGCACCACTTTGATGCCTTATACTCTTAGAGCTGTTTGCATGCTGTAGGCTGCTCATTGAGTTGATTACATATTATTCCTGTAAGGGAAATCAATCAGGTTTCAAAGAAGAGTTTAACAAATGCAGACATACACGTTCGCACTGAGAGGTAGATAGAAAGAGCAATACCAATCTCATGGGCGTTTAGTATGAAGATGGAGGCCAGAGGGTATTATCTAATATGGAACAGGTAGATTGACTCTAAAGCAAAGTTAGCAACATGTTGAATCTAGTTTGTTTAATCCACACACAAAACGAAATGAAGAAATTGCCATTTTAGGAGCGGCTATTAGAATGAACAAATTGCCAGCTAGTGGAGGTGCCGCATAGAAGTTATGGTTGGTTAAAACTGTTTCTCAAGAAGTAGTTTAGCAAATCAGTTAAAAGAAAATGGCTAAAGACTGAGCTGTAGAGGTGCTAGGAGGAATATTTCATAACTTAAGAGAGAGCCAGCCTTGCTGCTTCCCCCTGTTTTTCATTTCTTTTTTGTAAGTCAGTGCCAAGAATATCTCGGTAGCATCCCTTCTGTAGTTATTCATCCAGAGATACAGAAAGAGCTGCAGTGATTAGTTGATCAACAAAAAGGAAATCTCAGGTCATCACTATCTCACTATTTTGATAATTAAAGATTTAAAAAATAATGTGAGTAATCCTTTGAGAAGAAAATATGAATATTTTTGACTTTTCATGAAGGCAGAACTCAACGAATAAGGACCCTGTTAGTGAGAAGTTATAAACAGCACTTTTGACAATTTTGGGCCATTTTTTAAACATTTTAATTAATCTGGTGACTGAAAATTTGATGAGAGGGTTGATTTCTAATGGAAATATTTTTTTTACCTTGGGTTGTACAAGCAAATAATGTGTTTAATTACACATTTTGCTTACACTTTTGCATAGCTAAGCCAAGTTTAAACTCCAGCACAGACAATAAAGACAGGAGTGTGATATCAGCCATCTCCTTTTTTGTAAAGAAGGCCAGTTAGTGCATTCCCCAACTGCTCCTTTAAGGTTTGCAGGGCTTTGGGTTTCTAAATAGTTGGTATTGTATTGTACGCTTTCAACTCCTGAAAATAGACCGCTGCTGTAGTATGTGGTTTTCTGCAGCAAATGACAGAGCACAGGCTTTTACTGAGTTTGTGATATTGTCCCCTCCATCTCATCTGCATAGGTTTGTATTTTGATATCTGAAACATATTGAATATCACACAGACATAGATAAGGACGTGGTGCTCTAAAATGAGGCGATGTGTGTGTAGCGTCTGCTGGGTTTGTGTGTGTGATGCAGCTTAGTTATGGAAGAGGAGGAGGGGAGAGGAGAGACGGGCAATGGAGGATTGTTGTGAGCTGGGCCCTGGTTTGCTTTTCAAATGTAAAAATAAAAATCCCCATTGGTGTAGAGACGGTAACCTTGTTCCCCCGGGAACGGGAGGCTTAACACCATGGCGATGATGACTCACCGTCCGTTTCAAGCCTTCCTCGATTCACATTCAGGTGCTCTAAGTTACACACAGCGAAATACATAATCGAGGAACAATCCACCAACCTTACACGTACCAAGCAACAGATCCGATTCTAAAGAATAACAATGAATCTGAAAGAGATGTGGCTGTCTCGCAGCTTTGCACTGGCACCTATGCATTGTATACATAAAAACACAGCATAATGCATCATATAGCAATACTTGTAGTCATATATATTCCAGTTAGCTATTTTGTCCACTGCTCAGTACTGTAGTTATTTTTAGCAACAGCTCTTGAACTGCTTACAATGACTCAGCAGGTAGGAGGACGGAAGTGCCTTGCTTAAGGCAACTTAAATATTTGTTTAGGGAGAAGTTCCTGTTGGATAACTTGAAAACTGCAGTAACTTGTTACTTTATATAATGACTGCTGTTTAAAAGTTACACTGTTTCCTTTTTGCATTACCAAAAACGTCTACAAATTTGCAATTTTTTGTGCATATTGATGTCTCTGTACAGCTTTTGGCTAGCTAAACTTTAAGCTAGCTGTCTGTTTCGTACTTAAAGCACCCTTGTTTTTTTTCATTAAGCTGCTGTCCTAGATTTTTCTTTGCAGCTGACTTACACTTTTCTCACCAGATCGCCATTTGCATTCAATTTTGTGAAAAGCTATATTTTAACCTAAACTGTGATATTTTCTTGACACAAACCAAGTAGTTTTGATGCTTAAATCTAACCAAACATTCAAGTGAAAACAAAATTAGGTAGCCATTAAAAGAGGAACTTTAAATGGCCCACACAAAAATCAGGTCTAAAATAAGGTCAGTTTATGCCACCTACTTCTTTTCATGAAACCTTCAATGGGCTGTTTCAGACACTGGGAACCAGTGACTGATATTGCTTGGCTGGGTGACTCACCCATTTTGTCAAAGCTGCCGGCGTGGCTCGTTTATATGCAAAGTGTTCTTTGGTGTCTGTAGCTTGATGCACCAGGTTTTGGCATGATTGAGATCGTACTCCCACCTTGTCTGTTTTCAGTGCAAGGGATTACTACTATGAAGGATCATATTTAACCCAAAAACCACAATCATTTCCTTACTGTAACCAAGTAGATGTTGGTGCCAAAACCTGTGAAAGTGGGTTAAAATGAAACCAAGTGAAAATCAAACACATCTGCAAGTGAAAAAAAAGACCCAATGGCACATTAACCTCAGTCTACTGCCTGAAAAACTTACAGTGCCACTACTGTCGCTCTAACTTTGTGCTGCCGACTTTCTGTGTCTCTGAACCGGTGCCATTATCTTTCAGCTGCCAGTACAGCTACATCCTCCATCCTTTTGCTTTTAGATTGTACTGTTGGCATCTCAGAAATTGAAGCTCAACGTGCTGTTGGGCTCATTGTTAGTCATTCAGCACAAGCGCGTCAGCTAACTGCCTAACATATAAAATGTAAATGTGACCCCCGATGTGGCCTTACTCTGAAATCCTCTCCCAGCTTCCAGCAATGTGAGAAAGCGCTGATGTTATTGTCATGCAGGTCAGAACAACACTGACCAGTGGAGATGCGAGTGTGTAGGAAGTGGAGAACGGTTAGCGGTGGTTAAAGGGGCCATGCATACATGTTGCAAGAGTGAGAGAGACACAAAAGGTTATAACATTTAGCACAGTGGAACAGCATCTCCTCTGACAGAAATATTCTGAGTAGAACAAAATGTTTTTAAGCTAAGTTCTTAGCATTATCTTTGATAGATTTAAATCATAAGGCTAGAGATCTTATCTTTTTTCCCCTCATGACATTTATACAATGAAACGAGAATATATGGACCTATAAAGATTAAACATGTTAAGCAAATGAAAAGGACAAGTCTTGACATTTGTGTTTTATTAAACAGCTTCTGCTTGTAAAGCACACATGCTTATGTTTGAGATGACGTTCATTAAACTGTTTATGTATTATTCCATTAAAACAGTCCCAATATGTTTATTTTTCATTTTCTGCGTAACGTATGGAGGTATAAACACAAAAACTCCCGTCCTCGTTGAAATGGAATCATATTTGTTTGAGTCATGCAATAGCTTATGCGATAATTACAAGGAAACAATCATTTCACTCCATTCTGGGGTGCTCTAATTTCATAACGTTCAGCGGAGGAAAAATTAGAAAAGCTAATTTACCTAATCTGTTTTTTATTATTGCATGGACCTGCGTTCAGGTGTTTTGTAACTCGTCTCCAGCTGGTGTTCATTGTGGCTTCTCAGAGGAAATGGCTCATATTGGATGTGCTTGCGTGTTAATTGTTGGAGGACAAACGGTAATAGATTTGTATCCTCCTTGAGCCCTCTCTGCTCTATGCGATGCTCCAAAATCAGTTCTGACCTTTAACTGGAATTGAAACAATTAGTTATTGATTAAGTACTCAATCTAAAGAAAATTGATCTTCAACTTTGTCAGTTTGGTAATTAATTAGTCATTTATTATAAAAAAAATAAAAATAAAAAATAAACATTTGCACCTCCCTGCTTCTTAATTTACTTTTCTGTTAATTATCTTTGTAAAAATATACATTTTGGGTGGTTTGGGACTGCTGATAGGACAAAGCAGAAATATAGACATATTTTATGGATTAATAATAAAAACAAAAAAGTAATCGGCAGTTGAAACCATGATCCAAAAATTCCAAACATTTACAGTTTTTACCTTTGGCTGTACGAACTTGTGAAGGGCACAGTTTTCTCCACATTTCTGCTTAAAAGGTCACAAACCATCTTCGACTGGTTCTATCATTAAAGGAAAAAGTAGCCTCAGTCTGTGTTAGGCATGTGTTATTTAAACAGTATAGAACATCCAGAGTTATTTTGCCTGCTAATATATCTCTTATAGATTTTTTTACACTTTTATGGTGCTGTCCATTGCCATTGCTGCTCTTTGATTGGGTTTTCACTGAAGTGTTTTGAGGATTTGTTTTTTCCCCCCGTTGGATTTCATTGTAAATCGAATGCCTTTATTACTAACAACAGTCAGCAATTCAAGCAAGCAATTTGAAGATGCGTTTTTGAGTATTTTTTGACACTTTTGAGCAGTGGTTCGCAAGCTTTTTCAGCAATCCCCCACTTTTTTCCAAGCTGTAACCAAAAAAAGAGAAAAAAGAAAAAATAGGATCCAGCGTGGTAGCATCAGCAGCAGATCAACAGGTTAAATCAGCTGCAAGTCAATGAATGTTCATTTAACCAGCTGGTTGGCTGGTCAATTCCCAGATTTAACTAGTAGTTTCTTAACCAAACCATATCTAGAGACTGACCTAGAAAACCTTAAACTAATGGTTTGCTTGCTGGTGAAATGGTGGAGAATTTAAAGTCACAATATGTGGCTGTTTTCTTAAAAATTATTCCCCACTTTGTGTCATTAACGAAAAGCAAACAGGATTGTCTGTTGCTTCTAATTGTGATCTACATGTATCAGGAACAATAAGCATGACAGACGACAACATAAGCAGCTTATCCAGACAGATTGCATTATTTCTTCCCTCGCCTTGTTCTTGCAAAGATCTGAAGAGCACTAAATGTGAGGAGTGAGAATTCGCAGCCTCGGATATGCCATTATAGTTTATAGTTTGGACATAAAACTTAACAACATCTTGTATTGCCATGACAGCATATTGCTTTTGATATAAGTTAATATTTTTAATATGTTCTTCTTGGCGTCGTATTTTATCTTTGGACTGAGCGTTTTGGTGCACATTTGTGCACCCTTGTATGTGTGTAAAACAATTCTCAACCGGTGCAGGGCAATTACTGTTTTCTACAGTACACCGAATATTCAGAACCTCTATCTAATTATACTCTCAATTGCTGTGGCCTTAACATTCGCCCCAGTACCTTGTCTGGCTCTGCAATCTATGAGGCATCTGATGAAAGCTGCACTCCATGATGCAATCAAAGAGCAAGGCTCATTTTAGAAGTAGTTCAAACAAGAGAGGGAAAAGTCTGCATGTTTAGTGGGTTGGTTCAAGGCAAACTGCAAAAGTGATTCACAACGCATTTACAATTCATCTAGTTATTCTTGCATTGCAGCACGCAATAATTGCAGCGATAAAATGACCACAGCTAATAATCTTTAAGCAAGCATGAGGACATAATGAGGAGGAAGAAAACACGGGGAAACTGTTTTAATACTCTTGCCTCTGCCGTGAAGTAAGCTTAACAAGGAGCTCACTTGGTGCTATGAATTAAAAGTGGCAAACTTTTAATCAATAACCAGATTGCGTACGGTTGGAAATGTGATAATGATCAGATCTTTTCTTGGACCAGTCTTGCATTTGGCAACAAGACCATAATGAGTGTTTTTAGCCATATAAGGCCAGTGTTATTGTATTGGTAAAAATGTCTGACTTAAACATACAATAAAACATTTGTTTTATACAGTGAAATAAGAGTTTCATTTTTGTCTTGTCCTCAGAAAACTTCATAATGTACCACAGGTTTACTCAGCAGTAATGACCATTTCCCTGTATGTAGCTACTTTTAAATGAAGCATTTACAAAGCATTTTAGCTCAAAGCTATACAACTTTAGCAACAGATGTAAATTTTGAAACCATTAAACAAAAATAAGGTTTTTATAAGGTTTATAATTTATAAGGTTTTTATTTAAAACAAACAACCCCCCCAAAAAACCCTCCAGGGTGTTTTTCATCGAAAGAAAAGTAAAAAAAAATGCTGTTTAACCACAAAAAGCTCCACTATGTTAAGCAAGTTATTACTGACTTTGCCTGTCTTTTGTTTGCTACCAGCCAAGTAGAATACAGTGGGTTTATGAGAACTTGTTAGGTAAAAACAGCTGCCTGCCAGCGACTGCTGGAAACAGGATGGACTGAACCATAGAGTAAATGTGCCGTCAAATGAAAATAGTGAAAGAGGGTAACAGCTGCATCGAGCTGCCGAGCTGCATGAAAATTCTCTGTAGTTTCATCAGTACAAATAACCGCTTACACAATGTATAGTCATAAAAAACTGAATGCTACAATGTAACATGTGTTTGCATTAATGCATCAAGACCCCCAGTTCAGAAGCCAGACTCTATCTTGTCTTCAGGAATGCCAAATTTATATTCAGCTTGCAAGAAACTATAATGTCATTGGTGTGCACTGTGTCCTTTGTGTATAATTACATAACATAAATCATTTATTTGTCCAGTGTTGGCCTTTCCCTCTGTTTGTGCATGTGTTCATGCTTGTATGAACACATGCACAAACACAAACTATGTATCTTTTTGTGTGTTTTCCCCGTTCAAGCGACGGTAAATGTTTGTGCGTGAATGTGCTGGTTGGAGAGTTAAAGGGATCTCAATTCTTCTGTGGTGGCAGTTGTTTTGAAAGGAGGAGGTGGAGGTGGTGGTGGTGCGGGGATGGCGATGGTGGGGGGGACGGGGGACGGTGTGCGAATCTGCTTTACAGAGAGATGGATAGGATGGATTGAAGGTGTAGAGCGGTGATTGGCAGGCGGGATGATGCGGCCCTGGCTCAGCTGCAGCGCTGAGATGTAGGCTGCTGCTGATTGACAGTCGAGCTGAGCCTGGGAACCGCAGCGCTGGATTGGCCACAAAGAAAGACGGAGGGAGAAAGTGCAAGAGAGGAGAGAGAGAAAAGATAGATTTAAACATAAAAAATGTACCCTTAACATTTTGCTGTATATTCTGTTCCTGGATAGTTCGACACTGCCATCTATTGTAAACTATGCTGATGGCATTTTCATGATATTTCTGACAGCTGACATTGTGCTAAATGTGCATCTGTGTGTCTATGTGCAGTGCAGTCGACATGAGGAGGCAAAGTCATATAAGGGGCCCTTATATATCTGAATAAAAAACATATAATGTAGAGAGGACAACTTTTGTCCTTGACAACAGCTTTAGCCTAAGGCTGCAGAGACTGTTTTATTTTCATTAATTGATTTTTTGGGTTTTTTTTGGTATATTAAATGTCAGAAAATAAGGTTGAAGTTATTTGTGTTTTTTTTCTAACCAGCAGCCCCAAACTCCCAAATATGTCATTTGTAATTGCAAAAAAAGCTGAGATAATGGGGCAAGCTCATAAATTGAGATCCCAAAACTGATGAGTGTTTGGCAGTTTTGCTCGATAAGTAACTAACCTAATTAAACACTCATCAAAATAATTGTAGCTGATTTTGTCTTAATCAACTTATCAATCAAATTATTATAGCAAGCCCTCAAACTTTGTTAAAATACTCTCATTCAATTTCCAAAGTGTATGCAGTTATAATTGTTGCCCTTTTTTAAAGAAAGACCTTTAATGTGGAGGAATCTCGAAGTAGTTTAGAGATACTGATTGCTAAGGCTGTGCAAAGCATTGACTTGATGCTTGTGTTCATGTTCTTTTTAATAAGTCAATTACATTTTTCCTTTGCTTGCTGATCTAAATTTGACGTCTCTAGCCCCGCATTGTTAGACTTTGTGCTCTGGCCTTGGAGATGGCCAATTTCTGATGGCAGTTGATCTGCAGATGGCAGCTTTGTGATATTTACAGCGCATAGTTTGATAAGCATGCATGATGGTATGCAGTGGTCATTCTATTCAGCTGTGAAACAAAAACACCCTTGTCTCTCTCCGTTAGTAAGTTTTGACCTGGAGGTCCAGCGTCTCTTTGCTTCTGCCGTATTTTCCGACCATTACCTCCCACTCCAGCAGATCCACGATCCCTCTGCTGCCTGCACCTGCAGCCAGACGATCTTCTGAAAGCCTGTGTGCCCTGCCCCATAAAGAAAATAGGATGCATGTGGCTCAGACAGATTTTCACAATCTAAAGAAAAGCTACTGTTGCTTTTAAAAAGACACTTGCAGAATACATACATTTAGAGTGAACCTTTCCTTTAAATGTGGCGCTATGGATCCTGCTTCGCTGATGCCTTATGTTGTTTCACATACAGTCAACAGGCTGGCATATTAAAGGACATGCAGGTTAGCATTAATGATTCAAAACCCCCAAAAAGCAAAAAAGAATTGAAATGAAACATTATTAGATATCAGTCGACTCTACAGGAAGGAAATGTATTTTGTGACTATTTCCTTGTGCCTAGCTTGCAGATTCTATTAGATTCAAATAACCCAGAAAGTATTGCATTAGTACATTTGCAAATTATAATCGAAAATCAAACCTATTAGAGTGAAAGAGATCTTGATTAAGTGAAAATATGAATAACATAACTTACTCATAGAAGCTAACTCTAACCAATAGGATAAATTACAGTAATTATTAATTAATTCTTTAATATGTTTTATTTTAAGGTACTGTTTTGACGGAAGTAGCTTCACATTTTTGAAAATCATCTTATGCCTTTTTGTCCGATATTATCACCTTATTTCAACTCTTTATTGAATCTAATGATGACTTAAGAGAAAGCTTTTATTTGTTGTGTGCCACCTCTTTTTCCCTTTGCAGTCTGTTTTCTGATTGCACTTGAGCCACACTTTCTCCATCAGAAACACCAGCTCTGTCTGTTTTTGATTCAAGCCAAGACAAAATCGGTGTAAGATGTAAACTATAAATTCAGCCACACATTAAACACGTGAAAATAAAAGGAGGATAAAACAAGCATGACAGGTTTGGTCGAGTCTGTCTTGAGCAACAGCCAGGTGCCCATGCGTACACTGAAATAGGTTTTCCTAGCTGTGTTCATTGCTTCTTTTCAAAGAAAGATCGTTTTCTAAAACACTTTTGAGGAACACTTTGTTTTTTTTGGATGTTTCAGCGCTTTCCCCCTCAGTGTCAAGTGGAAATAAAAAAAAAAAAAGTACACTACATGAAGATTATGTTTTTTACATGAATTGCTTCAATAAAGAGGCAACCAAACAGCATGTAAGGTACCACATAGATGCGTTTGCCCTAAGCAACTGAACCCCGAGCTGGTGTAATTCCCGGTCAGAAACACTGCTGCGTGCCGTTCCCTTAGCCTCTTTATCTATTCCTCTCTTTCTCCACTGCTACAGTCAAATAAATGCTTAAAATCCCCTTGCCCCACTCAACAAAACTTTCAAATCTATTAAGGCATTTTTGAATCAAAATGTAAAATGAGTGTTTGAATAAAGAAACCGTAAAAGTTTTGTAACTTCACCAAACTCTAGAAGCAAGTCTCTGCAGACTCTGCAGGCAGTTGGGATCAGGAGTTTTGTCTACAGGCTAGTAAGCTCACATTCTGACTCTGATTCATAAAGGAATCTGATGAGCCCCGAAGCTCCTGAGGGATCCGTTATTCTCTTCTGTGAACTTAAAGTGGATCAAGCTGTCAAAAACACTCATAGAAACTATTGTTTTGTTAATTTTTTTCCCTGCAGTAATGTCAGGTATGAACAGGAAATCTTTAAGTGTTCATACTGTATAGGCAGCTACATATTCATTCATTAAATAAAGGTCTACCTACCATCTTGTATCTTCATGCAGTCACTGCTGCTGGTTTGCTCTGCCTGTATAAATTCATCTGTTTATGTTAGGTATAGCAAGGCCTGCTCAATTCCAGTCCCATTAAAACTCTTCTTTCTGGAATTTTGCCTAAATTGTCTGTTAACACCCTTATAACAGCTAGAAAATGTCTGTTACAAAATAATTATTAATGGAATCAATTTCAAAGTCTAATTGCAGGTTGTATTTTCATTTTTATTCCCAGTGGCCGCCCGATGGCAATTAAGACATAGCTGATTGTTTAGTTGGCAGAACAGAAAGAGTTTTAGTGTTTATTTTTTCATTCACTACAGGCCTGTTATCGGCCGCTCTCTGGCAACTGGCCATCTCCCCTTTCTGTGTGTGGTTTGTGTGGCCAATCAGATCAGGCAGCCTGCATTCTGGGTTAGAGTTGAGTGAGGTGAAAACGGCGGTGGCTACTTCACATTCTAAAGCAAAGAAATGAAAGAAAGTTTATTGTACAGTAACGGGGAAGCAAGTTTCTTTGAGTGGAAAATGATAATTCAGCCACATTTTGACTGCGGTGGATCAAGCTGGCACATTTCGAAGGCACCGGCAATTATCAGAAACAGTCACTCGATTTCCATGACAAGAGGCAGTAGCACCTTGTCTGTCTGCAGCTGACAACCCCTTATCAGATGCCATTAATATATTGGCAAGATATGTGGAAAAAGACATGCCCCTGTTATGTAAATTTCCCTTTGGCTTACCCGTTTTGTTTTTTTTTTCATGCCTCCCTTTGATCTTGCATAAAATTTGTTTTAATGAAATGGCTATATCGAGCTAAGAACACTACGGCAACGTACCTTAATTTGGAAGTTTCATAGAATAGATTTATGGAATTGTTTTAAGTGCATTCATCATCAATAATTAAATTTATTTCATGGTTTAATTTGTTGTGCAGCACATTACACATTTTATGAAAATAAATATTTTAAATGAGTCAATTCCATTTATGCATGCAGAGTTTATAAAAGCACACCAGAGCCCGAGTCAGAGCGCGCTGATATAATTTAACTTTAACTTCAAATTGCCATTGTAACTGAAAAACTGCTGCAATTAAAACGCAGTCAAAGTGAACTCAGACAAAGCCGGAGACAAAGACAAAATGATACAGAAGTGAAACTCTATAATCCTGATTGTTCGCTGCTCTTAATCAACCTTTTGCAGTAAAACCAATCAATAAAAAAAACACAAAAAAATAAAACCGCCAGAATTGATGTGATTCCGGTTTTGATTTCTGATAGACGATTTTTAATGCAGTATGTGAGAATCCGTGGGTGTTTGCACAGTGTTCACTTTATGTGAGAGCCGGATGAAAATATACAGCAGCAGATGTGAGCAGTGGATTTTGTTGCGATGTTTGACCAGACAAGAAAGAGACGAGCCTTTGTAAAGACATAATGTGGTTCTTCTGAGGCTGCTGGGAATTGTAGCCTTT
This sequence comes from Aulonocara stuartgranti, assembly GCF_965226115.1. Classification (NCBI taxonomy): domain Eukaryota; kingdom Metazoa; phylum Chordata; class Actinopteri; order Cichliformes; family Cichlidae; genus Aulonocara; species Aulonocara stuartgranti. The sequence goes on from NC_138940.1 coordinate 6,849,116, forward strand.
TCATTCTAAAACAATATCCAATATCTAAAATAATTGACGCCTACTCTCACACAAAAAGCCCGCTGGCATGAAAGTAAAGCACATTAGGAGGCACCTGCAGTTCATTTTACTTTTTTTTTTTTTTTTTTTTTTTTTTTTTTAGCAAAACAACACGTAAGACTTAGAAATATTATTGTGTGCCATTATTCTTTTCTGTCTGCTTGCACTTGGTCATTGTTGTTTATTGACAGCAGACTACAAACACCAAAGGACTTGAAGGACAAATAAAACAATAAAAGCGACAGACTTTAGAAACTGTTTTATTTCTTAGCAGTAACACCTACATTTGTTTGCATGTTCATTAAAATAAGCAATTACTCTATTTTTTTATTTTTTATTTTTTTGGGGGGGAGGCGAATGTATTAAGTTCGTATTTTTTTCCCAATTTTCAAGTTTTATTTTCAAGTTTATTTCGTAAGGACTTAAAATGACTCTGTTTCCATAGCATTTATATGTGAGAAAGCCTTTCCTTTTTTTCAGCAGTTCATGAATAGATAAAGCTTCTCTTCACACTAACACATGGCATCGCTCCTGGATTACAATCACAAACGGCAACTAGTCATCAGACTGTTAGACTTTCTAAAAGTGAAACTCGATTTCCAAAGGCAGCCTTTTATTTATTTGAGCACATTCTGAAAACTGGCATATAGCGAGTGAGAAATGACAAATACAAGCAGTTGGAATTGTAAAGATTCTGCATTACATTGCTGTCTCACTCTTAGGCACTATTTAATTTAATTTACTGTAGGAAAGAGCATTAACAGTGTCAAATACTTTAATTTTGAAGGGCATGTTTCACATTTCTGCTATATTTCATACGTGCCCAAAACAAGTGTCCAATATGTTTTCTACTATTTTTTTATGTGATTAATTGGTAATCTATACACCTTAGTTACATGTTAGTGGGTTGGATCCTTTTTTGCCTTTAGAAATGACTTACTTCTTCATGGCACAGAATCGAGAAGGTGTTCAAAACATTCCTCAGAGATTTTGGTTCATATTGACATGACGGCTTCACGCAGCTGCTGCAAATTTGCTGGTTTCTCATCCATGATGCAAGTCTTCTGTGGCGGCACTTCCCAAAGGTGTTCTATTGTATTGAGATATGGTGATTGTGTAGGCCATTCTAGTACAGTGAACTCATCATCATGTTCATGAAACCAGTTTGAGATCATCTGATATTTGTTATATGAAACTTTATCCTGATGGAAGCAACCATCAAGGATACAGTGGGATGGATGTGGTCAACAACAATGCTCAAGCAGGCTGTGGTGTTTAAACTGGCAGTAAGGGGTTCAAGTATACAAAGAAAATACCAGTACCACCAGCCTAAACCATTTATACAAGGCAGGATGGATCCATCCTTTGTCTATGCCAAATTCTAACCATACCATCCGATGTTGCAGAAGAAATCGTGACTCATCAAAGCAGACAGTGGTTTTTTTCTTCTAGCTTGAATTTCGTCTTCTTAGTTGACAGAAGTGGCGCCTGGTGTGATCTTCTGCTGCCGCATTCAAAGTCACTTAAATCACCTTTCTTTCCCATTCTGATGCTCAGTTTGAACTTCACCACGCAGAAAAAGCTTTTGTATAACTGTAAAATTGCATATTCACTACATGTGTTCTACAAACAATGGGGCATAGGTTATGTTGCCAAGTACCAAGCTGTGTTTCTATATTTCTAGTGTTGTCATTACCAGCGATCCATGTTCTAAAAACATCGGTGACTCCACTGTTTGTCTATCATCAGAATAAACCGTGCCAGCTGGGAATTCTGGTCTGTTACATTTATTTTATTTTAGAAAAAGCATATATTACACTTTCATGAGTTCAGTTTTTTTATTTTGGATATTTCCTGGGAAGGTTTACAGTTCATTTGCTTTGCTTTTTTCCCCCATATACAGGAGCAGTATGTGGCTATGGAGGGAGTAATAATTCTTCATTTTGGAGTTAAAATGTTTATTTATTTATTTTTTGCATAAGTCTGCTAATTTGCAGACATCTTTGCCAAGGTCTTTGGGCAGTAGGGCTGTGGTGCACCCTAGTTTTCTTGATTTTGGCACATGCACAGAGAGCAATTAGGCGGGAGAGACTGAATGAATCTTTCTTTCTCCATGGTTGCAGGGAATTTATGCTGGTTGCTATAAAAATGAGCTGAAAGATAGACCCAGGAAGCATAGATCTACTGTGTTTACAGTGCAAAACAGAGATGAAAATAATATTATCAATTGTTTACTTGGAATCACTTTAATCACTGATAAAATATTCTTTGATATGGTGAAGTTGGCACATCAGTTTGCTGTGAAGGCTCTAAAGAGAAAAAACAAAAAACAAAACACAACAGTTTTACAGTATGGTACTATTTCTAGTTTGAAGAGCTTCGTATACTGCTTAGAGAGTGGTCACTCATGTTGGTTTCCAGATGGTCTGAGCCAGGGTGGGAACCATTGTATGAAGCTAACAGGAAGGGGGAACAGCTATCGGAGGGCACCAGCTGTCCGCGAGGATGGGCAGGTCCCTTGGCTTCCTGTTTCTCAACACTCTGTGCGCCCCGGAGCAAAACAAAACCAGCTTCCCCTTCCAGTTTGAGAAACAATACATGTCACACACACACATAGCCCTCATCTGCTTCTGTCCTCCTCTCGCCCTCTTTTCCTTCTTCCTTGTTCTTTCTCCATCTTATCATCTGCCTGTTTTTCTGCTGCATTGTCCTTCTCCTTTATCATCTCCTGCTCTCCTTCAGCTCACATTCTCATCTGTTCTTTTCCCCCTGCTTATTTCCATCCTTTATTTTACTCTGCTTCCTCCCTCTTATTCTTTTCTCTTTTTCCTCCACATTTTCTTTACGCTAATGATTTTCGCCATCTTTTTCCTCTGCTTCATTCACACCTTCTTTTTACCTCTTCTTCCTCCCTAGTTCTGTATTTTATGTTGGTCTTGCATACATTTTAATTTAAGCTGTGAGTGTCTATACAATGCCTTACAATTTACTTTGTATGTTTCAAACATCATTGTCTTGAGTTGTTTTTTTTTTTAAAAAGAAAAAAGGTTTGAAAAATACAGTGAGTTGTGGGCGGTAACAGCTGGAACTTATAACAAATAAAAATATATTTAGCAGAAAGAACATAAACATGTAAAGATAAAGAGTCTGAATGTTTTGTAAGATAAAATGTGTTTTGGGGGAAAATTTGAATCACTCTGTTGAAAGAGTAAGATCTATTTCAGCATCTTCAGAATTTGAAATTGCAGCATTCACTCTCTCCCTGCATTTAGTTTCCATATCACTTTGAACCTACATTTTGTAATATATGAATTAAACATGAAATTACATTTACAAGGATCCTGGGAAAGTTTCCCATGGGGTCTTTTTACTTTACACTTCTGCGATTTGTTTTGCTAAAGTGGAATTTGCAAATGTTTGCTACAAGTAATGACGACAGACGTGTAGCTCATGAAAAAGTGAAGAGTGAAATGCAACATGAGCTTTTAAAAGTAGAACATTCCTGAAAGGTCAACAAGATGAGCTCTGAGAGAGAATGAAAGAGAAGATTTATTAATAATAAATAGAATTTCCATCTGCACACGGGAGAGTAGAAGAAGAACCCCACCTGGAAAACATGCAGTGTATGCACAGTGTAACACACACATACGCAGTCACAGACAGAGGGCACATCTGGTCTTAGATTCAAAGACAGTGGGGAAAAAAGTGTTGGCATCTGTACAGAAAACACGCATACACACATCATAAACACACACACGCACAAACAGTTGTGCCTGTGCACGTCAGCGGTGCAGAGTTATTGACACATGGAGAAATCCATATTTATATATAATACAGTGTGGTGGAGGCCCATCAGTCTCCATAGTCTGTGAAAGGGGCCTGCACTGCTTTACTTAAGGTATTAAATGTTTATGTGGCGCTTTTTTCATCCCTCAATAACTCTTCTTTACACACACACACACACACACACACACACACACACACACACACACACACACACACACACACACACACACACACACATTGGCAGAAATTCACCAGTTCAAAATGATATATTCATCCTGATGACTCAGTCTTTGGTGTATGTCTTTTTGACAAGAAGTAGCACAAAGTTTCCATGACATTTGCTTGTGTTACCAATTCTCAGGTGTATCTCAAGCTGCAGACACTGTAACAATGAATTCTGTTCTCATACAGCTGGCAGGGCGGCTGATCCCCAGCAGGTAGAGCAAGTTGTTCGGTGATCGTGGCATTGGCATTTTAATCCCCAGTTCCTCCTATCAACATGCTCAAATGTCCTTCAGCGGGAAAGTGAATGGAAAGATGAAAGTTTCTCTTGAAGGCCGTTACATTGTATGATGTGTGTTTTTGTGAATAGGGAAATTGCTTTGAACAAACCAACTACTGCTTATAAATGCAGTCCATGCAGTAAATAGTGAATGGTGAGTAACTTACAGAAAGTTCTGTGATATTTCAAAGTGTAGTTGTCCTGAACCTCTGCATCTTGTTAAAGTACTACTTAAAATTAAGTGTTTCTTATTTAAAATCCTCATCTTCAGTACAAGGCCAGTTTGCTTCACACATTTCATTTGTTACATTCAAAAGGTGAAGGCCCTGGAAGGTAATTTTCCAGAAAAAAAAGCAAGAGGGTTATACATATTTTCTTCTTTAATTCTTTTAATCTCATCTTTGGGTTCAATGTTGGCTCTTTTGGAAACCAGCACTGTGATCAGTTAACTTCATAACGCTGCTTTATACATGCTAAAAGTAAGTGAAGACTGAGTTTTGAGTTAAGGTGCATTTGCACCGCCATGGTTTAACAAATGCATGAACTTTGTTATTTGTAATACTTCATCTCTGTAAAAAAAGACCAGTGGTTGGCCACACAGAAAATGGAGCCTAGAGGTGTAGTTGCCTCTCAGACTACTACAGTTACAATGTGTCGAAAGCTTATTATGAAACTTTAATTGCTACACGTGGATATAGAAGAGAAATAAAGTTCAAAACAGTTTCAGTGACAGCTTTTGCTTATATATTTATGTGCCATAAACATATAAGTGAGTATTCTGATTAAAAAAAAAAAAATCTGTACAATATTTTTTTGCACCAGAAGAATAAATGCACTTGTTGGATATTGCAATTGTTTCTTGCATCTCATGAGAACAGATTCAGTTAAAAAGTATGTTGAATACAGAAAAGTTTCAATGCTTTAGGACAGGGTCAAGATTATTTTATGGAAATTACCAGATGGATTGTTTCACTGGGTAGCTCACGGTTTTTCTCAGTCTATTTTTTCAGAGGCTTAAAGAAACTCTGCTTTACTTACTGCCATATGCATCACCTGGAAATACCAGAAAGTGTTACATGGAACCATTTTTTTCTTTTTAACTCTAAGGAGCTGCCCACCCCTCAACCTTGAACCGCCTCTGACCTTGACCCATCTCTAAATGAGTTGCTCAGAGTCCTGCATCTACTATTATGTGCTTTTTTTTCACTCATTTCAGTTGAATTGGGCCAACCAGGAATATGAGTTACTTATGAAATGTGTGTAAGTCTGTATAGGTTTGTGTGTATTTAATGTACAATATGATGATCCTGTGATCATGTGTATAGTGTCAAGTTAAGGATGATATTTTGTTCTTTCAGAATATGCGTGACTGGAGTTTGACTTAACTTATGGTGAGGGAGGAATAATGCATCTCACTATTAACTCCTGGCATTTTCTGTCCCACTGTTTGTGGTGTGTGAGGTGTTTTGGGTGGTTGTAGCGGGGTGTCTTTGTCTCTCCCTCCTCTGCGTGTTGTGTCCTTCCTGCGGTGCCGTGCCCTGGGGCTCTGTGCAGCTGGGGGGGGTTTGGACCCTGTTGAATTATGGATGGAGGTGAAGAGGGGATGAGGGCTGGCCTCGAGGGTACATACCCCCCTCCATCCCTAACACTTCCGACTGTCCCCCATCCCTCCCCCACCCTCTCTTTCCCTCCTGCTTTCCTCTCTGCCCAAACAGTGGCTATCCACGCGTGGCGTGAGGTTGGATGAGGGTGACTGGAGATGTGTCTCGCGCTCTCTTTCTGTCTTTCTGCTTTGCCGTTTTTTCTCTCTCTTGTTACACTTTCGTCCTTATCTCGCTCTTCCTCTCCCTCCCAGATTTGAGCTGGTAAAGTCAAAATGATAGAGGTCCATTCAGCCGAAAATGGTCTGCAGATGTTGAGAAAACGAGACAAAGACATAGAGTATCTTGATTTTCCTCCACTATAAATTACCAGCGGCATTCAACCGCTGGTGAAACAGCTTCTCATGGCTATTGTTTTACTCCTTCTTCCTCTAAAAATCTGGATATCATAATGTCAGTTTTGGTTAATATGTTACATTCATCATCCATTATTGTTTATGTCTTTCTCAGATGGCTCAATTTGAATATTTCACGGTTTCGTTGTCATTTGGTCGTCAGTTTTTTTTTTAATTTTTATTATCACGTACTGTAGGTGAACTTCACTATATAGTCACCGTGAAGTTGTTTCCCAACTTTGAAAGCTGCAACTATGACATTGAAGTTACATAATAACATTTGTGACATTTTCCAGCAATGTTAACTGCACAGAGGAGACTGTTTACTGTTGATGATTTTTTTTTGCAGAAGGGCACTCAGCCCTCTGCTTGCTACAACAAGAGCAAGGGAAAAAAGGTGGTTCCACCTTCGCCCAGTTGTATAGCATTTTAAGTGTAGATGGTTGAAAGTTGTTTTTTGTTTTTTGTTTTTAGCTAGTAAAAGTCTCAATTATAGTATTGACATGGCATGTCAAACTCAGCGTGTACTTGTATCTTTTGGGATCTTTGAAGCAAATTGTTAATCACTAACCTTGTCTTCTAACAAATGTGTTTATATACGGGTTACAGTTTTTTTTTAGGGCTGAACGATTATGGAAAATAATCTAATTGCGATTTTTTGCCCCAATATTGCGATTGCGATGCGATATGCGATTATTTTTTAAGGTCTTTGTCTTCTGTATTATTAAACAAAGACAAGCAATACATCATATAGTATGGCCAATACTATATTACATTAATTTTAAACTGTTCTTTCCTGGAAGACAGACCTCTGTTATGATGACATGAGGTGATGCATGAATTGATGACTGACATTTTTATTTAACTTCTTCAATCACAACAGTATATTTGAACATACACAATAGTTTATTTTTAGCTTACAAACATCTGAGCATAAAGTGCTGACAAGGAACCCTGGTGTAAACATTAAAATGAAAGTCAGTACAATGTGCAGATTGCAGAAATATACATAAAAAAAATCAGTGGCTTTACCACACTCAGTTTTTCGACATCTGTGAACTACTAGACAGTCATTCAATTAAAAAATAATATTAAATAAATAAAACTAATAAATAAAAAATACACACATCTTACTGATCTCTGCAGTCAGTAACATTACACATAAAGTGCAAACATAATAGCAATTGTATAAACACACACACAAACACGCCTTTAAAATTTAAAGGCGTGAAATTGGACGGTCTAGTTCTGATTAGCGTCACCGCTGTCTCGGTGGAGTTTAATAAACTCGGCCGTCTGCTTCTTGCTATCTAAAATATAACCAGACACTGGTGTAAATTCTCGACTGTCTCATACTTCTGTTTAATAAGTTTTCTGTTTGACGTTTAGTCAGCTGTGTGAAAACCAAGGAGGAACCCACCCGGGGGATTAATAAAGTTTTATTTTATCTAATCTAATAACTTTAATCTCAGCCAAACCGATTTACTCACGAACAAACAAAACACTGAAAAAAGCCCAACAATAACATTTTTAGGTTGTCTAAGTGACTTATATATTACGTTTAACCCGAGCAGCGAAACTCCGCGGTGATCTGAAAATGATGTGCCGGGAGTTGTGCCGTTCTCGGCCGCATCAGTAACCCTCGAGCTCCCGGCTAGCTGTCGAGCTGGTGGGTAGCAGACGCCTCTGAAAACGTCGAAGCACTTTTGCAAATATGGGATATCTTGATAAACCGAGCAGATATTTGATGTTTACACAACTACTTTCTCGCCTGAAAATATGTTAAAAGTTTATTTTGTGACCCAGAAAGATTAGTATGAGTAATTTTAAAACTTAGTAGCGGCCGCCATTGCTGGAAACTGGAGTTTGGCTGGGCCGCGCTATGAATTCTGGGATATGGTAGTAATTTGGACAGCCTTCGGCACGTCGCTGTGACGTAATCGGTCTACAAATGCGGCCTCAGGAGGATGCAGCCCATGAATTTGGACATGTCCAGAGTATAATCGCAGCCTTTGCGGTTAGAAAATTGCACTTGATCATGTCGCGATATTATCGCAAATGCGATATATCGTTCAGCCCTATTTTTTTTGTTGCTCTTTTTTGTTGTTTAAATACTGTTTATGCACTAATGAACAACTGAATATTTGAAGCTATTTGCTAATTCAGTGAGGATCTGTTTTGCTCATTTCCAACTCTATATTTTTATTCTTGAACACCACCGGAGTAGCTTTGCATAATTCACAGTTCAAAGTAATAATTTTTTATCTTATACTGGGCTGGTGGGGCCGCTTAGTTCATCCTCTATCAGAAACAAGCTGTTTAAGCTCCTTTCTCTTTTACTCCACCCTCATTTTAAGCCAACTTTCTTCTGATTGGCTGCCTCTTGCAAATAGATGGGTGCCAAGATGCCAAGAGCTTTATGTCTGAGATGTTTCATTGATAAACAGAGCAAAGTGTTGAAGTTTGACCTGTTTTGGTCAAAGGAATATGCTCAAGCTTTAGTGGTGTTTAGGCTGAACATACAGACTTGTTGTAGTAAACAGAGTTTGTGACAATGCTTGAATTTCAAGCATTATAGCAATACACAGGCTGGCAGGACCGATAACATTTTGTTCCTAGCTCCAACATCAAACTTATCCTTTTATTATTAGCAATAACTGCTAACCAGTACCTTAATGACAACTTAACAGTAAGGTACCTTTGCTTGCTCTCTTATTTCCACTACAGAGGATAGATCCACATGTTTGATTTGGCAAGAATTTTGCAACACAACCCTCCCAATTATCCAAAGCTGGGCTTGTGTCTACCTTATAATTGCTTATGTTTAAGCAGCTCACATGTGTGCTGGCCATGTAAACATGGTAAGTGTTTAATACTTAAATGTTGTTGCTTTGGAAAGGTTTGTGTTAACTTGAGGATGCAAAGATAATAAGGCATTTTTAGGTGTCTTGGCTTTGTTAAATAGTTAATGCAACACTTCACATAGATTTTAGATAAACTGACTTCATCTCTGCTTTTAAAAGAGCAGCACACCAACGAGTGGTTTTCTGTTGTCCTCTCAAACCCTTGGGCTTCAGAGCTCTATGCAGCTGGAAGGGTTTTGACCCTGGACATTGTAGCCAAATTTCAGTTGGATTGGACTGATTGTCATGCTTTTCTTTTGATTTCAGGCTGCACATAATAAGAAAAAAGGTCAAATATGCAAATATTGCAAAGACAGAGGCACTGGATTGCACTGAGTGCTGTAATGGACCTGCAGTATTGGTGAAAAGCATGTGAAATACATGCAGGAGTTTTCTTATTAGCCCATATATTTCTCAATCAAATCAAAATTTGACACCTGGTGGTTCTGCCTCTTTGTTGTTAAATATCTACAATCTTGAAAGTAAAACTAAAGCCAATGATGAAGTGTGAAAATGTGACTTACATTCTACTGATTTTCTTTTCATAAATGTTACTGAGGGACTGGTAAAGTTGGACTTCCCTTTATCTGTGTTTGAGAAGCTTGGTTTGAGTGACAATATCTTTGATAACAGGGGACCTCTAAAACTCAGCATCACAGTATTAAACGAGGACCGCTCCTTGCTTTGCCAACCAGCAGCTTTCCCTTTTGAAATGTAATTTTGAACCGCGTGAACAGTGGTTTCCTGCATCTGAAATGTAGCGGTGTCTTAATGACGTGCTTTGGCTTGTGCATTTGGGCAATTTTAATGAAATCTATTATTATGATTATGATTTTTTTTTTTTTTTTTTTTTCTGTAGCAGCCGAGTGAGTGTTTACCTCACAAAATAGAATACACCAGCCCCCAAAATGACGAGAGAGAGAAAGAGAGAGAGGGAGAGAATTAAAGTTTTATGACTGATGAATATTTCATGTTCTGGGCAGTGATTCCCACATTCTGGTGTGTTTGTGCATGAGCGTGTGTGTGCGCACGTGTGTGTGTGTGTGTGTGTGTGTGTGTGTGTTCATGCACTTTAGTATGTGTATGTGTCTGTATTCCTCTCAAATATATGCTGGTGTTTTAACCCTTTCTCTACTGTATTTAGAACATAGTGAATTTTTGCTTTTATTCTTGCAAGTATGTAATTGAAGGGTCTAACAATGTACCAACTTCAGTATAAGGCTTGTTGAGTCACAGTTCGGTACTTTTGGTACACAAGAGAAAACAAAGACAGACGACAAAAGACAACAATATTTGTCTTTATTTACAGCAGTCAAGCGCTGCATACTTGTCAGTCAGAAAAGACTTAGCTAACTTAGTCTGAGGGATAAAGTAAATAAAAGAAAAGAAAGAAAAGTGAAACATATTCATTAAAAAGTTAACTTAATATTAAAGTCAGCTTTAAAATCAGCAAAGCGTTTTATTTTATATTCCTTTTTGTTCAGTAAACAAAAAATTCAAAACTTTATTACTGGATAAAATAATCAGAGATTTGGATTTACAGTCAGTGGGAGTGACCAAATGTACTGGTGTGCACAGATTCTGGGGATGCTGCAAAAATATGCTGAGATTTAAAATTGAAATTGTGAATAGAATTTGTGGGGTGTCTGCCAATTTTTCAAGGCTAACATTGGAAGGGTACTATATTTGATAAATAACAACTTGTTTACTGGCAAAATGTTATGGGTGAAGCTCAAGCTGTAAAGGTTTTGGTCTTTGGAGCATAAATATGTAGTAATAAACAGACAGAAACAGACTTCTAAAAGTAATTGTTTGGTTCACAAGACTTAGACAGGAAAGAAAAATCCTTGTGCCAAGGCTAAAAGAAGGTTTGGTCTGAGTTAGAAAAGTAAGTGGGAATATTTAGCAATGACAGTTTTTTCTGGTGCTATAAACTGTTTTTTTTAACTGAGTACAACTGCCAAGATGAGACTGTCCTTTCTCAGGATCCAAGATATATGGATATGTATATAATGGTTGAGCAAGCTGTTTTTATTACCTTTAGTCACATTTAAGTTAATCAATGTCTGGTGCCTGTCTGAATAAATGAATACAGAATGTGTGCTGGTGTCTACACCTTAAGATGGGTTAAAATTTGGTACAAAATTGGGTTTAATATGATGAAATGTTGTATTTATCTATCTCTAACCACACAGTGAGCAAATTTAAATCAAAAGGTGTCCTTCCGCAACCTGCAAGGTGGAGTCATATGCTCTTTAAAGTTAAAAAAAAACCTCCTGCTATAATGTAATTTCAAAAAGAGTCACATATTTTATTTCACACCATGGTTGAAGGATCAAGATGTATCTAACTGTTGTGGCTCATCAAGATAACATGAGCACACAGAGAGGAAAACATCAGCAACTTTGATAGAAACTGCTAATTTGGCTAAATCTGGTCTTATATTTGCTATAGGGGCTGATACATATGTATCACACATGATCAGGTTTCATTGAATTATCTTCCCAGTGCAAAGGAACTATATTCCTTTAATTTTCTTACGATACAAAGAAATGGTAGAAGTGTCCATCTGAAGTTTGAGACCATAATTGAAAGTGGCATTCATGGTAATCTGAAGGCTCTGGAAATTTTTGACTTTGCAAGATGCAAGAAGATATGGACATTATAAACTCTCTATAGCAGCGGTCCCCAACCCCCGGGCTTTGGACCGGTACCGGTCCGTGAGTCGTTTGGTACCGGGCCGCGAGAGTTGAGGCTCAGGTGTGAAATGTATAGTTTTCAGGGTTTTTATCGGTTTTCAGCGTTATTTTGTTATCGTTTTTATGGTTTTTATCGTTTACTCGGTTTTCCTTGGCCTTTTCAGGTGTGTTATGAATAAATTTTCTTTTTTTCGGTACTGGTACTAGTTTTATTTTGTTGTATTTATCTGCGACACCTTAAAGGCCGGTCCATGAAAATATTGTCAGGCATAAACCGGTCCGTGGCGCAAAAAAGGTTGGGGACCGCTGCTCTATAGTATCTGGAATCTCACATTAAGTGTTGCTGGAGAAAACCTCAGCAGCCCTTATTGACCAATAGTCTTGGGATTTCAGTGTTGTCATTGCAGGGCGTCAAATATTGCTCCTGTGTCAGAGGCTGCTGCTCTTGCAGAGATACACACAAGGTAGAATTCATATACTGCAATATTGGATGCACAGAGAGGAGAGTCCAGTTTTAAAGATCTACTGTCTGCATTACTGGCAATGTATGCTTATTGCAATGTTTGCATGCACTATGCTTTGGTATTGATTTGGCATATCATGCACCTCTCTAGGTTTGTAACTCAGTGGCAGCGGCAGAGACATGAGTGCATAAGCTAACTGTTCATTATGGGCATTTTTAACCCAATGCAGAAGCACCAACATTCTCAAATAATTCGGACAGAGATTGTTACAATACTTCTGGAGCAAACTTGGGAAATGCCGACAATTGCTTTTTTTCTGTTGGCTCCAGTTGCTTTCTTTTACCTTCTACCATGACCTAGATGACCGAGAACCTACACAACTCTTTTGATTTCTTCTATTTGTATACCACCACTTGTGATGCATTAATTTTCTCTGTGTTGTTGCAGCTATCACTTAGGAGAATAGTGCTTATGGGCTGTGCTCATGTCACAGTTTGCCTGAGCAGTGATCAGTAGAAGGGAGAGTAACTCGCATGTTGGTAAGCCAGGAAGTCTTTCCTTCACCATCTGCCTAAGTTATGTAATACCAACTATTTAGTTAGGTTTAGGGAAAAGAAACACAACTTTAACCCTGCATATTAAAAAATAAGCTGAACCAGTGGATTTAAATGTCACTCCATGTGACAAGCTGGATATGAGACCTGTCTCACTAGGGGATTTGATGCCCTCAAAACAAACTGAAAGCTGTAGCTCAACTTTCTTGAGGAGCTGTTTGTCAGTCTCTGGAGCTAAACTTTAGGATGCAGGAAACAAGGACTGTTCTGTGCATCTTTCACAGCGGAGTGAAACCCCCCCATTACGGATAGAACATTGTTTATGAATGTCACTTCTCTGTATTATCAGCATGTGAGTATTAAACAGCTGTGCATGTTATCACTTTTTCTCCCTGTTCCTGTCCTTTTTGAAGCACTTTGCAAGAATGCTGTTTGTCAGAGGTTTGACATACAGTTAACTTGAGTTGACTTAATCAGTTTGCCAATGATCTAATACCCCTCCTTGTTGACTCAGTAATGGTAGCTCATGATGGGCATTTAGATAGAAATATGAGTCAATGAAGACAGACGTTTGTTTGGCAAGTAGCGTAGGTTCTCCTCAACCATCGATTAAGCTCACGGATCAATATGTCAGCTTGGTTTTCATCCATGCATCTTTTTCCCTCACCAATCATCAACAGTAGCTTACACTGAGGGGCAATAATCGATTTTAATAGTATTTTTAGCTTAGCTTATTGATTACAGCACATACCTTAGGTCTAAGCAAGCACTAGTTTGTACACACGTCACAGGCTGAAGAAAATCGATACGTGAGTCTGCTGATCTACTCTGTTTTTCAGGTCCCATAATCTGTTTGCTTTAGCTTAACCTTATGTATGGGTTATGAGGTATGTGTCTGGCCGAGGTTACCGAGATCATTGGGTAACTGAAAGGCCAGAGATTATCAAGAGAGACATTAAATCCATGTCATTTTAACCACTTGGGATTGGAATCACTCAGGAGAGAGAGTGTCTTAAAATGTAAAAATGTGCAGCTGAAGTGTAAAGATAGTCCACTGGGAAAACACATGCTTCAAACAGTACAGTGCTTTCAATAAATTATCGTCTGCCTGTGATCCCTAATGTCGGCTTATGTTTGCGCTACATGTTCATAAATGCTTATAGCCAGTGGGGTCTTTTATGCTATACTGTTTTATTAAATATTTGCATACTGGCTACATTTTGTATCATTTTGTATCATTTTTTTCCTTCTCTTTCAGTCTTAGCTAAGCCACCTAGAAGGCTGTATACATGGCTTTGTCCAGCAGCTTGTTTTCTTTTTTCCCTTTTGGATACTTTAATTCAGATTGTTGATTCTTGCAATCTTTCCCTAATGAGCAGACCACAAAAATAGCATTAGACAGCTTAAAAAAAGAAAAGCAAAAGCTGCTCAGAGCAGATAAAGAAGTCAGACACAGGAGAACCATTAAGAATCCGGTCAGTTTTCACAATAAAAGCCCCTGTGCAGATTAAACACCCTATTTCTGAAAAGCTCCCAGTGTAATTTGAATGTGTGTAAAGGACAAAATAATACTGTGTTGGACATATACCTGTGGTAACAGTAAAATAAAGTAAAAATAAATAAACTGCAAAAAAAATATGACACAATGCATGTTAGGTAAATAAAGTAGACTTTTGTAAAATACTATTAATGGCCCGGACCTTTTCATGTCACATTTTCAGGTACTTAAGTTTGCTACCCTGATGTGCGGGGCATCAGAATAAGAGAAGTGACAACAGATAAATTAGAAAGTTTAACTAATTAAATAAATGGAATGAATAAAAATGTCTCAGTCCATAGAATATTTTGCAGTAATGCAGTGGATTGGATGAGAAACTTGTACTATATATGAAATACTATAAATATTGTAATACTGTTTAATATGCCGTTTCCTCTCGTTATTACAGATAATATCTGTAGCACAAAGAAATGATTCTTTAAAGTGGCCAAATCTCTGCTGTATTAATTCCTTTGGCCTTTGCATGAAGTCACACAGGGAACTGAACTTTTCACCCTGTAAGTGTTTGAGTCCTTCTCTCTCCACTGAGCCACACAGAGAATTGAACCCTAACCTCTGATTCTATAAAGAACCTTTCCCTGTCCGTTGAGCACAACTCAAACAAGGAAGCGGTTGTCTGATGAATATTTGCAAGATACAGACATTATAGATCATCCACAATTTCTCCCTGCTCTCCCCTTCTCATTTCCATTCTTTTCTGCACTGCGGAGAGCTGCGTTTGCTGCATAATCGCCCACTGAGTACTCCCGACTTTCTTGTGTTTCTCCTCCCCCAATTCTTAATTTGGCTTCATTCTGTGAGCAGTACTCCACCAATATGCCGTTTAGTCATCATCTAGAGTGGACAGGTTGGACAAACAACTCTGCCGTGTCTGAGTGGTCTGGGTATAATCCTGCTAAAAAAAAAAGTGACATCCCCTCTGGCAAAAATGATTGATAGCGCAAAATTAGACATAAAATGATTGTACTTTTCAAAGGTTAGAAGTAGCTCAAATCCTATGAATGATCACACTCTAAAACAGTAGATTGTCAGTATTTTGCAGATAGTGAACAATGAACTTTAGGTAATGACATCCAGGTAATGACTTTCTTTTAGAGGAGAACTCCTCTTGTGTTCGCTGCCACATGATGGGTGTTTAGTGACAGTCTGTCGCATTCTCTTTTGTAGTTATTACTATTTCAGCCCACCACGGTTCCAGCATTTTACTCTCAACTTGATGAAAAAATGGGATTGATACTTGTTGATTGGTTCTGCATGAAATTCTGGGGCTGCTTTGACTCAAACTTGACAATATTTGCTCTTTCCCATCTCACACACAGACCTCTATCTGTTAGCTTGATTTAATTTTATTGATTTAATATTTAACATTTTACATGGTGCTGATTCCAGCTTTAAGTGACTTACAATAGATGGATGTTAGGTGTATGTTGTCCTAATTAATTAAACATGTAAAATTTCATACAAAAAGGAGTTTTCTGCAAGATGTGATACTTTTTATTTCTCAGAGATGGAACAAAGGGCATGCAAGAACTCTGTTCTTTTGTTTAAAGATCAACTTAAATTGAGGAAAAACTAACAAAAAAAATGTAGTAAAAGTTCACACAACCACATTCAGGCTCTAGTTTGACTTTTCTATGTTAAAATAATTCCACGGTGTCAGATTTATTTAGGTCACAATCTCAAAATGCAATTACTTAATAAAAAGAGATTTGACACAGCAATCTATCAAAAAAAACCAAAATCGTTTTGCTGTCTGTGCTGAAACTGCTGAATTGGAAATTGTCTTAAAATCCTGGCCTTAAAAGATTTTAAGGGGTATAGATACTCTTGATTCATTTGTCAACAACTCTCACAAAAAGAAAACCTATAATAGCAAATATCATCAGTGTCCAAAGCCTGATCTATCTCATTTGTCTGTGCCACAGAGCCCCAGTGTTGTCCAAAAACTGTTAAAAACACATTGCTGAGCCACACTGTTGCAGTGGATGATGTGCTCTGTCACTAACCATTAACACAAACACAATTTCTAGTCAGTCATATGTACACCTTCCCTCTGCTGGAAATGCTCTCTCAAGCAGCGATTAGGAATTATATAGAATTAGGAAATATATAGAAATATATGTATATAACAATATATATATATATATATTATAAAATTTTAGAAAACACACATTGTGTGGGTTCATTAGTCAGCACATGTCTCTTAAAAAAGGATGAATATTAGTTTGCAAAATTAGACAACTAACAAATTAAAGGTACCCCAGAACAAGAGCTTACAAAAGATGTGTCGATGATAGTGGTGGAGAGCCCTCTTTAACACAGTGGGCCAAAATCTACCACAGGTGTTAGGTTTGGTTGAGGTCTGATGATTGTGAAAGCTTTAGTATATGATTCACATCATTTTCATACTTATTCAGTGAGCCCTTTGTGCCAACAGCTCGGTGTGATTTTCAGTTAGCCTTCCCTCTAAGTAGATCCAAATTAACTTTAAAAAAAGTGCCCCTTACAGCAGAACCAAGTCACCAGTTCCCCTCGCTGTTTTCTTTTAATTTGTCACAGTTTTATTCATTGTTGAGTGTGATTCTGAATGTGCAGGTGCCCTCTTGTGCTGTTTATGTGTGAATGCGTTTGCCGGTGTGTGTACTCGAGCCAGTGGATCTTTCTTCTGACGCCCCACTCTCGCTTTGGAGCAGAGAACTCGCGCTCGCTGGCTGATGGTGCTGGCAGGAGTCCTGGGGACCAACGGGGGGAAACAATCCCAACAAAGTGGCATGAATTAATGTGACTAATTAACACCACGTTAATTATTTGTAAATTGCATGTTTGGGTACACATTACTTGAGAGACATATGCTGCTTTTCGTGTTCGCCCAAACAAGCGCCAGCTAATCTGTATCTCTGGAGTGCCCCGCGACTGAAGACGGGCCAATCAGCACAGTGCAGGAAAAAGAAAACACATGAAGGAGAAGACGAGAGAGAAATAGAGAAGGAGAGGTGAAGAGGAAGGGAAAATAAATAAGATTGGCAAATGTATTTCATCTCATCTGGGCTCCATGAAAGTTTTTCTCGTCTTTTGCGGTTATTTGAAGTTTGTAAAGCTTGTGCTCTGTTGGCGACTGCCTGTTAAAAGATAAATATTAGAGTTTTCAACAGGGGGTTAGAACACGGGGCTAGTAGTGAATGTTGGAGCTCACAGTTTTATCATTCGTGTCCCCGTGGGCTTTCCCCTTCATCCTCTGACTAACATATTTTAATTGTTTTTCTTTTCTTAATGTTTTTTTATTTATGAATTTCTCCTCTACAGGTTGTGTTTCAGCAAAGCTCGTGCAGATTCTTCAGCTGTGACCTTTTGTGTTTATTACGTGAAACAAACAAACATTTATGGGGTCCAGTTTCTCAAAGATTTTTTTCTTATATATATTTAATTCAAATTTGAATGTTGTTTCTTTTGTAACTTTACATAATGTAAGAGTGTTGGATAAAGAAATTGCCTTGATCTGTGGCGATGCTATACCTATGCTATATAATAGTTCTCTTTTTTAATTTTTTATTAAAAAGTTAAAAATGTCAATCAAAATATCTCAAAGCTCACGGTGGTGTCTTTAAAGTAACAGTCTATGAAAATCCAAGAAAATTCTGGCAGTTTATAGTTTGTTGGATATTTATTGAATTAATATTTGATATGCAGTAAAATACTAAAAAAAAAGGAACCTGCTTATTTGACCAGTCTCCTCTTCAAGGTCATCTCGTTGTGAATTGCTGCACCAGTCTCTCTGCTATGCCTAGATTGGTCATTGGTTGTCCTGTTTTGTCCTAACCTAGAATTCAGTCCCCCTGGAGTATGAATTTACAGTGCTCACATAGTAGGGCTCGGCCATATCATACAGTTCACGGTAATACCGTTATAATGTTGGGCAACGATAAGAAAATGAAATATCACGATAGGATATGCATAAAACGCGCATGCGCAGAGCCTTTGTTTTCATACGCACATGGCGGAAAAAGCATGGCGGCGACGGAGAATGAGAAGGGTGAAAGAAACGGATGAACTAGAATTGGTTTGTAAAAATGCTGCAACTTCAGTGGTGTGGAACTGATTTAGCTTTCGTCCGTCAGATACACAACAAAGCACTATTTTTGGTAGAGCGTGCTAGTGGGCCGTTGTTATTACAGTGTTTTTTGGAAAATACAGCACACTTAAAAATCAATCCTTTGATTTTTCTGAAAATCGACAGTGGCCCCTTATAATCCCGTGTACCTTATGTATGAATCCTGGTTGTGTTTACTGACCTCGAAACGATTTTATGTCGTACACGGCGCTCGAAAATCTGTCAAATGTTTTAGTACGACTTTGCTAAGCTACGAACCCGCACCACTTGATGGATTGTCGGAGCATTACGGCTATCGTAGGCAGGAGCCTCGCGGAGTGATACGTACTGTGCTTCAACATAATATTACCGTATTGTGTGTATAACCTCGTTTTAAGTTTTGTGGATATTATACATGGTTATGCTGAAGATATGTCGGCCAATTTCCACTGGAAATGCCTTTTGGTTAAACTGTCAGCGAGGAATTTGAATTTGCACTGTTAAATTTATATATAACTTTAATGCACATAAAAAACAGCTGCTTGTTTAAGTGAAAATACATTGATGTTTGTTTTGTTTTTTTTGCACTAATAAAGTTGTGGAGTTGTAAAGTATTTTCTCTAGTGTCAATTATATCGTCAGTTATATCGTTATCGCAAATTTTCAAATGTATATCGTGATAAATATTTTTGGTCATATCGCCCTGCTCTATCACATAGTTTGCTAGAACTCGTCTTACACCTAAATTTCGGGCTTCACCACTGCAGTCGTAGCCATTGAAGAGGACATTGAAGTTTGATCCGTCTGATGCAGAATTCAGTGTTTGCACATTTGAGGTTTAGAGTGAAATCACAAATCTGCATATACAAGTAGTCAGAAGGGAACTTCCAGGGACCTATCCAAATGTAGCAGGACTACACAGGAACAGTGGTGGAGAGCAGCTAGATGTTTGATTACTTAATGAAAAAAAAGTGAGTAAAAAGGCATAAATGAACATTATATCTGATTTCATGCCTGTTACCAAACTTGTGTTTGAGATGGAGAACAACACAAGTACATAAAAACATAGTAGATTAAAGGAAACTCTGTGAACTACAAAAAGGACCTGACATGTCCTTTTACGATGTCCTTGAAAGCACCCTCAAGCTCAACAATTAGGCCTGTTGACGTACAGCAGCTCGGCTAAAGTGTTTGCCTACAATGTAAATATTGAGTAAGGGAGGCTAGAAAATATTTGAGCCTCAGTCTAGAACCTGTCTGAGGAGAAACACAAGACTGTTGTGCTTGAAATGATCCAAGACTTGCTAGCATGACTACCATTACATGCTTATCTATCACTCTGTCACTCCAGGCTATGCACGCTGGTTTTTATTAGGACAGTTTTGGTTGAGAAGACGCAACCAAAACTCCTGCATGGTTTGGTGGGGTGTGCAAGAAGCAGATCTGCGTATCACCTGAGCACCCCCCCACCCCCCAACTCCCCCAGCCCTCTGTCTATTTCTCTGTCTCACCCTGTCTTGCTGCCTATCCTTCCTATTACCCCTCAGTGGGTCTTCTTTTCCTCATTGACAAGCACTTATTTTTTCATCTTCCCTCCTAGTTTCTTCTCCCTCTCGCTCTCTCTCTCTCTCTGTCTCTCTCTCTCTTTCATCCCTTGCTCATTTTCTGTCCCAATCCTTCTACCCAACGCACCCCTCCCACCCCCACCCTACACACCCCCTCTACCCTTCTCCCCCTCGTCTCCTCAGAGCTCCTCCGCATTAGCAGTCAGCTCCACTGCTAGACGTACTTTGTTTTTCAACCGTGGTAGAGACCGAGCGAGGGAGCGAGCGAGATACAGGGAGAGAGAGAGAAGTGAGAGAGGGTGCAGTGCGAGTGATAGAAAGAGAGAGAGCGAGAGAGCATCATTTACACAGTCATCCACGCCGAGCGGACCCAGCAGCTCGCTCTCCCTCCCTCCTCTTCCCTCAGCCACTGCTCACGATGCCAAACATTTTATGTGTTATTTAGTCATGCCTGACTTTATCGAATTTGAAAAACATGCCAGTCACGGGTACACCCTCCCCCTGTCTCCTCCCCCCTTCTGCACCCCCCCACCCACACACACACACCCAACCGCCGACATCATCCCCATCGCCCTCTCTTTCTCCATCTCTCGTTTTAGACTCCACCATCCAGGTCTGACCTCAAGAGCCTCTTGAGCCACTGTCTTTAGGGACATTTCACTTCTAAATGAAGTTTTATTCCCAGGCTTCACCTCCCCTCCTCCTACCCCACACCCCCACCTCCTCCTGACCACCCACCCGCCCTGGGGGAAGGAGAGAAAGAGCATAATTCTAGCCAACAGAGTGTTGACTCTAAGATGGATTATTTCTGCTTGAAATCAGAGGCCATGTGCTGCTGGATAATGTGGCTGTCCCGATTTTTTTTTTCCTCCAGTGTTCTAATGATGGAGATTTGACGGGCAGGAAAATGCGGAGGAACAGAGAGACTTGTTCCACTAGGCAAGGAACGAGAGGCTGAAGAAAATCCCAACATGCCTGCTTTTTATAATCCCAAAGTCAGGATTTATGTGTGTTTTGGATTTTTTTGTTATTTAACAGTCCTGCATAGCTTAGCTGGTAGAGCAGGTCACTAACACTTCCCAGGATTAGAGAGCTGAAACCAATGATGCTAGAAAGAAAACAAAATAAAAGAGGATGGATTTATGCATTAAGGTCTGATTTAGTTATTTTTTTAATCTAACATATCTCATCAGAAGAACCCATGCACCCTTAAATGCAGGTGCTTATTTGCACAGATTTACATCTAGAAGTTATATATGACATGCCCATCTCAAAACTACAACTTAGGAGTGCCAGAAGTTGGATGTTTCAGTCATTTATCCATTAGTGTAAGCTAGAAAGAGTGGACTTCTCCCTGCTTTTGGAAAATACATTAACAGTTGGTACTTTATTAGGACTTGTTACAGTAATCTCACTTAAGCTCAGCTTCGCTGCATCCTCTGCATCCTCTTGAACGCAAATACAATATGTGGGTGTATTTTTCCACAACCAAATCATGCTCATTTTTTCAAATTAGCCTCCCTTCAGTGCAATCTTTCCATGTACCCCCTGGTAACTCCAAAAGTGGTCCCCTGGGTACAAGTACTCCTGGTTGGGAATCACTAATTTAGGCAGCATTCGGGCCAACATACAGCCCTACTTTAAACAACATAGCCTCATCTTTCATTTCAATGAGGCCATTCCAATGACGCAGCGGGATGCAAGTACAGAAGGCTCCAGCAAAATAACAATAGTCGTCCAGTGAAGCCGTGGAAGTGGAAGTTGTTTCAAATTCAGCTGAATAAAGTGCAGCACCATTTAGCAAGATGTTGCTAATGTTAGATTACTTGCAGATTGTAAGTAATATTTCTACTGTTAATCTGGTGATTATTGCCACAAAAACCACAGTGGAAATAATATCCTCTGACAAATTCTCAAGTTAGAAACCAGTAATGTATTTTTCACAATTTCTTTTGTTGGTGTTTTTTTCTATATTTGAACATTTAGCAAGAACAACATCTGCAGCTTCTTTTAGTAAATGCTATCTTATTTGTTGAAAGTCTGATGGAAGTTAACGTGGCTGATATTAAAACATTTAAAAGCATATTTAAAGTATGTCATGCAAACTGGATCTCTGGGATATTGTTTTATTGTCTTACTAGCATGTGTAATTTTTTCTATCAGGGCTGTTTTCAGAAGCCCACTAAAACTACTTTGTCTTCCATATATGCCATAGCTGTCTTTGTCCATGAGGGGAAACTGTATTGTACTCTAAACAGTATAACTATTTAGCCTTTACCTGATGGGCTACAGTACAAGTACAAGTGGCACATGAAGAAAAATTCACAAAAATATTAAGGAAAAGAAAATCCAAAAGGGACATGAATATTTGGACAAAGCACCTCAAGTGCAGTTGTTAGTTGCTGGTTCAGATTCCCTGTGCATTTGAGTGGATGAGAATCACTTTCCCCTCCAGTAACTACTGGCTGTGCCCTTGAGCAAGTCAAGTTGCTCAAGTGGAACTGCATGGCGATGTTTGGATTAAGCCAGTGGTTGCAGAGCTGCTCTCAGGTGTGTATGTGTACATACGTTTGAAGGAGGGCAGTGCTGAAACTAAGTAGCAGTGTTCAACAGAAAATCTATAACTAGAAAAATAAGAGAAAGAAAAGCAGGCTCTTTAAGAGGGAATGTGTTGCCAAGATGTGGTTTTGAAGATGGTGTGAGTCGTTCAGCAGATTGCGTCTACACAGCTGCTCAAGAAGTAACTGAAACTGCAATATTGAGCTCTGCAGTTACAAGACGAGGCTGTAATTTTTATCCCAAGTGAAAGTAAAGGCTGTTAGATGCAGCTGTTCTTTGCTGGTGGTATACAGAATATCTGATCTGCATATCAAGTTGTCCACTAAAGACAGTCTTGCTTTATTTTTTTTAAGTAAATTCCATTTATTAATATCTCTTTTTTTACTGAGATTATTTCTTCCAAGTGCTAAAATAAAGCTGTTTTTCCACATCCTGCAAAGTATCCATCCTAAGAAATTGTGACTGTAATTGTGCTTTTCTTAGAAGTAAAAGACTAGTTTATTAAAGATTACTGGATCAACAAAAATTTTAATTAATCTTTTTTAGTTTTGATTTAGAATTCCCACATTATTAAGTTGCTCTACTTTGTCAAATTGTAAATATTAACTACTTTGATTTTGTGTGATGTTAAAATTGATGCCTTTGAGTTTGCCATTTTTGAAATGGAGATTTTGAATTGGTGAAATTGTGAAGATTGTTTTGAATGTTGAGTCAAGGCTTTCTCATAATTATTAAACACTGATACGAGAAGGAGAACCCTTTTTTTTTTAAACCCTGACTTATTGCAGTGCATTTTGATGGAAACAGACCTGTAGCAGGATTTTAGGTTCTTAGTGGGGAGGTGGAGTGGGATTTTTCCTGATGTTGCAGAGGTAGAAGTTCTGAGACAAAAGAAAGTCTAAGCTGCAGAAGTTTTGGTGTGAATGTGTTTCTGATAAGAATGGTTTGTTTTGCCAAAGATGCTCCTGTGAAATTAAAGTTTATTACATTCAAATAAACTAAGATTATGCAATTAACAAATTATAGGTAATATTTCCACAATCAAGAGTTAAAACATAGAAGTAATTGCTTTTCATTGCATGATTCCAAACTATAAAATTCATCTAAGTATTGAAGAATCTGTATCTTGCATGTTTTCACAGTGCATGTGTAATGCAATGGGAAATGTAAGCCTCATGCACTGTATTATCCAGTCTTCTCCTTGAAGCCAGCTAACACAGAGGAGATAGAAACCAGACAAAGCCTGAGGGCTATAAAACACTGAAGACACTTTCTCCCTCCGTGACTCCTCCTCCAGTTTTCATCATGCAGCCTGTTCATTGTCTCTTTAGGCTTCTGTGGAAAGTTTGCACCGCAGAAGTTGTCCATCTTAATAATTCAGTTTAATACCAAACTAAGTCATGGAAGCTTATTATTCTGAAAAGTCTGTGAAACTCTTGAGCAGTATCACTCATATGAGGAATATTCAAAATTCAGTGTATTATATAAAGTGCTGTACTCAGAAGAGGTGAACTGAAAATGTATGGTGTTGTCTGCTGTTTGAAGATAGTCTTCAGTGTTCGGATTGCTGGAAGTATTGAACTGACCACAATGCACTGGAAGATTTATTTGACACTTGCTTAAAGGAAAGATCAGAGTCGATCAATCAATCAGACTCCATCGAGGAGTGAAGGATTCTGATATTGTTTCGAAAGAGAATAGAAGTCTGTCCAGTCCAGAAGCAGTGAATCGTTACATCTCAGGACAATCAATAATTTGTGTTAAACTATATACTATATGTCCTATCTCGATTCCTAGCTGATGTTCAATCGCATATATTTAAGAGTGCATACACTACAGAACTGCTAAAATATTGAAAATCATTTGTGTAGGATTATTGTTCAAGTGCCGTTCAGCTACAGCGAGACTGCATATAAACGAATGCATGCTCTGTTTGGATGCATTTTTAGTGCATGTTTAATGAACCTATTTCCTTTTTGTGTCAAAAGACAGAAAGTATAATTTTGGAAAAAAAATTTATGAACTAGATAAGACAAATAACACCAAACCATCAACCAATAAGAATTTTAAATATATAATATAAGTAAATGCTTTCTTCTTATCAAAGACAAAAGTAATCCGAGAAGGTTTGGAATAGTTCTGCTTTTACAGAGCTGGTCACAATTCCTGATAATCAATTAATCGTGTTGACCAGCAGCACCTGTCTGCTACTAATTCCTACGGAAGCTGTAAGGTTGTCCGTAGTTTTGCACAGAACTTTGTGATAAAAAGAAAATTTCTTTATCACATTTCAGCCCAGTAACAAGTAATGTAACCAGTGTCTTCTATCTGTACCTTATATTTATCTTTAAATAAGTACAAACATATATCTTTAGTAGCTTGGTCCCACAAAAATACACTCATATTGTTAATAAGTAAAGTTATGACTGTGTAGCCACTAGGGGTGCAACGATACACAAAATTCACGGTTCGGTTCGGTTCGATACTTTGGTGTCACGGTTCGATATTTTTTCGATACAAAAAAATGTTCATGCATTTTTAATTTGTCATTTATTAAAATTATAAATATATATTTTAACTCAAAAGTACAGTTTTTAAATTTAACCCTAACCCTTGTGCGTGTTTTTTATTTTGACAGCGAATGCGCACCTGCGGACCACTTATGTGCAGCCCTGGTTATTTAGCTTGTCATATTGCAGCCACAG
Source organism: Aulonocara stuartgranti (assembly GCF_965226115.1). NCBI lineage: Eukaryota > Metazoa > Chordata > Actinopteri > Cichliformes > Cichlidae > Aulonocara > Aulonocara stuartgranti. The sequence goes on from NC_138940.1 coordinate 6,874,533, forward strand.
AAATTCTTTTGTCCATGAAACCATAAAGCTGCACTTTCTTTTTGCCTTATAGTCTGATTTGTCATAACTTCTCCGTTTTGTGGTAAGCTTTTCTTTGGCTGTCACTTCTTCACCCTGACCTGTCTTATTTGGCTCAGCAGAACTGAAATGCTTTTACACACTCACTCACATAAGCTCAGCGATTCTCTGCGCGATCAACCTCTCACATGTTTAAGCTTGCTGCGGGAGATTTCACTTGTCATGTTTGCATAGTAAGCTAACGATTAATAAGACGATGTCAGAGGAATTGGTGCACAAATTATCATCACTCACAGATCAGTGCTGTCGCTCTCTATACACAGTTCACACGATTGCAAAGTGAAAGCAAAAAAACAAGCGCAAATTCAAACGCGATTTCAATATGTCACATATTGACAGTGGCTCACCGATGCCAATGACATAATTACCCAGCTACATTTCTGAAAGAATGCAAAAGCATTGACATATATTTTTCCTACAATAGCCCGACGGGCAGGGAAGAGATAGATTTTGGTAGCCCGACTGAAAAAATCGCTAGCTCCGGGACGTCGGGCTAGCGATATTGCAAGCCCTGTATCTGATTGAGGAATCACTCATCTTTGGAAAAGAGAGTTTATTACAGAGAAATGGCTCTTTCCAAAATAAAAGCTATACTATCCGCTTCTTCTGGGCTATATTCTCAGCAGCATAAGGAGAATCATGTGCTAACAGCTGTCTAAATGACTCGGCTAAAGTTAGTAGCATGCTTGCTTTTTTTTGTCTGCTTCCACTTGTCTTTGCACTAGGATGATGTCGGCGTAAATGTGCAGTCATATTCGTTGTGTTCCCGCTAGTGCTTTCAGGTTAATCTCGTTGAAATGACCTTAACGCCACAACACGGCAAATCTCCGTTAACGAGCTACTGCCGATCGCTCCGTGCATGGGGCTAGACGGCCAACACGTTAACGAGCTAACTGTGCTAGCACACTAGTTCACACCAATGTAATTGAGCATTGCATGGCACATCCAACATACTGTTTTACTTTAGTCCATGACTCGCTTACCTTCAGGGTCATACGTCACATGAAAACCAAAATAATTCCAAACGCCAGAACTGAATGAGGGTGGGGGAGGTGCCCTGCGCTCTTCCTTCTGACTATGCTGTCTGTGTTGAGCGCTCAGTGGATCTGCGCCCGACAGTGCAGCCTAGGCGGAGTAGTCGAACACAGATTCACTGAGCGCTCAACACAGACAGCATCGTCAGAAGGAAAATTGATAAAAGAAATTACAAATGTTGTATTGTTCGATACATATGCGTACCGAACCGAAAGCACTGTATCGAACGGTTCAATATCGATACGAATATCGTTGCACCCCTAGTAGCCACATCAGACACCACCTCCATTGTCAAGTTTGCTGACGACACTGCTGTTGTGGGCCTGATCTCCGACAACATCGAGACCGCCTACCTGGAGGAGATTAGGAACCTGGAGACCTGGTGCCAGGAGAATAACCTCCTCCTAAACATCAGCAAGACTAAGGAGCTGATCGTGGACTTCACTACAAAGCAGGCGAGGAATTACAAACCCCTCATCATCAGTGGCACGCCAGTGGAGAGAGTGGACAGTTTCCGATACCTGGGTGTCCACATCACTCAGGACCTGTCATGGTCCTGTCACATCAACACCCTGGTTAAGAAAGCCCGTCAGCGTCTCTTCTTCCTCAGAAGACTTAGAGACTTCCATCTGCCACTGAAGGTGCTCAAGAACTTCTACTCCTGCACCATCGAGAGCGTCCTGATGGCAAACATCTGCACCTGGTTTGGGAACAGCACCAAGCAGGACAGACGAGATCTGCAAAGGGTGGTGCGCTCAGCCGAACGCATCATTCAATCAGAGCTCCCTGACCTGCTGTCCATCTACACCAAGTCCAAAGCTAGGAAGATTATGATGGACCTCTCCCATCCCAACAATGGACTCTTCTCACTGTTGAGGTCTGGGAAGCGCTTCCGCTCCCTTAAGGCCAAAACAGAGAGAATGAGGAGGAGCTTCTTCCCCCAGGCTATTCGGGGCCTGAACCAGGTGTAGGACTGGACTCTCCCAAACACGTCACTATAAGACTGGACTCTCACACACGTCACCACACATTTCCTATAATCCATAATTCCTATAATTTATAATCCTTATCTTTATAATTTCTTCTGCTATTTGCACATTCTTTACTGTAAATTCTTAAGTTAATTTGTAAATTTTTGTAGTAAACTGTAAATTGTAAATATTGTAAAACTTTTCTTCTGTCATTTAATGGTCGGGCATTGTACAGCTACAAGCATTTCACCCCCATGCCATACTGTGTATGGTTGTGTGTGTGTGACAAATAAAATTTGAATTTGAATTTGAATTTGAAGTTATCTCACAGTCTGATCACACCTTCTTTGCTGGTGTATGAGTATTTATAGCATTCAGAGCGGTGATATCAGATAGTATCAAATTAAAACAAAGCAACAAAGCAAAGGTTTCGGGTGATTGCTTGGGTTTACGCATGTGATATCCAAGAGGTTTGCATTCTTTTGTGAAATTATAAAATGGTTTTGAAGGAATCCATGCTCATAGTCATCAAATTAAAAGAACAGTTGTCAGTTTTCCCACTTTCTCTCTGAAAATGAGTTAAGAAAATTGATACCGCTGTACATGTGTTCAGCCAGGAGTTGATTAGATTACCTTATTGTGAGGTTTGAAGAAAAGCAAATCATCCAAGCTGGCTCTGTTCAAAGTTCGAACATAGTGCCTGGTGGATTGACCCGAATGCCGAGTGGTTGGGGTTCATACAGCAACCCTCCATATGCTCTGAGCACTGGATCCAGTTTGACTGTCAGTCTGGCACCATGTGCTGCATGTTCTTTTCCTGCACTCTCTCCTACATTTTTTGTCTCCATCCCCAGTTTTCCTGCCAAAGTAAAATCAAAGATGTCCCCAAAACCAATGCTTAATGCCCATCTAAAGTTTATTAATTGATAGACTGTATCTGATTTGTTTAATCTGTATGCAAACACAAGTGTGTAGATAAAACGTTAACCTAATTTGTGGTTTAAGAGCTTTTGAACTTTGCACACAGCCAGGATTCTTGCTTCCTGCTGGTTCAAGTATTTATGCTAAGTTAAGCTAATTGTCTCACCGCTCCAGCTCAGTAACTGACAGATTTAAGAGTAGCATCAATCTTCTCATCTACCTCATGGCAAGAAACAAACAAGCTAATTATCCCTTTTTAGAAAAGGGAGTGGTTCTGGTAGTATCTATACAGAAGCTGTTGTATAATGCATATACATTGAAACTAGCAGCAGAAAAGTCATATAATGTATAGCCTGTACATTATATGCTGCATACAGTATAAGAGTAGGAGTCTATAAATTATGCAGTTGCAAGTATAGACAGAGTGATGGTAGCAATAGCATTATAGTCTACAGTAATAGCCGTATATTTTTCCCTATCTCCACCACTCGGCATTTCATATTTGGGCTCTGACTGTATTTTTCAGCTCTGTCCTCTCTTTTGTTTCCTCGCAGCAATCGGCCGGACGTTGATCCCCCGTTATTTCAGCACAGTCTTTGAGGGAGGGGTCACTGAGCTCCACTACATCCTTAAACACTCCAAGGAGTCGTTCCACAACTCCTGCATTACCCTGGACTGTGATCAGTGCACCATGGTCACCCAGCACGGGAAACCAATGTTTACAAAGGTAACACCTGACCCCTGAGCTTCTCCCAACATGAATAATTGATCACAGGCTATGATAATGGCCCAGGCGAGCCACTTAACTGGTTAAAGATCAAATTCATTTACACCCTTTGAGTCTTTTTTTCCCCCTTTATCCACTTTCATGTTGTACATGGGTTTTGAAGTCACATCTGGGGGCTTTACTGTTTATGCTGTGGAATTAATTATATGATGAATTTATGGGTTATCCACTTAGTTTGCATAGATTTCAAGTGTTCATCTCTGATATCTGTGGGAAAAATATTAAAGATTGTGTGACATTTTAGTTACAGTAACTTGAAATTGAAGTAACTTAATATGCTTGTCCTTATTTTCTGTCATATGGCAACTGGCAGAATGGTTGATGCCCAAATTCAACATGATAAAAGTGTCAAGTCATGAAGTAATTATATTTGCAGGTACCATCAATTCTGTGAGGTAGAAACTGCTCTAAACACTCCAATACTCTAAAGATATCAACAGTTTTTTTTTCTACTCTTGTTTTCATACATTGACTAGAAAAGTGGATATCCTAATGTGGTCATCTCAGGCAGACATATCTGCTGTTCATATGTTTTGCTTATGAGGTGCAACTGAGGAAATTTGGTCTAAAAGAAAGGTGCCCTTAAAAGGAGACGAATTAAAACAGCTTTTTTTAGATGGTGGGTGAGCAGAGCCGCACCAAGGGCCAGTCTGAGTGAGTCAGCAAATTATTTTCACTATCAGTCAGTCGATTCGTAGCTTTTTTTCTTTTTCTTTAATTTTTTAGAGGAATCCTGCAGTTGTGTCCTGTTTTAGTGGATATGTGCTTAGATGTGAATATTAAATCTTACACATTCATTACTCAAAAGTGCAGCTTTAATAATATGACATATTTTATACCTGTCTAAACATGCACCTTACATGAATTTTCTTAGGCCAGATATCTCCAAGCTACTGTAAATATCAAATATGCTCATATTTACTCTTTTCACTTCTAGACCTCAAAATCTACTGGTATTGCTCATATTAATGCTGGATTCCTAATCCTCCAGATGCTCCGAAGATATTGCTAGGGGGACATGAATAAGACTTTTGAAGAGTAAAGTTTAGTTCGCAGTAACAGGAAACACAAATTGCACAGGTGAAATAATCCCAAACTGACACCAAGGTCTTCTGAAAGCACTAAAGATGAGCTCATCTGCTTTTGTCTTGTGGGAGAGAAATCCCTTGTGAGCTGGAGTGAATATCTGCTTCACCACAGTCTGATCTAGATGGCTCGCTGACTCTTAGTGTTCTTCTGCTGACTGTCTAAATGAATCTGAGGCCAGATAGCTTGTCAGCGCAGAGCAGCCGAGCTAAAGGGATTCCATGTTCCCTGTACCATGAACCCTGAGCTGAAGCACCAGACCGGATTGTTCTGACATTAAACAGCTATACGCCCTCTTGTTTTCAGGACTTGACAGCATACACTCACTCGTGGGTGTGTGTGTCAGTGTGTGTATTGTGCAGAGCGCAAAATTAAGCTTTGTGATCTGCCAGAGGCTGTTAGGCTAAAGGGTGAATTAAGCAAATTATTTTCTAAAAAGAAATAAACATAATCTGCCAATGGGCATAGATTTCTTTTAGCTTTAAGAACAAGTAGACTTCACAATTTCACAGACTTTATTGGCTTTGGGTAATCTTTTTCCTAATAATAAGGCATTGATTTATCTTTTGATGTTTTGCATTTAGCTGTTAAGTTGAATTGAGAAAACCCTTCAAATAGTTTGACATGGATTTTCTTTAATGCTAAGTGACATACAATAGTATTATGTCATTTCAATTTCAAGTAGTTTCAACTTTTGCATAAATGTATAACCTATAGAAACTGCTTTGATAGTATCCTGTCAGTTTGATTGAGCAAGATAATTTGCCAGGGCTCTCTGAAAGTTGACTGAGAGTCAGGAATAAACTAATATGATCACATTTATGATTCTACATTATGATATTGTTTACACAAAAACATTTAATAATATTGAATGCTCTGTTAGAAATGTTTTTTTTAAGTTGATTGAACTGCTTTTAGTTTTACTAACATCCACTTCCACCTTCCCTTTCTCACTTGTAAAGAGAAATTACTGAACATTAGCAAATATACAGATTTTCATATCACTGAACTACTGGGGTTCTTCACTAACAAACAGGTGGTTAGCTAGCAGCCCCAAATCACATGGGATTGGATAAATAATGTATTTTTCCAATAAGCCATCAGACATATCTTGGTCTATATTCAGATTGCTGACAGTTGTGGCCTAAAAGCTGGTTTTTTGGCTCATTTTGACTCAGATCTGTTTTTCCTGACAGTGCAAATAACACAATGACAGTGATGTTTTGATTTGGCCCACTTTCATATGCAATCCTTAAGCCAGGTGTACACTACAATTTTGGGCTGGCTCAGTCAAAAGCTGATGGATGTGAAAGAATCATAATTTTATCTTTGGTAGTGTCTCCAAAGCAATGCTCCTGCATCATGGAGAGAAAGAAGTTCAAAGTTGGCTGTTTTAACAGTCTTGTGACTAAAAAAATCCTAAACTCTGACAGTGCCAGAAATGAACACCTCATAGCGTGACTGCTGCCAAGTCCTGCGTCTACTAACCAACCAGGAAGAATCTAGTACGATATGGATATGATGCACTGGCCAACTTCCCAAGGCACTTGGGAAGAAAAAAAGAAAAGAAAAAAAACAAAACAGAACAAACCCATATTAAATAAATGGCAGTACAATGGAGAAAATAAAATGTTTGGACTCGAACAAAGAAGAAACTCTAGTTGAGTTGTGGCAGCAGCAGCCTTGTTTGTATGATGTGTTCTCCAGCTGTTATCGTGACTGCAACAATAAGGATGTAGCCTGGAAACAAATAGCCGAGAAATAACAGATGCGCGTGTTGGCTATCATTCAGTACTTATTATCATCATAGAGTCTGCATACATCAAACTTGACGTCCTGCACGAGTAGATCCATGTTGCACTGTGCGGTTTGCAGTGAACTGACAAGATTGCTGCAACCCCACAGTCTGTACGCACCCAAATCAGATACAATCTTTCTTTTTTCTTTTTTTGCAGTGCGACCTCACGGTGAACTGACAAATCAGAATTCACTTGACTTTCACATCACTCCACCATCCTGCAGAAAGACTCTTGTGGGGTGTCGCTGGCAGATGTAGTTTGATGTAACCAAGGCATGCCTTATTTTTTGATTACACTTGTTTCACTGAGGCCATCGCAGTCCCACCAGTACTGGCTCTATCTGTGCTTCAACATATACCTCAAGTAAAGTAAACCAGCAGCCACTGCGCCATAAAAAGCAATAATTTAAAAAACCGTGGATAGTCTCATTGCTGACAGCTAGGGGTGGGCGATAGAAACAATATACGATAGAAACTATATAAATTTGGTCAACAATAGAGATTTTGACTATACCGCTTCATGATGTCATCAAGCTGCGCCTGTTTTGGTCGAAAGCATCGCAGTGGCTACAAGAATTATCATCTGCAAATTATGCAGACAGTCATAGCAAAGAGATGAAGCACTTTTGAAATATGGGGAAAGCCAAAAACTGCTCTTCCTCCACTTCCGTAACATTGATACATTAATGCTGAATTCTCTCGCAGCTGCTCTATGTTGCAGTATTTTAATAACTAACCTTGTGTTGTGGATGAATGATCTCAGTTGTTCTCCTGACTGACGTTTGCCCCGTGTATAGCATCCTGCTATGCGATTGCATTTGTCCCTGACCACCAGAATCCCTCACGTTAACTTTTATCAAGTGGAAAAAAGTTGGCGTTCATCCTCCAGCTTCACTGTGCTAATGTTATGCTAACATACCTGTGTTGCTAGCAATCACGTAGCACAACATTATATACCAGGTAGTCCAACTTCAGTAACCCTGCAAACGCCACTGCTGTTTAGTTTCCTGTCTTCATTTATGTTGGAAGTGGTAGCAGAGCTGTACGTTTGAATTAGTTTCAAAAATCTCTCAGTCAGAACATGGTATGTCATGTTTAGGTGGAAACTAGCGAGCTAACTTCCTGTTAACTTCTAACTCCGTTAAATTTAATAACTTCTGTTTTCATGGATGCCTGGATGTTAAACGTAATTGTTACACCTGGTAAAGCAGCAACACTGATGATTTTATTAAAAATTAAAGAATTTAGACCGTTCTTAACTCTGTGTTCGTTTGACTTTGGGACCTTTTTGGACCCAGATTACTCCGCAAAGCTCCTCACTATGGCAGCCGTAATGCTCTGACAATCCATCAAGCAGTGCGGCTTACCAAAGTTGTACTAAAACATTTTTTAACAGATTTCTGCACGCCAAAATGTTTTTGAGATTTTGAGAAAATTAAAGGATTTTAAGTGTGCTTTATAGTGTGGAAAATACGTTATACAGAAGAAAAGAATATATCGCAATATATATCGTTACCGCACATGCTTCAAATTATATCGCGATATGAATTTTAGGCCATATTTTAGCCCTACTGACAGCTGCTCACATCTACAGCACATCACTTTATAAATAAAACTTTAATGATAGGATCAAGTTATTAAGCATACTAGTGTTTTGCAGGAAGAAAGGGGGCAAAAAAACACATGTCCTATCTATAAAAAAAGTTATGTTTGCATAGGTAGAGTGTATAAACATTGCATGAAGAAACCTGGTTTAATTGCTTGTGTGCTATGTTGGAGTACATTAACATGCAAGACTGCCTGCATTTAAGTTTGTAGCGAGGGGGCACATGAGCCCAGTGTTTCAGTCAATTTTGTATTCATGTAGGGGTTAGTGGCTGAGTGGAGGTTGGGTGTAGGTTGAGGGGGTCTCTTTGTGTTATTATATTAGTAAATGAGTAAACAATCCCAGTAACACATACAGGAAATATCTTTTAATGTTTTTCTGCAGTTCTGTAAACAAGTCTTTTCAAAAAGAATAACACCAACAACACCCCCCCACCCCACCCAAAAACAAAATATATTACAAGTGTCCAATATTAACCATACAGAACGGGAACAGAACTGCCCCGGCCCGGTCAACAAAAAGCTAAATTTGATGCTTGCAGCGCTGCTCTCTTTTCATCTTCACCTAAATTGGATGAGAAGAATTAATTCATTAGAAAAAAAATTCCAATAACTGAGCGTGTTCTCCCTGAGCTCCCAGCAGCAGCAGCAGCGAGCCTGCAGCTCTGGAGGCCCGAATCTCAATCAGCTCTGCCTCGCCTCGCTTTCCTCTACCACAACCACCCTCCTCCCCACCATCCCTCTCCACCCTCCTCCTCCCCCCCCGTCTCTCATCCTCCTCCCTGGCTTGCTGGCTCGCTCATTCTCCTTTTGCTCTCTACTCCACATCTCTCTCTCTCTCACTCACCCACCACCCCCCTACCCCTGCACCCCCCCCCCCCCCCACACACACACACACACCCCTCATCCCTAGAGAAATCATCCCCAGCTCCCAACTCGCTCTCTTGCTCTCCCTCTCGCTCTCTCTGCCTATATCTGTCTCTTTCCTTTCCTGCTGCTACCTCTCTCTGTCTTTCAAAATTTCTCATTTTGAGCACAATGAAAGAATAATTTTGCTTTGCTTTATTAAAAATTTCTTCTTGTTTTCATAGTTTCGGTCATCTTCCCAAACAGAAATAAAAACACTGTAGTTACAAATATAATTGATGAGTAGTCACTAAAATGAAAGAGTAAGATGATCAGAATGAATGCTTTCAGGGGCATTTCGTTCTTTTCATTGTAGACTAAATAGTAGATAGATAACAGAAAATTGGATAAACAAACAACAAAAACAAACCAAATATCCTTTGCTGAACAAAAACTAGTGATGTAGTGGTCCATGGTTAGCCTCCTGGGGTTTCTGTTGTGCCCCAGTGAATCCGACAGTTACTGTATTAAATAAACTTCCAGGTCTGTTTAATGCCTATTGTTATTAAAAACCTAAATATTAAAATTATGAACTGAGGTTGCACACAGGCTTCTCGGGTTGAATTGCATTTTCCTTCATTCTTAAGGTACATGCAGCATTTCCAGGATTGTATGTGTTCTAAATTTGGCTTTACCCGCAGGTAAGATGGTTAAAGTGCACGGCTCCTAAATGGGAATTTGTTCTCATAGATGGTTTGTATTTTGTTTCAGACACTGTTGATTGTTCGCTCCAGTACTTCTGTGACTGTTTTGCATCAACATGACCCATAGAGTATTAGTGTGGCTGTCAAACCACTGATATCAACTGAGACATAACCCATTGTGTATAACTTACAAGTGGATTTATATGGAAACCTAAATGTAGTATTTTGCTTAACATATTGTTTTGAAATATTAGATAAATTACTTACTATTGCAGCAATAAATGACCAATTACACTCACTACGTATTGTTTAATGATTACATTTGATCATAATGTGGACAATCTGTGATGAAAAAAGAGCAGGCAGCAGTATTTGAACAAGCTTAGTACAGTTTAATGAATTCATGTGTTCTTTTTTTTTTCTTTACCTTTGTGTTGTTGCTAATCTCGTGTGGTGCTACAGACTAACGAACGGGTTGGGCTAGCAGGACACTAGAGTGGGTGGCTTTCTCCAGGGGCTGGTGGACACTCTGTGGCGGGCCCACAAAGCAGCGAGGTGTTGACAAGGTGACACAGGGTGCCAATTTGACCAAGAACTCCCAACCTCCGAGCCACCCCAGGTATCCCAGCACCTCTATTCACTCTCTGCAGGCCTCGCTTTCCCTGACCAGTCTGTGTTAGCTCCGGGGGCACGGCCCTTGTTACCGGTGCCCAGCTGGGGGTTTGTGCATGCTGGGAGGTGAGCGAACAGCAAAAGGCGAAAAGGCGAGTTCGTGACACAGTGATCTCAGCTGAAGTAAATTTAATTCCCTGAGTGGATTTTTTTTTTCCTTGGTGAGAAATTGACTAGCTGATGTGTTATTCCTGATATATGCTTTGCTTTGAATGTGGCCAGCAGTGTCTACCGCACATTTCTTATAATTGTATGTATTAATTGTGCATATCTATCAATATCCATTTATCGATGCCTTTATTTATTTATTTAATAATGGTTGTTGTTAAACAACAGAATGAATAGTTAATGGTTACTGATGGTTACTATGGTTCTGAAAATATGTCCCAAAAAATCTGAAATTTTGTAAATCATAAATAAAAACAAACAACTGCATGTAAAAAATAAATATTTTTAATGCGACTCCAGCAACCTACCTAAAATAGTTGGGACAGGAGTTTGTGTACCCCTGTGTCACCGCTTCTTTTAACAATACTGGATTATGTAAGGGTTTGGGAACTGATGAGGGTTTGTATTGTTCATTCTTACTTGATATAGATTTTCAGCTCAACATGCGTTCTGCTTCATAATGCATCAAATGTTTTCAGTGTGTTACAGGTCTGGACTATTTAAGCACCGGCACTATCTAATGTCACATTCCTTTTATCTCAGGAATCAGATGTTGATCGTTATCCAGTGCAACACGATATCACGCCAAAGGGTGTCATAGACACGCTTGCTTTGCCTCTCCAATGCGTGAAATTGACAAGCATGCAGAATTTGCAGTACCAGCAGGGGGCGATGATATATTTATGTTTAAGTTGCTGGTGACCGTGGAAGGTACATTTCAGGGTGCTTCTATGCCAAATGATTAAGCTAGGTGGCTAATATGTACTTACATATAAATGTGTTGGTAATGCCTCTTTAGACGCTTTTCTGTGATTATTTTAATGTTGGCTTGAATTTGTCTCTACCCGCAGACAAGATGGTTTGCAAAGTCAGGGTTCCTGCGACTCTCCGAGTGGTATATCTGACTTATGGGAGCATCCCAGTTGAAAATTGTGATTGAGCACTCAGGATTTAGGACCTCTCACTTCAAATTGATTATTGCACTATTGTGGCTTTATGCTGCTGAAATGTATGTAGAATGTAGTTTTGATATAGTAGACAAGAACATAGCTGAACACAGCACATATTATTCCAAATCTTATATACGTACTGTGTATCACAGAGCATTATTTGTGCCTTCACAAATGTTCCTATTACCAGTGACATGTACGCTCATGCAGCCCCATAATATCATTAATGTTGGCTTTGAGTTGTGTGCTAATAATGTACTGGACGGATGAGTATAGTAAAAGTAAGATTGTCTGTTTACACAATGGTCTAGTTTCTTATCTATACCTATGGGCATCTGTTCAAGTGGAAGGAACAGCTTCATCCAAAGGGTCGCTGGGGTCTCCCTTAAAGATAGGGTGAGGATCCCAGCCAGTCACAAAATACTACTCTTACACATCAAAGGGAACCAATTGAGATGGTTCAGGTATCTGATTAGGATGCCTCCTAGGCACATCTAGTCAAGGTGTTTTGGGTATGTTGTACCAGAAAGACCCTGGAGCTGACCCAAGAGACCTCCTGGCTTGGGAATCCCTCAGTGTTCCCCCTTGGAAGAGCTAGAGAAAGTGACTTGGGAGAGGGAGGTCAGGTTTGCAAGTCATGAATATGCAACAGTTATTTACAGTTTATGTGTTCTGCTGCTATCGTAGACTTTAAAGTCAGGTTTGGTACGGATGCTACAACTTTGTGAGTGCTAACTCTGAATTCAACGGGAAAAAAATTCTAAATTGGAACTTTTTTAATGCAACTTAATGCTTCAATTGGATGCACTATTATGGATCAATGCTGCTGAAATATGCATATGTGACACTGTATACACTATAACACTAAAGGTGTTCAAGAGTCATATACTCAAGTCATTAAGGTTCAGCGTTATCTTCAGTTTCTTCAGTTCAAGTGTGTGGTGTGTGTGTGTAGACAGTTATGTTGTTGTTAGTACTACTTGGGTAGTGTGTTGTATTAAGATCTCATAAGCTTATTTGTCCAGAGGCAACGCAGCTGTCACTATCAAATAAGTTGGGTGCATCATGGCTGGGGATGTTGAATCCTGGCTTGCTACAATTGGATGAACTCGTCACTTAGAAACAGACTCCATTTAAAAAAGGAAACCTGAACAAGGCAGTGAAAATATCCTGTATTGTATTTGTATTGTACAGCAACTTCATCACCATTAGTGACCATGTTTCTCTTGCTCTTCATATGCAACAACGTAATTCAGTCTATAATGAATTCAGTGAACTGGACTAAGAATCATATCCATAGGCAAATAATATACACTTTTGTGAACAATAGCCACAATAATCCAGTTCTCACTGAAATGTTAGAATGCATCTCATTGCAAAAAGAGGGAAAATACAAATGTGTTTTGCGATGATACTTACCCAAAGACCACTTATACTAGGACAGAAAATAAAACTCAAAAACTAGTTTCTACAGTTTAAGATAAACATCTCCGATTGGTTTGTGATAGAGTGTAATTTTGTGAACCACACAAAATTACTGCTAATGCTTGCTGTGCTAACCCAGTTAGTTAATTCACTGGAGATTCATAATCCAAAAAAGAAGTACATCAGCATCAAAACAAAAAGCATCCTTCTATCCCAACAAGCAAAGGAGTAAAACTCAACTTTATGTCGTCAACCATGAGCTCAAACGATAGACTCAAGTTCATAAACACTAGCTTGTTGTAGTGCCACCTACTGACCTTTTTGTGGAACGGCAGAATTAATCTGCTGTATAAAATATATATAAGTCGATTTTATGCAGGTTATATGTAGAATGTGGTTTGCGATGGTCTTCCTATAATAAGCAAGGACTTTCCTGGAAAAAAGTGTTTTCTTTGGGACAGCATGTATTTATAAATGTATATATTGTATACCACTGAGGCTTAATGGTGCCTTCACAGGTGTTTATATTACCAGTGGTATGTACAGTAATGCACACTAATGCATGTTGCTCATTAGCTTGATGGATAATCTTTTCTTCAATTCTCTTCAATTTCCTCTATCTTTACCCTTTCAGCGTTGGTTTAGAGCCTTTTTTTTTGCACTAGTTGGTATTTTTTGCACCTGCCATCTTTAACTGGGATTTTACATTTACAGTATTTAACATCTCAAGTTTTAATTTCATGATGATTACTATAATAAATTTGCAAAGGTTTTTTTTCCATTACATTTTATTCACCTCTGTACTTTTTTCACCAGGGTCCATGAGATTATATACATTTCAACCTCTATTCAAAGCCAGAAGAGGCAGTCAGGGAACATGGGGATAGAATAGGAGGGGATATCACAACTAGCCAGCAGTCAAACTGACAGTACTGCAGTTACCTCTTAATAGCAAAGCCACTGAGAGATCCCAATGAAATGCTGTTCTTAAGTTTAAACTATAATCTGCAGCACACATGTCATAATTATCATAAATAAAATGTGTTTGTTGATTTAAAAGTTAATTTCAGCTATTAAATTAGGCCCACAGTTGGAAGGTGATTATAATTTTCATGGAGAATATTAAAATATCCTGGGGCAACATTAGAGTATATATATGTTTTACTTTAAGGCTGTAATTGCTGATCATTTTCGTTTTTGATTAATTGATCAATCACGCGGTCTTTAAAATGTCAACAAAATGACTAAATGTTGTAGTAGCTGTAGTAGAAAATTAATAATCCCAGTAGATATTTATATAGGAGGCAGTTTCTGAGTGACTGATTTATTTCTTATGCAGACTTAACATATAATATAACACACTTTATTCACGTGTACGTTATTACTAACAGCATTTCTACAGACTTCTCAGTAGTTACTAATCATGTTGAGTTAGAGAACTATAACCAATGTCAGCAGTTTGTTGCTAAAATATATTTTACTTTAGCCAGCTCTGATCTTGTTCATATTCACCAGAAGTAGTTATCAGGTCTTATATTAATCGATTTAATGACCTTCAGCTCCTCTGTTATTAATGATTGCCAGGTTAGGGTACAGTATTGAATATTGTCTCGGCAGCAGGACGTTGTTATTCTTTCTTGCTCTTTTGAGCTGGAGATCCCCTGATCTCAGCCCCGTTGTGTGGAAGATTTATGACTCTGCTCTTAAATCAATGGGGACTCTCTGCGAGGGGCCGTACCATTTAATGGACCACTTTTTAATTTAAGGGGATTTTCCTTCTTTTAGTTTTCATAAGGGAACACTTTTTGGCTAAAAATAAATGGTTACAACCATGCTGAGAAATATTAGATTTTAACCGATTGACTTTCACTATGGTGAAATAAATAGCTTTGTATGATTGAATCTATTCTGGAATCTGTGGGAAAAAAGAAAGCCTTCCTTGGTTGCATTTGTGGTTAATATAGCGTCTCTGCACCAGTGCCACTAAGATAAATTCCTGCGCATTTATTGCGCTTGGCAATTAACGGGATTCCTATTCTGGTTCTGATTTAGGCAGCTTACCAATTTATTTATCAGTTTCAGGGAGGCAGAAAGCTTGCAGAGAGAAATAGGAGCAATAGTAGATGCAGTGCTAAGGACACTCACTGTTGGCACTATGGAAAAAAGAATCAATAGTGCATTGTTATTTCACTGTAGGCTACAGCACCTGGAACGCATCAGAAGATACCAGCTCACTAGTAAACACAATTCAAGTTATTTAACTGCTGGTGGGTAAATTACACAAATCTACTAAAAGCAGACTCCCAGGAATGATGTAAAAGAGATACCCGTTTCCCTCAAATTGGCCTATTATATATAATATTTGGGCTTTTAATAGGTTTCATAAGCCCAGGGGGTAAAAACCTATATGCTACAGAGTGACAATGATGCATTTTATTTCAAAGGAGGAAAAGAAAGAAAAGACCAAAGGTAACATTTATGAGGGTTTTTTTTTTGTTTTTGTTTTTTGTTCTTTTTTTAACATTTAGCAGCAGTTTAAAGAGGCAGTTTACAACTGTCATACTCATAATGCCAAATGGTCTGGGTACCTAGAGGTCAGTGATTAATTACTTTGGACTTATGTGGTAGGAAGTGTATTTTCGATATACTCTTTTTTTAACACTTATTCAATGTCTGTAGTTTTAAAGTAAAATAAAATGTGATACAGTATATGTCAAAAGTTAAATGAGTTAGGAAAGTTGGTCACATAACTGCATTTTTAGGTAATCAAGAACGTTTTTTTTTTAAATCTGTCTATTTTAAATCTTTATGGAAGACATCAGTTTATCCTAAAATGTAAATATAATCCCTAAATTTGCAAATACATAGTTTTACTTCTATTTGAAGCTATTTTTATTTCAGTCTGTTACGTGCTGTGATGTGTCCCTGCTTTCCCTTTCAACTCTAAGGTCAGCCACTGGACAAACTGCTGTTGGAATTAAACTTAAATAAATAAAGAGAGTTGTCACTGTCCATTAAACACCACAGATTATTTCCAAACATTTCTGTAGTCAAATCTAATCTTATCTAGCCCAGACAAGCCTATTATCAAACGATGCAGATCCCTTAAACGCGTTTACACATAAAACCACTGTATCAGCATTTTTGTGACAGTTGTGTCAATCACTGAAAGAAAATCACAAGTTTTTCATTTACTATATAAGGTTTAAGACCAATTTGGAGCATAGACACAGACCAAGAGTTTGGTCTTGTTTGAGTAAATTAAAACCAAATTTTAAAATGAAATAAATAAATAATTTCTTTTTTATGCAGAAGAAGACACATCAAGAAATCCAGTATTGCAGCTCAGCAACCAGTAAGCGTAAATAGAAGAATATTTACAATCCAGTAAATACTTCATCTTAGTTATTCCTTGAGTACACACTAATCATGGCAGGTCTGACTTCATGCACTGTGCCCCTTAACAAGTGGATTGAAGTGCAAACTATCCACAAACCAAAGTCTGCATGAAGATCTAAAAGCTTGTTTCTGTCAGTTGTTTATGCTCTTATGAAATTGGAGAAAAAGAGTATAAAGTTAGAGAAAAATGTTTTTTTTTAAAGTCAGGGGTCAAGCCAAATATGAAAACAAAACTGTAGTTCAACATGCATATTAATGTACAGTTTCAGAAATGAAAGCATACCAGAAGTTTATAATCCGGGACAAAAGTGTGGAGTGTTTTTTTTCCATATTCAGAAATTGTGTATGCTGTAACTTTATTGCAGTTTATTGTTTGATAACAGAATTTTGGTTATTTTGTAAGTGATTTAAGTGTTAGCCACATGTTTAGTGAGAGCTGTTAATTATAGATTTAATTTTCTGCTAAAAGAGAGCATTTAACAGGTATTTTCATTAGAAAACTGTGTTTCCCAGAATCCTTTGTGGTAGACGAAAGTTACTCTGGGTTTAGCTAGCAAAAGAAAGTTTTCGGGAAGCCATTATATGTTGCTCTGATGTCGAGCAGTTTATTTGTTGTACATTCCCCTTTTTGAAGCCTTATATAAAGACTATCGTTTCTACAATTGATGTCCGATCCATTTTTTTGGCTAAGCGGATTCGCCACAATAGTGTATGTTGTACATATTTTTCATTTATTCCCATCACACATGCATTATGGGTCTTTCAATCTAAAATGAAACTTTTTCTAAACTGGAATATTGTAATCCCCTTTGGTTGGGTTGGTTGCACATTATGCATTAGCCACATGTTTAGTTAAGACAGCAGAGAAGCAGCTCTGCATTCAGGGAGTTTTCTTATTGTTTTTTGTGCAATTGAGCTTCTATTTATGCTTCTTTAACTGAGTGTGTTGGCACGTGACCAGCAGAGGTGGGTGGGTGGGTGGGAACTGGAAGGGGAGGTTGTGGTGGTGGTAGTGAAGGGCTGGGGGTGCAGTATGGCCGCTAGCCTCTTTCTTGTTGATCCTCAGGAGACCATCTGCGCTGGGGGCATTGATTAGAGTGTGTCTGGTGGGATTACATCTTTGCTGTTGCCATGCCAACTAATCAGCTGATTCCCCCCCCCCCCCCCCCCTCGCTCTGTCTGTCTCTCCATTTCTCTCTCTCTCTCCTCTCTTTGCCTGGTTGTCACAGCAACAAAATACGGGAGAAGCGCAAGGGCCCCGGCAAGCGCTGAATTCAGCTAAAGGGGCGAAAAAATGTTTTTTTCCCCCGCTCTTTCTCTCGCTCTCTCTCTGTCTCCTCCTAATTGGCAACTCTCTCTGACCTGAAGTTCTTTTGTCTCTGGCGTAAACACACCCCTCTCCAGATTACGTTTATTTTCACATTTTAGAAATAGCTGGATGGTTGAGAGGCCCAAGGACAGATGCTGTGAATGAGGGAAGCGAGCTGAGTAAATGTTGGACGCATAATGGCTCGCAACATACT